>NC_056682.1:202053308-202370183 GCF_018350215.1 Panthera leo
CCCCGCCCCCCACCCACCCCAGGGGCAGGTGGCCTTCCGCTCCCGAGGATGACCTCCCCTCCCCCAGCAGGACTCCCCCGGAGCTGGGGACGCGGCTACTCTCCCCGTGCAGCCCCACCCCCCTCGCCCTCTGCTTGTTTAACCTTCCCGCCCAGCCTTGACCCCCTACCCCCGCAGGGGCTGCCTGCGGCTTTGGCGTCGGGGGAGGACTGGGGACACGGCAGGCCTAGGCAGGGCCATGAGGAACGGAGACCCTCCACCCGTCCATCCTCCCTGGGTGGCAAGGCACGGAGTGGGAGGCCTAGCTGTGCCCCAGGCCCTGCGCTCTTGGGCTCTGACATCCCCTGGGAACCCAGGCTCCCTCTTCTCCAGGCCTCTGTGGCTGCACAATTCTGTGGCAAAATGCAGACCCTTGCTCAAAAATTAATACGCATCACGACGTTCCAGGCAGTGACGGGGAAGAAGGGCAGAGCCCTGTGTGACTGTCCAGGTCCCCAGAAGGTCGGGAAGCCCGCCCCGAGCCCCGCAGGGCCTCTCCCAAGCCTCTCGCTCCGCACCAGGTGCTCTGTCCTGGGGCTGCCTGCCAGGCGTGGGTCATTGTCAGTCCCTGCAAATCTGGGTTGTGCTGTCCTCCCAGGTGGCCTGTGGGCTGCTGTCTCCGACTGCACTGGGGACTCTAGAGGAGCGCCAGCTGGGCCAGTGACAGGGACGCTGGGCACCTGCAGAGCCTCCCAGGCCTCCCCTCAAGCCCCCCCTCCTCCCGTCTGCTTCCCCACCTTCCCTTCGGCTCTGAGGCCGCGGCCTGTGGCCTCTGCCCAGCTGCCTGGGTCCCTCCCAGCCGGGGCTGAGCCTAGGCCAACCTTCCCGGGGGTGACAGTGCAGCTGAGCGCAGGCTGGCAGGTGTGGGCTGAGGGGACAACCCACTGCGCACGAGAGGTGGGGCGCTGGGCAGGGCCGGGGGCCCGGGGGCTGCAGAAGGGCGTCCCGGGTGGGGTCTGGCAACCCAAATTCAAAGGCAGATTCACTGTGAACACAGAGGCACCAAGGGCTGTTCATCACCGGGACCCCTTCCCAGGCCTCAGGGACCCCAAGCCAGGTGTTCACCAGGACGTATGGTTTGTTTAAAACAAACAGAAATGGGGGGTGGGGGCTGGGGGGCTCAGTAGGTTAAGCTTGTGACCTCCAGTCTCTGACTTCTAAGAGTCCGACTTTGACTTCGGCTCAGGTCATGATCTCACAGTTCGAGCCCCGTGCTGACGGCTCGGGCCTGGAGCCTGCTTCAAATTCTGTGTCTCCCTCCCTCTCTGCCCCTCCCCCGCTTGTGTTTTCTCTGCCTGTCTGTCTGTCTGTCTCTCTCCCTCCCTCCTTCTCTCTCTCAAAAAATAGAAAAAATAGAAAACCCCAAAACAAACAGTCC
Source organism: Panthera leo (assembly GCF_018350215.1). Classification (NCBI taxonomy): domain Eukaryota; kingdom Metazoa; phylum Chordata; class Mammalia; order Carnivora; family Felidae; genus Panthera; species Panthera leo. The sequence continues at coordinate 202,054,726 of NC_056682.1, forward strand.
TATGTCCTTCTGTTTTTCAAACGGGAGCCCCATGATCACATAAGCCTCAGGACCACCGGAGTCCAGCCACGCCTGTGGGTTTCTGGGTTCGTGTCTCCGTGCCAGGAGTTCGCCTGTCTGGACCATGAAGGAGATCATGCGGCAGGTGTGGCTTGCTGGGAGAGCGGGGGCACAGGATGCATGCGGTCACCCCCACTCGGGGACAGGAACGGAGTCCCAGAGGAGCCACGTAATGCCCCAGGCCTCTCGATGGTGCTGGGCACTGACGTTGTGGACTCGGGGAACCCGTGGGTCTGGGGAAGCCGAGGGACCCAGGCAGCCTCTTGGAGATCCACAGTCAGGCTCCTTCACCCACCCGGGCAGAGGCACCAACTTCTCTCTGCAGACGACCTGCCTCAAAGGCAGGAGAAGCCTTGGAGGCGGGCTGATACCTGAATGCAACCCCGACTTGGGTCGCAGGGCCGGTAAGGGTGCCCACAGAGCGCACTGCTCCCACTCCCACCCTGAGGGGCTTCTCTTCTCTCATCTGGGGACCCAGCCGCACGCAGACAGGGAAAGGACCCAGCCCCGGCTCAGCAGGAGAAACGCAGGCAGGACCTTGGTTCCTGGGAGTTCCAGGAACTTAGGGGGCTTTAAGTGTGTGTGTGTGTGTGTGTGTGTGTGTGTGTGTGTGAGCACCTACTGGGCCTGAGCGCTCTCCCAGCTCAGCCTTCCTGGGTCCTAGAGTCCAAGGTCCAGCCTGGGGCTCCACCCCAGCCTCCAACACAGCTGAGTCCCCTCCTGCGGCCAGACCCTGACCTGGCCTCCCTGGCCCCCAGCTGGGCTGCAGGGGGATGGAAAGGGCGAGGGCCCCAGCCTGGACCGAGCCAGTCCTGGATCCAGGACACCGACCGACCGGACCGCCTTGTGCTGCCCAGACTCTGCACACGCGAGCACGTGCACACTCGCGCCATCAGGGATTGAACCCGTGAGCTCCGGCCGAGGTGCCGGGCAGAAAGCCCACCCCAGAAGATGTGAATACACATCCATTTCCTTCAAGCTCCGATTGATTTCACTTCAAGAGCTCCTGCATTATGCAAGACGAGGGCCTCTGAAGGACAGCCGATTTACATGGAAATAAGTCCCGGAAAAACAAATCAACACGGCCCCAGCTCAATGCACCGAAAAGCACGTGTAAGCTCGGAGTAGGGGCTGCACGGGGCCGATTTAAAGAGAACTTGGCAGAGCTGTTAACCCTTCTCCCGGGGGTCTCGGCTTGGGAAGATGTCTCCAGAATCGCCGGGTCCTCCGTGAGATCACTTCCCATTCTGCAGGCAAACGGACGTTACCAGGGAAACCTGGAGGGTTTTAAAACTCCCCCCCCCCCCAACTAAGGAGTCTGGTTTTTTTCAACTGAGCACTTTTTGGGAGAGTTCACCCAGAAGGGTCTGGAATCTCCGGCAGCAATTTCCAAACAGCCCCGCGTTCCCGGCGAAAAGCTACACATGTGTCTTCCCTCCCTTCTTGCAAGACTCTTGACTGCGCGCCCGGGGCGTGCCCATCGTTTCTGGAAAAGCAGGGAGCAAGCAAGCAGGGCCCTTCCCGAGTGGGAGTCGTGGCCTTTAGATGACAACCCGGCTGGCCTGTGAGGCGACTCAGTGTCATCAGTTTAGAAAGGCAGAAACCGGGGCCTGGAGAGGCGAAGGGACGTTCCCAAGGTCGCCCAGCAAACGGGTCCCTTAACCCGGCACCAAGCCCTGCCTGCCCCCGGGCCCTCCTCTGCGTCTCCTCCTGCAAGCCCCTCCCTGCAGGTCCCTGATGGGTGAGCCCACCCACACCTCCGTGGCTCTGCCTCGGGGACCATCTCTCTGCCTAGCCTGTCCTACCCGCCACCCTAGAAAGCCAAGCGCCCGTCAGAAACATCTCTCGCCATCGCTGAGAGCTTGTATGTCCTCTGGGCAGGGAGGTTCTCCGCTCCCGAGGGCGGAGTCAGCCCCCCTTGCTCTGTCCGGTCCGGGCCTTTGTCCCGAGGGTGGCCCCAGGTCCCTGCTGCCCACCCCCCCAGCGCGGCACCGGGCACAACCGACGCAGCTGTTTTCAGTGTGGGCTGACCAAGCGCGTGAATGAAACGAGCAGGAGGGGACAGGTGCGCCAAGACAAGGAAGAGGAGGGAGTCTGGTGAGTCGGGGGTGGGGATTCTCAGAGGGGCATCCAGGTCTGAGGAGTTCATGACCCTGAGAAGGTGGCTGGGGTCCCTGAGGCAAGCAGGTGGACAGCAGAAGCCAGAAGGATGACATCCTCCCCAGCCCGCATCATCCCAGCCCGTGGTTTTAATTAGCTTCTGGCACTTTCCAGCTATACCCCTCAGGAGCTAAAAGCACTTTGGTTTGCAGCTGCTGACCAAACATGGGAAGAAACCTAGAAAGAAATGGCATCCATATTGTCTTTGGAGCATATTTTTGGCTCTAGCTTTGAGATTAGCACAATAGTTGTCCAAAGCTAACAGCAATACATTTTTCCTGTCTGGAGATGTGTTAATGATAGTTAAGGGAAAGTGTCTTTTGATGGAGGGGAAGCCGGTTCCCTGCACAAAGATGAAGTTTGCTCACAGTGAATTTATTTTCATATGTTTCCCCCCACCCCCCCACCCTTTGGAGGGAGCAGAGACATCTGGGTAATGTTTATCATCATTTTTTGTATCTTAAGCACATGTGCTCCCCATCTCCAGAGCCAAAGAATTATGGGGGGGGACGGCTTGTAGAACCAGCCTTCCGAGGGCGGCTGGCATCTCTGTCATCATGTGCCCCCACAAACCTGGGGAGGCATCGCTGAGCCCGCTCTGCAGCCGTGAGGACTGGGCTGGAGGCAGAGCGGCCGCTGGCCCCCGAAACCTGTAGCCCTGGACGGGGTCGGGGGCGGGGGGACCCAGGTCCTGCCTCTGGATTGGACTCACTGAGCCAGGATCAGTGTTGCCTGTCTGGGCTCCCCCAGGCCGCCCGCAGTTGTCCAGGGCTGGCTGGACCGACACGCGGCCGGCCGTTTTCTTGCAATGGAAGGTGTCGCCTGCCCTGATTTCCTGAAACAGCAGCCTCTCCCCGAAAACACAGGCTCTGGAAACCTCGCCCTGTCCGCTCTTGTGCAGAGACAGAGACAAGGGGAGGGGGAGGCAGCCCGACCGCAGCCAGACCTGGTCCTCCCGCCTTCCTGAGGGGGAGCCCTGGCCTTGGAGGGGTCGCCCCACGGCGGGCCTCGGCTTGCGGCTGTCAGAGCCCCCAGCACCCGGGGATGGGCTGTGCGGGAGACGGTGTCACCCCCCCACACGTGTGCCAGTCGGGGGGCTCCTCACAGAGGCCAGAGAGCCCAGAGTTGGGGGGCCAGTGCAGCAACAGACACCTGGTCTCCCAAGACGCACTCTGTGGAACATGGGGTCCTTCTGGGGCTCTCACACAGTGACTACTCAGGACCCAGACACACCAGGCTGGACGCCCCCCTCCCAGAGACCTGGGATTAACCCCTCGAGGCCCCCGCAGAGAGGGCCTTCCCCTGAAAGCAGGCTAAGCCAGCACTTTCCAAACTCGGGGCACAGAGACCCCCTTTCCCTCATCACTTCTCAGGCAGGTTGCCCTTGGGGCAGAAAGCAGTTCTTTCAACAGGAACTTCATGGAAGGAACCTCCAACCAGGCGTCAGAGACCTGGAAAGGCGGGAAAAGATCGTAGGAGGTCAGAAGACAGCCACCGTGGAAGAAGCCGCACCCCAGGGCTCCAAGGAGGATGCACAGAGGAAGGAGTGATGGGGGAGGGGAGGACTTGGGGGGCTCAGGCGGTTGAGCGTCGACTTCAGCTCAGGTCATGATCTCACCATTGGTGAGTTCGAGCCCCACGTCGGGCTCTGTGCCGACAGCTCGGAGCCTGGAACCTACTTCGGATTCTGAGTCTCCCTCTCTCTGCCCCTCCCCCGCTCATGCTCTGTCTCTGTGTCTCAAAAATGAATGAGCGTTAAAAAAAAAACTCAGCTGCCAGATGGGGGGCCGCTGGTGCTGGGCCCAGACCTCAGAGGGGCGCAGCCGTGAGACTGGGGTCAGGGGGAGCAGGAGCCACAGACTGGGCTCAGGGGCTGCAGGGGAAAGAACAGCCCGGCAGGTGGAGGGGCGTTGCCATGGCAACAAGCTGGGAGCAGACAGGAAGGGGTGGGACCCTCCCTCCTGGGCCTTCCCCCAGCACTCCTGGGGGCAGAGCCTGAGGGGACCCAGCTGGAGGGGAAGGGGACACAGACCCCAGCTCCCAGAGCCCATCGCAGAGGGACAGCGAGTGGCCGTCACAGTCCTGGGAACCAAGGATCACAGAGCACACCCCGGGGGGCAGTGAGGCACAGATTACTTAGACACAAGCTGACACAAGCTGAGTGTGTGCCCCAGATTCCTGTGTTGAAGCCTAGCCCCCAGTGGGAGGTGTCAGGAGGCGGGGCCTTGGGGAGGCGACGAGGTCGCGAGGGTGGAGCCCCCGCAAGGGGATTAGTGTCCTCCTGAGAAGAGACCCCGGGAGGGAGGTAGCTACTCTCTCCACTTCCGGGAGCTTGAGGCAAGGAGGCAGGGTCTGCAGCCAGGAGCCCGATCTGCCGGGCGCACTCGTGACCCGGGACAACTGGAACCTGAGACACGAAGCCCTGTCGCCCGAGCCCCCCAGTCTGGGGCACGGGGAGTGTCGGGGGCGCCTGCCCACCTCCACCCGGCCTCCACCCTGGGCCCCTCTGAGGGCACACGCCCCACGTCCCTCTTCCCTCCACACTCACTGCGCTTGGATCCCTCGTCCTCCCCTTGAGTGGCTCCCTCCTCCAGGAATGTCTCGGACAAGCTCCCTTTGCCCCCAGAGCTGCTTGAGGACCCCGTGCTCACCTTCCTGTCCCGGTTGTTGTCCCCGGTGACCGCAGACCTGCCCCTGAAAACCACAGCGGTCCTTTCCCACAGCCCGGGGGCCTGCAGTCCCCAGTCCGGGGGTCACGGACCCTTCCCCTGGCTTCTGGTGCACCGGCGCTCATGGCCACGTCGCCCCATCTCCGCCTCTGTCTTCACGTGTCCCCCACCCCCTTTGTGTCCCAGCCGCCTTTTCTTTTGTCTCACGAGGACACGAGCCACCAGGAACAGGACCCACCTCACTCCAGGGCCACCTCCTCTGCAGATCTCTAACAGAGTCAGTGGCACCTGCCAAGACCCTTTTTCCAAGTAAGGTCACCGTCACAGGTCCTGGGAGTCAGGATGTGGACCCGTCCCTTTAGGGTCACGGGGCGCCCCGCAGGGGCACGAAGGGACCAGTGCTCGAGGCTGCTGTACCTGAGACCCAGCTCGCAAGTCCCCTCCTTCCCGCTAACCGTAGCCATCCGTCCTTCTTCCCTAGAACCTTGCACATCCGTCTGTGATGGATCTGTCTTGGCCCATCTGTCCACTCATGCAGCGGCTTCCTTCCCACATGACTAAGCACAGCCGCTGGCATGAACCGGGAGGGGGTGAGCCAGCGCGGCCCTTAGGAGCGAGTGTTCTGGAAGCGTCCACCGGATGGCCTCGGAGATTCAGACAGAAGCCTGCCTGGAGCCCCCTGCCCCCTCCCCCACCTCCAGGCTGCGAACTCAGCTTCTCTTTTCTGTGACGGGCCCATAATGCTGGCCCTCTCGGTTGTCAGGAGGGTTCCGGGGGCTTCCGGCGTGGTCGTGGCCGTCTGGGGTGCTCAACAGGTGGCCCTACCCACTGCTCCATCCATCCTGGGCTCCAGGACGTGCTGTGGGAGCCTGGGCCAGAGAAGGGAGGAGGGCGGGAGGCGGGGCTGGGCAAAAGGGGCCTGGGTGCCCTTGCTCACACCTAAGGACAAATATCAAGCTTCTAAGGGTCTCAACTCCAAAAGGCTGGTCTGCAGCCATTGGGGCGTTAACCTCCCCTCCCCACCCCCCACCCCCAGAGGCTGCTCAGGGAGGGGCCTCGCTTCCCCAGGGACCAGTCCCTGGGGGACATTCGGAAACAAATGGCCCCAGAGAGAGAAAACCCTGCCTTCCCAGGGCTTCAGGATCAGCGTGCCCAGTCACGGAGCCACCGGGCCAGCCTGGGGACCCCGCCCTGGCCAGTGACCTCCCAGCAGGGGCTCTGAGGGTTCTGAGGGAGGGGTGGCTCCCTGCCCAACTCCCCAGCTTTCTTTCCTTCAGGCCCCTGGCGGGGGCCGCTGATGGATGGCTACCTAATCCGTCCTGAACGGAGTAGAGAGGACCCAGCGGCCCGTGAAGAGTCCTTATCCGCACCCCTCCTCCCCACCCTCCCTGGAGTTTGCTTTACAAATTAGAGAAGGGCATCGGGGTCACATCCGAGAAGCCAGCTTGGGGTCAGAGCAACCCGTGGGAGCGGGCCATGGGGCTCTGCTCCTGGAGGGCTGGCCCGGGCCAGCTGGGACCCAATGCTTGCAGGAGAAGGGGAGAAAGAGGGGGCTCGTTGCTGCCAGGCACAGGCAGGGCGAGGCGCCCCACACCCGGCATCTCATTTAACCTCACAACAGTCCTGAAGCCCTGAGAGCAGGGTGCGTACCGGCCAGGGCTGGGAGTGTAGACGGGGACTGGGGGTGTAGACAGGGGCTGGGGGTGTAGACAGGAGCTGGGGGTGCAGATCGGGGCTGGGGGTGCAGACCGGGGCTCAGGGCGGGTCTTGTGCAGGGCGGAGTGCAAGCCCCCCTGACGCTCCCAGTGCAGCCACCTCACGGACAGGAGGACCCAGGACCCAGCAGACTCCGCTCCATGGTGGGAAGTGGCCCACGGTGCCCTGCTGTCCCGGCATGCACTTCCCTTGCAGAGGCGGCCTCGCGAGGGGACTGGCTGGGACTGTCAGAATATGGTGTGAGGCCCTTGTAGGAGCTCTGAGGCCTTGTCCCTTCTGCTGGGGCCCTCTCGGACCCTAGGCTGGCACAGGAGGGAGCCCTAGCTGGCCCTCCAGTGGGTGAGAAGCCACACAGAGAGCAAGGTGCAGCCACGGTCAGCGTCACACCGCACCTGCTTGGGAGGCTGTCCTGGACCGTCTGGCCCCCCCCCCTCAGCCCCTCTAGCCCCCCCAGCCCCGCCCAGCCCCTGCCCAGCCCCAGGCTGCGCATGTGGCCCCCAGGGACACCTGCAGAAGAACGGCCCAGCTGAGCCCACAGACCCGGGACCTAGTGAACGATCACAGTCTCGGCCACCACGGTGAAGGTGCAGCAGTAAGTGATGAATAGACAGTCCCTCTTGGTGCCCAAGGTGGGGGAAGAAGGTGTTCCCTGTTCAGAGGGCTCAAGGAGCCCTTTGCACTGGAAGGAAATGTCATGGGTTGAGTTTATAAGTTGAAGTCCTAACCCCCAGGACCTCAGAACGTGACCTTATTTGGAGACAGGGTCTTTGCAGATGTAATTAGTTAAGGGCAGGTCATAGGGGGAGCATACTAATGCAACATGACAGGTGTCCTTACACAAAGGGGAAAGTGGGACACACAGGAAGAACACCACGCGAAGAGGAAGGTAGGGACCCGCCGAGGGGATGCCGCAGACCCCCGGCAGCCGGGGCAGAGGCTGGACAGGGTCGCCCTCGCCGCCTCAGGAGCAACCTGCCTGCCGGCACCTTGACCCTGGACTTCTGGCCTCCGGACCAGCAGGACGGCAAACTCCTGCTGTTTGAGCCACGCAGCTTGCAGAACTTATAAAGGGAGGCCAGTGAAAGCCCCCGGCTCCCCTCTGGCCTCGTGGGGCGTCCCGTGAGGAACGGCCCACGAGGCCAGAGCAGGAGAGGACTCCCCACCGCAGCGGGACCGCTGAGGACCTGCCCTGAGAACTGCCAGCTGCCAGAGGGACTGGAGGAATTGCGTCCTCAAATGCCTTGCCGAATTTCTGGCGAAACTGCCTGTGTGTTCACCCTTTCACCGGGCAAGGCCGCGCCCAGGAATTTGCTCCAAAGATACATGGGCAGCGTCACAAAGTGGCTTCCCTTCCGCGGCCGTTGGTCACGCACTGGGGCTGGTGATGTTCCGCAGGAGTCGATGGAGGCCTTACGTCCTCGGCGGGGAAATCACGGAAGACGTTCTGTAGCCTGTGTTGTCCTCACTGCGTCTGGCCGCGTGGTTCCCGGCCCGCTCCGTCCCCTTCCCGGCGACGGTAAGTGTTTTGGAGGGAGGGACACTGAGATGGGAGAGCACCGCCCTCCATCACAGACTTTCCCGTCTCTGGCCGGCGGGGCTCCTCCGCGGTGGCCCCTTGGTCACCTCTCCCTCCTGGAGGGCCCCCTTGCTTTCTAGCGCGGCCCGATGGCCCAGGCTCGCCGGGTTCTTCCCTGCCCCAGTCCTGGGTCGGCCACTTCTCCCAGGACCCTGCTTCCTCTTTACGGAGAAAGGGAATTAGAAGCCAAGATGGAAGGCTACTGCTCCAGGGTGGCCGGGGTGGGGTGGGGAATGTGGATGCCTCTGGCACACGTGCACGCACACACCCAATTACACACTCACACGCACACACACATTTACGTGCACGTGCAAGCATTTCCATGCCTGTGTGCGTCACAAGCCATGACTTTACGCCCGTGATCCCAACTCAGATGCAACCTTCAGGGTTTGCTCCTCTTTCCCCCTCTCTCTGTATCTGTAGCCCCTCCGGTGGCCACAGGACCCTGGGTTTTCCCATCCTCAGCGCGTTGGCTCACGTAACCGTTGTCCTGAATGCAAGCAGCCTCTCTGTCCGCACTGAACTCGGTCCCACACACCCCACACCAGGCCGCCCTCAGGGCGGGTGCCTCTGCTCCCTTCGGGGCTCTGACGGCCGGTGCAGCAGGGGGAGCCGCCCCACCCCTGCCCTGCCGGGCCCTGCTGCACCGCACCCCTGCCCCTCCTCACCCTGTCGGCCCCTGACCCTGCTCATTCCCGCGGCTGTGACCTCCCGCGCTGGGCCCCGGCATCTGCTCAGGCCTGTCCCCGAGGCAAGCCACAGCCCAGCCCGGCTTCCGGGGCTGGGAAACGAACCCCACGTCTTGGTGGGAGAAGCTGCAAACTGCCGTGGCCCCGTCCCCGAAGCGCGCGGCCCCGTGGCCGGCGAAGCCAGACATCGAGGGGAACTGGAGCACTTTGAGGCAAACAACAACGGAGAAAACTGGCAGCTGAGGTGGTGAACAGCCCCACCAGCAGCCCCTCACTCAGGGGCGTCGGCCGGCCGCTCTGCAGGGCGAAGGAAGACCCCCCGGGACGTCTGAGAAGCCGGTGGGGGAGGGGGGGGTGCACCATCGCTGTCTTGATGAAAGCGAAATGCCCGTGACATCAAATCAGGGTGTAGAGCTCGGTGGCACTTAGGACAGGCACCGGGTCAGGCCGCCGCCGGCCCTCCCGCTCCCAAGACATTCCCACGGCCGCCAAGGAAGACCCCGGCCCCAGGCCCGGCAACCCCTCGTCTGCCGTCTGTCTCTCTGGGTTTGTCTATTCCGCATGATTCACATAAATGGACCCACACGGCCAGTGGTAGCCCCCCGACCCCCGTTCCTCTTTGTGGCTGAACATGACCGGGCACGCTCGCGGCTTGTGACGCGCCGCATTTCCCTTACACATTCACGCGTTTCCTCCAGCTTTATGGAGGTACAACTGACACACAAAATTGTACATGTTCGAAGCGTGCGGTGTGATAATTTGACCTACGAATGCGCTTTGACACGATCCCCAAGTTGAATTCATTGCCGCGGCCATCGCCTCGCGTGTACTCTTCCAGGGGGGGTGCGAACGCGTAGGGTCTACTCCGTTAGCCAAGTTCAAGAACGAAATCGGCACAGTTGGCCACGGGCGCCGTGCTGTGCCTTTGGTCCTCATCGGCGCTTACCTTATAACCGAAATCTGTGTCCTGTGACCGACACCCCCTTTTCCCCACCCCTGGTCCCTGCCAACCACCGTCTGGTCTCTGATTCTATCACTACTCTATAATTTGGACTATTCTTTCTCTTAGAATTCCCACGTAAGTGATGTCGTATGCGACTTTCTCTGCCCGGCTTCTTTCGCTCTGCAAAATGCGCTCCGAGGTCATCCGCGGTCACCAACGGCAGAACGTTCTTCCGTGGGGTTGGCGGCCGTCCTCTTGTCTCCTACACACGGTACACCGCCTGTTCTCCCTCCGGTCACCCTTCCACAGACGCGCGGATGGTTTCCACGTCTCCGTGGTGCCAACGTGTTAATGGTGCAGGGAGCACGGGGGCGCAGATGTCCCTCCCAGACACTGACATCAGTCCCTTCAGACAAATACCCAGGAGTGGGGTTGCTGGGTCGTGGGGTAGTTCTATTTTTCACTTCTCGAGGAGCCTCCGTCCTGTTCCCCATACGTCCCCACCAGCAGCGCACGGGGTTCCTTTTTCTCCACATCCTCACCAACACCTGTTGTGTCTTGTCTTCTGGACAATTGCCATCCTAACAGGCGGGAGGTGACCTCTCCCTGTCATCCCTGATGATGAGGGATGTGGGGCCCTCTTTCACGTACCTGTGGGCCATCCGTGTGTCTCCTCGGAAGGATGTCTATTCAGGTCCTTTGCCCATTTTTTCAGATGGGATTATTTGCAGAGGGGGCTCTTGTCATTGAGCTATGGTGTCCCTTATGTGTTTTAGGCATTAACCCCTGAGAAGATACAGGATTTGGAAGTGCATTCTCCCATTCCGTTGTTGAAGTGCTTTCTCCCATCATCTTGTCGATTATTTGCTGTGCAGAAGCTTTTCAATTTCGTGCGGTTCCCTTGTTTATTTTTACTTTTGTTGATCGTGCTTTTGGGGTCGTGTCCAGGAAATCACTGCCAAGACCCACGTCAAGGAGGCTTTCCCTATGTTTCCTTCCAAGAGTTTCACGGTTTCAGGTCTTACATTTGCATCTTTAATGCAACCAGCGTTGGTTTTCGTAAGTGGTGTAAGAGCCTCGCTCTTCTGAATGCGCAAATCCGGGTTTCCCAATACCGTTTACTGAAGAGACCGTCCTTCCCCGTTGTGTGTTCTTGGCACGTTCGTCGTAGATTAATTGATCATCTATGCGTGGGTTTATTTCTGGGCTCTCATTCCATTTTGATGGCCTGCGTATCGACTTTATGCCAGCACCGTACTGGTTTGTAATGTATCTGATTACTTTTCTTGGCAATATAATTTGAAATCAGGACTTACGACGCCTCTAGCCTTGTTCCTCTCTCTTGATTGCTTTGGCTCTTCAGAGGTTTTTGTGGTTCCACATGAATTTTAGAGTTGTTGTCTCTTTTCTATTTCTGTGGAAAATGCCATTGGATTGCTCTGTGTCTGTAGATTGCTTTGGGCAGTGTGGACGTTTGAGCAATATTAATTCTTCCCATCTGTGAGGATAGAAAGCCGTTCTATTATTTGTGTCTTCAAAGTCTCTCATCAATGTCTTACGATTTTCAGTTTCACCTCCTCGGTTAAGTTTATTCCTGTTTTTTTATTGTTTTTTTTTATGCAATCGCAAATGAGGTTGCTTTCTTAATTTCTCTCCCAGTTACCTCGTTGCTGGTATACAGAAATGCAACTGGTTTTTGCGTGCTGGTTTTTATCCTGGATCTGTTCGTTAGTTCTAACCATTTTTTGGTGGAGTCTTCAAGGGTCTCTCCGTCAGATCATGTCTTCTGTGGACAATTTTACTTCTTCCTCTCTGACTTAGATGCCCTTTTTTTTTAAAGTTCTCATTAATTTATTTTGAGAGAGAGAGAGTATGCGTGAGTGGAGGAGGGGCAAAGAGAGAAAGAGAGAGAGAGAGAGAGGGTCAGAGAGAGAATCCCAATCAGGCTCTGCACTGTCAGCGCAAGGGGCTCGAACCCATGAACCTCAGATCATGACCTGAGCCGAAACCAAGAGTCCGACGCTCAACCGACAGAGCCACCCACGCGCCCTTGACTTAGATGCCTTTTATTTCTTCTTCCTGCCCGGGTCCTCTGGCTGGAACTCCCAGCGCTGCGCTGAGTAGACAGGGCAAGGGTGGGTACCCTTGTCTTGTTCCTGATCCCAGAAGAATCCGCCAGTGGGTGTGATGTCAGCCGGGGGCCTGTCACATACAGCCTGTGTTATGTTGGGGTATGGTCCTTCTATACCTAACTCTTTGAGAGTTTTTATCGTGAAAAGATTTTGAATTTTATCAGTTGATGCTTCTGCATCTATCGGAATGACAATATGATCTTTTCGAAGTTTATTTATTTTGAGAGAGAGAGAGAGAGCAGGGGAGGGACAGAGAGAGATGGGGAGAGAATCCCAAGCAGACCCCGCACCCATAGCTTGGAGCCCAACGTGGGGCTCAAACCCACAAACTGTGAGATCATGACCTGAACTGAAACCAAGAGTCCGACGCTCAACCGACTGAGCCACCACCCAGGTGCCCTGAAATAATAGTATGATTTTTATCCCTTATTCTGTTAATGTGGTGCGTCCTGTGTGTTTATTGGTGCCACGCTGATCCGCATGTGTCGAACTATCCTGGCAGCTGCACTTACTCAAGGACTAAGTCCCACTTGACCGTGGTGTATGGTCCCTTTAATGTGCTGTTGAATCTGGTTTGCCAGTGTTTCGTTGAGAAATTTCGCATCTGTGCTCATAAAGGGTATTGAACTGTGATTTTCTTCATTTGTAGAGGCTTGTCTGCCTTTGGTACCAAAGTGACGCTGACCTTATAAAATGAGTTTGGAAGCATTCCCTTCTCTTCAAATTTTTGGAGCTGTAGGAGAAGGACCAGCATTAATTTTTCTTTAAATGTTTGGTAGAAGTCACTGGGGAATCCATGTGGTCGTGGGCTTTTCTTTGTTGGGAATTTTTTGGTCATGGATTCAGGGCCTTTACTCGTAATTGGTCTGCTCAGATGTTTAATTTCAGTTTTCCTGCATTGTATGTTTCTAGAAATTCATCCGTTTCTTGGAGGTTACCCCATTTCTCCACATATAATTGTTCATTGTAACCTTGTATGGTCCTCTGTAGCTGTCTGTTGTCCTGTCTCCTTCATTTCTGAGTCTACGTACCTGAGTCCCCTCTTTTCCCCTCATTAGGTCTAACTAAAGCCTTGTCAGCCTAGTCCAGCTGTGAAAAAAACAGCTTTTCATTCTATCAGTCTTTTCCATAGTTTTTTCTAGGCTCTGCGTATTTCATTTCTTTCCATTTTTTTTGTAAGTTTATTGATTTATTTTGAGAGGCGGGGGAAGGGGCAGAGAGAGAGGGAGAGACAAAATCCCAAGCAGGCTCTGCATTGTCAGCGTAGAGCCCTACCCTGGGCTCGATCCCACGAACTACGAGATTGTGACCTGAGCTGAAATCAAGAGCTAGATACTTAATCGACTGAGCCACCCAGGCGCCCCTCATTATTTCCATTCCGATATTTATTTCCTTCCTTCTGTTAACTGTGGGTTTGGTCTGTTCTTTTTTTCCCCTGGTTCTTTGAGGTATACAGTTAGGTTGTTTCTTTGAGATCTTTCTTTGTTCTAAATGTAGATGTTTACGACTATAAACTTCCCTCTTAGAACCATTCTTCCCGCATCCCACATGTTTTGGTATGTTGTGTTTTCCTTTTTGTCTCAGGATATTTTTTTTTTACTTCCCTTTTGATGTTTTCTGTGACCCATCAATGTTCAAGAGTATGTTGTTTAATTTCTACGTATTTGTGCATTCTACAGCTGTCCTCCTGTTGTGGATACCTAGTCTCACACCACTGTGGTTGGAAAAGACACTTGATATGATTTCAATCTTACATTAGTTAAGACTTGTTTTGTGACCTCGTACAGGATCTATCCTGGAGAATGTTCCTTGTGCACCTGAAAAATGTGTGTTCTGCTGCTCCTGGATAGACTCTTCTGTGGTCGTTTAGACGAGGACCATCTGGTCTTAAGTATAGTTCAAGTGCGATTTTTTACTTATTATGATTTCCTGTCTGGACGACCTACCCATTGTTAACTGGGGGGTCTGGAAGTTTCCTACCATTATCTTGCTGCTGACTCTGCCCTCACGTCTGTTCATATTTGCTCACTTTATCTAGGTGTCCGATGTTGGGTGCATGTGTATATATAATCGTTACATCCTCTTGATGAATTAATCGCTTTATTGTTATGTAACGACCTTCTTTGTCTCTCAGTACAGTTCCTGACTGAAGTGTACTTTCCTCGACGTAAGTGTAGCCGTGCCTGTGCACTTGGGTTTCCATCTACACGGAGTGTCTTTTTCCCACCCCTTCACTTCCAGCCTAAGCACGTCCTTACGGCTCAAGGGATTCCTCGTAGGCAGCACATAGTTTGGGCTTATTTTTCTCCCCTTCAGGCACGTTATGTCTTTTGATAGAATTTAATCCATTTACGTTTAAAGTAGTAACTGATACATAAGAAAGTACTGTTGCCATCGCGTTAGTCGTTTTCTGGCTGTTTTGTGTTTTCTTTGTTCCTTCCTTCATCTCTTGCTGTCTTGCTTTGTGACTCAACGCTTTTCCTTAGCAGGATGCCCTTTCTCTTTCGAGTGTTTACTACAGGCTTGTGATTTGTAGTTAAATCTTACTGTGTTAGCAGTCTATTTTAAGCTGGTAACAGCTATCTTTGATAACATACAAAAACTCCACCCTTTTTCTGCCCCCCCCCACATACAGTGTATGTTTTAAATGTCACAATTTGTATCTCTTTACACCATGTATCCATTAACAAATTATCGTAGCTATAGTAATTTTTAGTATTCCTATCTTAACCTTTATATTCGAGTGAAGTGAATTACAGACCACCATTACAGCGTTGGAGTCTTCTGAATTTGCCCCTACGCTTACTTCCGCAACAGCTGGTTGTTGGTTCCCTTGGGCACCTGCCACGGGGCTGATACAGATACACGGGGCTTCTTCTTTGTTCCCAGCGGGCTCCAGACACGTCAGTGGAACAGTCCCCCCAAGGATCCTTTCTGCGAGGTCATTCTCCATCCTTGGCTTTGCTGCACTGCCCAAGGTTCCTCACAGGGCTGTTTCCACTCGCAGGTGGCGGTCCGACGGTTCCTGCGGCAGGACAAAGGTAGGATCGTCTACCCTGCCATCCTGCTGGTGTCACTCTCTACCCATTCTCCCACTGGGTTCACAGCCCACCTTTGGGCTATTGTGAATATTGCTGCAAGGAATATTCACGTGCAAGCGTTTGTTTGAACACCCGCTTTCCATCCTCTGGGCTGTGTACCTGGGAGCAGAATCACTGGGTCATGCGGTGCTCTGTGGCTACTTTCTGAAAGACAGAACTGGCTCATTGTGAGAGTTTGCAACAAGGGTCGTCAAGAAGAAAGTGACATTCATGCTCCAGACCCACGTTACTGGCAATTTTCCGGAGATTTCCTATTTCTGCTGTCCTCGGTATCTGTCTTGAAAACCATGATGACCGGGGCGCCTGGGTGGCTCAGTCGGTTAAGTGTCCGACTTCGGCTCAGGTCACGATCTCGCGGTCCGGGAGTTCAAGCCCCGTGTCGGGCTCTGTGCTGACAGCTCGGAGCCTGGAGCCTGTTTCAGATTCTGTGTCTCCCTCTCTCTCTGACCCTCCCCATTCATGTTCTGTCTCAAAAATAAATAGACATTAAAAAAAATTTTAATGCAAGAAAGAGTATATAGTTTTGGATATAAGTATGTCAGATTTAGAGAATTAGTAGATTTGGAGTACGGGCTCCTATGCCTTTCCTCCCTTAAGAATCCCCACACCTGGGGGCGCCTGGGTGGCTCAGTCGGTTGAGTGTCCGACTTCGGCTCAGGTCACGATCTCGCGGTCCGTGAGTTCGAGCCCCGTGTCGGGCTCTGGGCTGATGGCTCGGAGCCTGGAGCCTGCTTCCGATTCTGTGTCTCCCTCTCTCTCTGCCCCTCCCCTGTTCATGCTCTGTCTCTCTCTGTCTCAAAAATAAATAAACGTTAAAAAAAAAATTAAAAAAAAAAAAAAAGAAAACCACGATGACCAAAACCCTGCATCTTCTTGTGTCACCAGGTGACGCCCGGGCCCCTCCAACCCCGGAGGCGTGAAGCAGTGGTGTTGTGCATTAACCACACGTCGCAAAGGACTCGGGGAAACAGGACAGAAGGAGAGGAGCCCTGCAGGGGTGAGCACCACGAGCGGAGTCCTCGGGTGGCCGGAGAGGGGCCACTTGCACGACTGTGGCCGGACCGCGGGCTCCAGGAGGCCCGACCACGCCTGTCGTGCCCACCCCTCCACCGCCAGGGACCGCGCGCGCAGAGACGTCTTAAATGATGGAGGCCTTGGGTCGTAGCGCCGTGTCTGAATTTACTCCTGTGCCGACGCATGGAGAGACTTCATTTTCCTGCCTCTGTGCCCTCCTCCTTGAGAGCCACTTCCTGGAGGTGTGCACTCTTCTGACAGCCGTTCACACTCAGAGGTGCGCCGTCCCGGCCTGAAGGACGCTCCCCTGCTCCCATGCTGCAACGAGCCGGAGGCCCCGCTGTGCCCGCGCAGAGAAAGAAGGGCCCAGGACGTCACCCCAGGCACGTTCTGCATTCCTCTCCATCCGGGCGACTCTGTCCGGGTGGGTGAGCTCTTCTGTCATGGCCGTGGGGTCCCGTGCCTGGGGCGTCCAGTCCACAGGCTGGCGTTCCCTCCCCGTGGCTCTGAGAGTGGGGGCCTGTCTTGTAGCGAGGGGGACCCGGAAGCTCTGGGAAGCCCACGGCGGGGCCAGCGCGCCCAGGGGGGGCAGGGCGGGGGCCGGCGGGTGTGGGAAGGGTCGGTGGGGTTCCCTGCGGGAGGGGGCTGGTGTGGGTCCTCCCGGCCTTGCCGCTCAGGAGCTGGTGCCCATAAAGCCACACAAACTTCTTCAAACTGGTGAAGTTCACATACTGTTGAGTTGATCGTCTTAACCGTGTTACAAGGATGCAAGTGAGTGGCACTAAATTCAGCCACTGAAACTCTGTCCCCAGCCCCTGGCGACCACCTCCTACTTTCTGGCTCTGTGACTTTGACTCTAGGGACCTCCCATAAGTGAAATCATGCAGGTTTTGTTTGTTTTATTGTTTTATTTTATTTTATTTTATTTTATTTTATTTTATTTTATTTTCATTTTATTTTATTATTTTGTGCCTGATTTTTTTTTCACGGAGCCCACTGTCTTCTAGATTCATCCAGGTGGTGGCAGGTCGCGGGATCTCCCGACCTTTCAGACTGAGTAATATTCCATTGTGTGGAGGGGCCACATTTTGTTCATCCGTCCGCCCGCCCGTGGCGCTCATGAGTAGCGCCTGCTGTGAACATTGTACATATTTAGAAATACGCGCCCTAGGGGCGCCTGGGTGGCGCAGTCGGTTAAGCGTCCGACTTCAGCCAGGTCACGATCTCGCGGTCCGTGGGTTCGAGCCCCGCGTCGGGCTCTGGGCTGATGGCTCAGAGCCTGGAGCCTGCTTCCGATTCTGTGTCTCCCTCTCTCTCTGCCCCTCCCCCGTTCATGCTCTGTCTCTCTCTGTCCCAAAAATAAATAAAAAACGTTGAAAAAAAAAAAAAAAAAAGAAATATGCGCCCGAGTCCCCGCCGGGTAAACATTTGAGCTCTGTTTCTGCACGAGTGACACAGAGGTGTTGGTTCCCGCGGCCAGAGGGCAGCCGGAACGATGAAATGCAGGGCGCGTGGCACAGAGAGCAGCTAGGGAAGCGTCTGCTGACGGCTGATGGTGCGTCCGCCAACTCGAAGCCCGCGCCCGGCGTGCACACAGGTGGCCACGCGTGCAGTCCCTGCAGCAGACTCATGGGCTGTCCCGACTCGCCCGTGACAGACGAAGAAACGAGGCTCTTGCCCCAGGGCACGGAGGCCGGGAGAGCCGGGGAGAGGCCGGGGCAGGGGTCCGGGCGGGCAGTGAGGCCACGGGCCCCCGCACGGCCACTGCGCTGTTCAAGGACCCGGCCTCCCGGAGCACAGCGCGAGTCCGTGCGCCTCTCTCACAGATGCTGGCTGGCTCTTCTGGAAAGGGCAGCGGACGCCTGGACAGCGAAAACCGACGCCTGCCTTTTCCGCACGCCGTGTCTGGGGGAGAACTGCCGTGCCGGGGCTGGTGGGGCCCGCGTGTCCGGGGCAGGTGCACAGGGTCTGCCTTTGGGCCACGGTTCTGACACCTGGGGCTGCGGGGGCCTCGAAATGAGACGCTGGGCGGTCCTGGGATCAGGCCCTTCTCTGGGCTGCGGACCCCGCCCCCCACCCAGGTCCCTCTGGAGGGGAGCCCTGGGGGGCCAGGGGCAGAGACCGCTCTGTCCCCGGCTGACGGTCCCCAGGCGGGGGGCCCATCGCGCGCCCATGTGCGCTGCCGGCCTGCAGGCGCTGCCCGCATGTCTGAGGCCTCGGTCCTCAGCGGGGTTGTGGCCAGGCTGGGCTCCCTGAAGCACACGGGGGTCCGAGGCGTGTGGTGCTCCTCGTTGGCTCTTTGTCTCGTAGAGAAAAGGGGCTGGGGGTGAGGAGCCCAGGCCCCCTGCCCCAGCCTGGACCCCAGAGGGGCCGGCCGCTAGTGACCCCCCCCCCCCCCAGTCCTCTGCTCCCTACCAGACCCGAGTTTGAAAGAACGTGCTGGAACCGGGCAGGACGAAGCCCTCAGCCACCTCTCCCTCCGCCTCAGGACAGGCGTCCCGGGCGCCCTCGGGCCCTCAGTGCCTCCTGAGGGCGCCGTCCAGCCGCTGCGGCCTCTGGGCTGAGCCTCCTCTGCTCCTTCCCCTTCTGTATAAACGCTTCACGCTTATCCACGTGTGGCACGCGTGTGTCGTTACACACGGCTCAGAAGGGGAGACGGGACACCTGGCCCGCTGCCCCACCTGCTCGCCACACCCACCTTCGGTGGGGTCTCACCTTCCTATGCCCTCCTCCTCGTGACTCTCCCCTAACCTCTTCTCCTGGGCATCCCTCTGACCTCTGCCCAGTGCTCACCGCCTCCAGGAAGCCCTCCTGCACACACTCCCTGATGCACTTCCCCAATCGTTTCTGTGCTTATTCGCTCAATGTCTGTCTCCCCTCCTAGACGCCGAGCCTCTGGGGCAGGGACGGTGCCTGCTCGTGTCCTCAGCGCCTGGCCTGGCTCAAGGGAGGATCCCGGGAAATGTCTGTGAGGCACACAGAGGCAGCCCCTGTGCCGTCCTGGCCACCCTGCACTGTCACCCGTCCCTCTGCCCCCGGGCGGGGTTGGGGGGGCGCGTTTGCTAAAATCGCTCCTTACTAGGACTCTCTACGTCAAGCTCAACAACACTCCCGGGGCCTTGGGGCCACGTTCAAACCCCCGTTCACCCTGGGAACTCTGCAGGGATCCTGGCACGGGTGCATTCGTGGATCTGCTTGTCCCTCCAAGCGGCGGGACGCCAGCAGGCCCCAGACCCCGCCGAGCAGTGTTCGTGGATCGGCTCAGGTGGCATCCGCCCTTTCTCCCTGCGGCTCCCGGCAGGGCCCGGGCCTTTCCGGGTGGCTCCGCCTGGGGGTTCTCCTGCACCTGTCCGCTCGGGCTGGAGGCAGCCTCTGGGGGCCGGGCTGTCACGGGTCCTCGGTTGTGGGGGGAGGGGCAGGGGCAGGCAGCTGGGTTCATCCAACTCGTCTGCGAACGTATTGTTCTGTCACACTGACGGAAAGACAGAAAGAGGGACGGGAGAGCCTCGGGGGCAGGATGCAGGGGAGAAGCTGGAGGAGTGGGGGACGGGTGGGGGTTCCGTGCCCCCTGCACCCCGGCCCCTGTGAAGGGGTCTGGGCTCAGCCCGTTCCCCCAGGGAGGGGGCCCGGCTACGCCTGCTGTAGCCTCTCCATCACTCCCCCAGTGCCCTGCGGAGCCTCAGTTTCCCCACCTGTAAAGCAGGGCTCCGGGCTTCACAATGTGGGGCTGAGGGGACACTTCTGTGATGTGACCTACAGGCATCCAGAGCTGGGCAGGCATCCAGACGTTCTTAGCTCTTCCCGCTGAGAAGGACGGGCTCGGGGTGAAGCGAGTCCCCAGCAGCAGACCCGGACCACCCAACTGGGGTGTGAGCTCCAAGGCCAAGCCTCGGGTGTCCTTGGTACCACACGGAAGGCAGAGGTTGGCTTCCCGTGGCCGCAGCACCAAATCAGCACAAACGCGGTGGCTGAAAGCGAGCGACACAGGCGAGATAGTCCTCGGCCTGGGGGGGGGGGGGTGGGTGGCTGAAATCCCGGGTCCAGGTCCGTAGGGCCGGCTCCTCCTGGAGGTTCCCAGGGAGGACCCCCCACCCGTCCATCCAGCTTCAGGAGCCCCCACCCTGGTTCCTAGGCTTGCGGCCCCTCCTCTGTGCTCCCTCCTCTGACCTCTGCTCCCGCGCTCCCCCCCTCCTCCCTCCGCCTCCGGCCTCGATCTCCTGAGGGCCCTTGGCCACGCACGAGAGGCCCCCTGAACGCTTCTCCTGACCCACCTGCGAGGTGGCTTTTCCCCGGGTGGTCTCGGGCCAGGGCTCAGGACGCGGGCGTCACCGGGAGGCACTGCTGAGGACCACGGTCCAATAACCAAGCCAAAGGTAGCGCAGACGACGAGGGGCCCCTGTTTCCTCCTCCGGCGGGGCCCGTGCGTGCCGGGAGCCTGGCTGTGTGCTGGGTGGCGAGGAGCCCTCAGGGCAGGCGCGGCGGGGGCCTCCCCAGGCGGCAGCCCCCCACCCTGCGGGCTGACCGTTCAGGTGACCTGTAGCCTGCCACCCCGCCCTGTGTCCGGGGCTCGCCAAGCCGGGGGACGGCGAGGGGAGAGCGTGGGTCCGGCTCGCCGCAGGTGTGGACGAGGAGCCCTCCCCGAGCTCCTGGGAGGCTGAGCGGGGCGCCAGGCCGAGGCGTCCTTGAGCAATTACGGGCCGAGGACCGGTGAGCAGCCGTGCGGCCCACACTCGGGGGTCGAGGCGGCCTGACCATGTGGCGGAACGCGAGGGCCGCTCTGTTTCCTGTGTGAGGTTCAGCATGCAGACCAGCGGCCCTGGTTCGCAGCCCGCCCTGGCCTCTACTCGGCCTCTTTCCTGCCCCCTGGCACCGCCTGGCCCGGCCTGTGCTCTCAGCTGTGTCTCTTGCCGGAGGGCAAGGGGATGGAGAGGTTGAGTTACCTGCCTGGGGTCCCGGCTGGGCGGTAACAGGATTAGAAGCCACACCTGTTTGCTCTCAAACCCGCATTCCTTCCCCCTCCCAGGGGCCTTTCCTTCCTTTGTAGAGCAATTCGGCTCACCCCGTCCCCCTCCCCGCCCCCCAGGTGTTACTGCCCGGACCCAGGGAGGCGGGCACCTGCCCCGGTTCCCCCGCGCAGAGGAGGGGGCCCGAGCTGCAGGGGAAGGGGACCCCTGGCCTGGAGGGTCAGGCCCCTTCCTGTTCCCGGGGGGCGGGGGACCTCATCACGCTGCACGGGACACACGAGCGTGGCACATGGCTGTTGGCGCTCCTTGTCTCCGAAGGCCTTGTAAGCGGGTCCCCGTCCCGCGAGCCCAGGCCCTGCAGACTCACGGGGCGAAGTTGGGGGGCTGCCGCGCAGAGCGGGCCGGCCGTCGGGCGGCGCTCAGGGCGAGCTCTGAGGCTCCCCTGCAGGCGTGGGGACAAGGGCGGCCGTCCTCAGGGAGGCGGCTGCCGAGGTGCCGGGGAAAGTCTGTGGGCCACGGAGTCCCGAGGGCCCGAAGAGACCCCCGCGCACGGCCCAGACGCCAGAGCCTGCTCCCCAAAGCCGGAGAGGCTCGGGGATGCCCTTTAAACCCTAATTTGCAAAGACAGTTTGGAGCGATTCAATAAAACCGGTGAGGAATTACAGATTCCCGGTTTGGACGGACATCAAAGGCGCCTCACGGTCCGTCCGCGGTAAATTTATCTGCGAAGGAAGGAGCCAAGATCGCGTGAAATGCGGCCAGAATGCGAATCAGGCGCTGCAGGGCGAGGCCCCGACAGACAGACAGACAGACAGACAGATGACCGCTGAGTCATCCAGGCACCGAAACGTCCCGGAAACAGCCCCGCGAGCCTGAACACAGAGCGGGACAAGGCGGCCCCCGTGAAGGCAGCCGGCCTCCTCTTTCTGGCCTCTGGGTAGAAAATGACGTGAGGGCCTTGTCACATGGCGAGGCCGTGGAGAAACAGACGCCCAGAACGTCGGGAAAGGATGCTTCATGTCGTCAGGCAGGTAATAAAAATCATATGTTCTTTTTCTGGATTTCTGAGGATCTGTGGTATTTGTCGGGTTTTGTTTTTTTTTTAAACGGATGGAATTCTGTGATTCCTTCTCCTAGGAAGGAAACACCCACCTTGGTTCCTAACCCGGCATTCACAGTCTTGAGGGCTCCCGAAGTGCCCCTGGGCCGGGCCGCCCCGCTCGCTCGCGTGTCCTTGGCTGACACGGGCCCCGCTGCCACCAGCTGGGATCATTATACCTTCGGGCGACTAGATCCAGGCTCCGCTCGGCCCCTTGGGCCGCGGGCGTGTGAAGGTGTCGCTCCCGCAGCCGCCCTGCCCCCCTCCGTCACAGGGCACCGGGACCCCACCTCAGGGACAGCGAGCCCCCGGCCAGGCCTCGCCCTCACCTCACGCTGCCCCCCAGAGAGGAGCAGTGGCCTTGTGGGGCCCCGCCAGAGCCACACTGGCCACCCCCGCCCTCCACCGCTGACCGAATATCTTCTGCCCGGCTTGCCGTGGAGACGGCCCTGCCCCGGGGCCTCTCTGAGAAACGAGCCCCCCACCCCCCGAAAGCCATCCGTGTTGGAATCCCCAGACACTAAATGTGACCTAATTTCAGCAAAGTTTTGTGGGTGCGACTGAGGACCTCGAGAGGGGGAGACGTTCCTGGGCTGCTGGGGGGCCCTGAATGTGGCCAGCGGCCGCGGGGAGAGCCAGAGGGGGACGGTCGACAGGGGTGGAGGCGCCGTGTGCGTGGAGGCAGGGACAAGGCATGTGGCCGCGAGCCCAGGAATGCCGGTGGCCACTAGACGTGGAAGAGCCCAGGGACAGATCCTCCCCCGGAGCCTCCAGAAGGAGGGAGGCCCGGTGATGCCTGGATTTCGGATTTCTGTTTGTGGCAGCAGCCACGGGAAACGGAGACCCCGTCGAGACATCTGGGCTGGGAGGGGCTTACTGTCTGGCCGCCCTCGAACACATCGGGCCTCTCCTGCCTCAGGGCCTTTGCACTGGCCGTGCCCTGTGCCTGAGACTCTTGGCTCTCGGTTTCGCGTGGCCTGCTCCCTCATCTCCCTTAGGTCTTTGTGCCAACGTCCCTCAAACGTCAGCTTCCTCCTCCCTGTGCCCCATCGTGGTATTTTCCCCCGTGGCACCAACCGCCTGCCTCCACGCCTGCTCGCGTGCTGTGGTCGCGTTGGGCGTCGCCCGCCTCACCCAGCGCCCTCCACGACGCAGGATGGAGGCTGGCACGGAGGCCGGTGCTCAGCACCGTTCGTTAGATGAGGGGAATTGGGGAAACAGATCCCCGTGCCGGGGGAGGCCCCGCTGCATTTCTGGGGCTGCGGTCTCTGCGCCTGGATCCGTGACGGCGGACAGACGTTGACGTGGCAGAGGAGGCAAAGCCACCGCCCGGAGCGCCGACACCAGCTGGGCGTTTCCTCTGCTGCACCGGCCAGGGTGGCACCTGGCCACGCGTGCACTTTGGTGACCGGATCGCGGGGAGTGAGGGCATCAGGACCTGAGCTGGCACGCGTCCCCACGGGGGCACTTGACGGGCCTTACGCCCCGAAGACCCGAGTTCAGATCCGCCCGCCTCCTGCTGTCCCCGGGCACCGGTCCGCGTCCCAGTGTGCGCCCCCCCCCCAGCACCCAGCACCCAGCACCCAGCTCCTCCTCCAGCGCCCAGGACGTGGCATTTCCGCTTCGTCGGCCGCGGGGCGGGTCAGAGGTGACGAGCCCGGCGCCAACAGAGCGCCTGGCGCCGCGCGCGGAAGGTTCTGGCCGGTGGCGGCCCTGCTCGGGGCGGCGAGTCCCGGCTGGGTCGCGGAACCCCCGCCGGCCCCCGCGGGCAGCCCCCCCCCCCCCCGGGCCCCTCGGGGGCATCTGTTCCCCATTACACCGGGGAGCTGACAGACGTTCGTTCGGAGGCTGCCCCCTGATCTCCCCCCCGGAGGGTGGAGGCCGGCGGCCAATCAAGAGCCCAGACCTGCCCGCTCCGCACCCGCACCCTCCGCGCCCAGAGGCCGTCGGGAGCCCGAGCAGCGCGGTGTGGCCGCCCCGCCCGACAGGCTGAAGCCATCATCATTCTTGGGATTTTTATAACACCTTGGCACAGACGCTGGGGGCCGGGCCGGCCTCCCCCTGCCCCTCCTCCCCCTCCTCTGCCCTGCCCCTCTTCCCCGTCCTCCTACCCCTCCTCCCCCCGCCTCTCCCCTGCCCCTCCTCCCCTCCCTCTCCCCCCTCTTCTCCCCTGCCCCTCCTCCCCTCCCTCTCCCCCTCCCCTCCCCTGCCCCTCCTCCCCTGCCCCTCCTCCCCTCCCTCTCCCCCTCCCCTCCCCTGCCCCTCCTCCCCTCCTCTCCCCCTCCTCTCCCCCTCCTCTCCCCCCTCTCCCCCTCCTCTCCCCCTCCTCTCCCCTGCCCCTCCTCCCCTCCCTCTCCCCCTCCCCTCCCCTGCCCCTCCTCCCCTCCCTCTCCCCCCTCCCCTCCCCTGCCCCCCCTCCCCTCCCTCTCCCCTCCTCCCCTCCTTCTCCCCCCTCCTCCCCTCCCTCTCCCCCTCCTCCCTTCCCCTCTCCCCCTCCTCCCCTCCCTCTCCCCTCCTCTCCCCTGCCCCCCTCCCCCTCTTCCCTCTCTTCTGCCTCCTCCCCTTTCCCCTCCTCCCCTCCCCCTCTTCCCCTCCTCCTCCTCCTCCTCCCCCCTCCCCTCCTCCTCCTCCTCCCCTCCCCTCCTCCTCCTCCTCCCCTCCCCTCCTCCTCCTCCTCCCCTCCTCCTCCTCCCCCCTCCTCCTCCCCTCCTCCTCCTCCTCCCCTCCTCCTCCTCCCCTCCTCCTCCTCCTCCCCTCCTCCTCCTCCCCTCCTCCTCCTCCTCCCCCCTCCTCCTCCTCCCCCTCCTCCTCCTCCCCCCTCCTCCCCCTCCCCCCCTCCTCCTCCCCCCCTCCTCCTGCCCCCCTCCCCCTCTTCCCTCTCTTCTGCCTCCTCCCCTTTCCCCTCCTCCCCTCCCCCTCTTCCCCTCCTCCCCTCCCCCTCTTCCCCTCCTCCTCCTCCTCCTCCCCCCTCCCCTCCTCCTCCTCCTCCCCTCCCCTCCTCCTCCTCCTCCCCTCCCCTCCTCCTCCTCCTCCCCTCCTCCTCCTCCCCCCTCCTCCTCCCCTCCTCCTCCTCCTCCCCTCCTCCTCCTCCCCTCCTCCTCCTCCCCTCCTCCTCCTCCCCCCCTCCTCCTCCCCCCCTCCTCCTCCTCCCCCCCCTCCTCCTCCCCCCCCCTCCTCCTCCCCCCCTCCTCCTCCTCCTCCCCTCCTCCTCCTCCTCTTCCTCCTCCCCTCCTCCTCCTCCTCCTCCCAGAGCTCCTGTCCCCTACAGGCTGGCCCCGAGGCCTGGCTGGGGAGCCAGGATGCTTTCCGCCCGTGGGCTCTCTGTCGGGGAGACAGAAGGCCGAACGGAGGGCCCAGCTCCCTGGCAGGCCCTGCACCCGGCTGTCTCGGGAACTCAGCCTTGTCTTCCATGAAGTAGAAAAAGCGAGGCCTGCCAGCTCTGGGACAGTGGCGGTGAATCTCCGGTGGGCGAGTGGAAGTAATGACGTCGTCCACAAGGTCTCGGCTTCCCTGCCGGGTCTCAGGGCAAGACATACAGCGAGCGACCCCCCCTCGGCCCCCGACCACTCAGCTCCCGGCCCATACTCGTGCCCACTGGGGCGTTCCAGGATATTCCCAGCGGACTGCTGATGAGACCCGGCTTGCACACCTCTGGGGACAGTGATCTCACTACCTCTTAAGGGCACCCTTTCCACACTTGAACAACTCTGTTACCTGCCTCTGTAGGATGGCCTTCTCACACACCTCTGGGGACGGTGAGCTCACTATCTTCTGAGTACCCCCTTTCTATATTTGGACAGGGCTCAGTGCTCTCTGCCTCCCTAGGGCAGCCACTCACCAGTTCTGACCATGTCCCTGAGACAGAGCCCCACGTGACAGGACCCCTCCCCCCGCAGCCTTCCTGCAAATGAGTGAAAGCAGCGACCCCGTCCCCCGGACCCTCTTTCCTTGGTCCCTCTGGTGGTGACACATCGCCCCCTCCCCATCACCTCTCTCTAGTCGTGCTCTGGCTCCACACAAGGTGCTGCTGGAAAGAGTGCTTCCCACAGGGTGTCGGTGCGGACGCACAGCCACGCCCTGGCTGCTTCCTGATGGAGCTGTCCGTGTGGCTCCCGGGAACGAATGACAGGGGGGGCGACCCGGGCAGTCCCCACACAGTCTGCATCTGGACCACCCACCTTCATTCATTCATTCATTCATTCATTCCCTCATCCATGCAGGCACATCATACATGCACTCGTGTTTCGGGTGTTTGCTGAGCCTCCGCTAAGTGCCGGGCAGTTACCCGTGTGACTGTAATTCTAGACGTGACAGCATGCCGTGGGGACACCCGGAGCAGATCGCCTTCTTGGTGGGGTATTGTTTTCTCAGCCGAATGGATGGGTCTGAGCAGTAAAGGCCATAAAAAAAAAATCATTTTCCTATTTCTGAGCGTACTTGTCAGCTTAATGGGGGTTTCAGTGCTTTGCTGACCTTGCAGCGTGTGAAGGCACAGAGCTTCGAAGCCACAGGCTGCCTCTACATCTCTCTCTCCTTTCCCCCCCCGAAAGAATTCCATCGCTTAGCACAGAATTTTCCAACCTTTCCCGCCGGGACCCTTTGCTCCTAGCCCGCTCAGGGTGCGTCTCGGGGGGCCCTCCCCTGCCGCTGACGGAGGTTGCCGAAGAAAATCCCCAAGCAGGGGAGCGTTCTCCTATCGGGCAGGTGCCTGTGGACCCATCTGCGATGGGCCGAACTGTGTCCCCCACGAAGTCCACGTGTTGAATTCGTAACCCCCAGGACCGCAGAATGTGACGTTATGTGGAGACAGGGTCCCTTCAGGCGTCATGAATCAGGATGAGGGCAGACTGGAGGAGGGGCTCTACCCCAGCAGGACTGGGGTCTCTCCGAAAGGGGCGGCTTTGGACGCAGAGCACGGAAGGGGGTCACCACCAGCAGGTGCCCCCGGGCAGTGCCGGATGCTCGGACACAGGCAGATCCTTTCTTGGCCCCTTCGGGGGAGGCAGCCGCTCCAGCACCCCGACCTGGCCGGCCAGGCTCCAGAGCCGAGAGACGCCTCGTTCCCAGCCTGTAGGCCCCACGGCCTGTGGAGTCCCATCTGGGCAGCCCTGGGGAATGAAGACACCACCTCCCAGGACCGAGTGCTGGTTAACGAACAGCTGGGAGTGCGGCCAAGTCAGGCGCAGATTCGCCAACGGAAACCGCGCTCAAGTGCGGCTGCCCGGGCGTGAGATGGGACAGGCACGCGCCGCCCGGCTGCTGATGGCGCTCCTGAGATTGTCCCCGGCGGACAGCGCAGAAGGGCTCCAGGCCTGGAAGCAGGTTACCCGTCTGATAAAGGGGACGCGTGTCCACCCTGTGGCCGGTCCACGGGGGGAGTGTCACGGGGCCTTCGATCTCTGTCCCCCCGGGCACATTAGAACGTGCCAGTGCTCACGCCGTCCTGGAAGGCTAAAACTGGAAGCGTGAGGCTGTTCTGGAAACATCCCAAACTCATGGGCAGTGTAGTTAGTCTACTGGGGAAAAAGAGAGAAAAGCGTTTCGGAACCAGGTCCCCCAAGATGCCGCCCTCTCTCCCCCAGCTGGTGGAGCTGTTCCAGGGGAGACAGGTGGCCACAGGTCACACTCCACACCTGAGAACCCAGAGGTGGGGGGTTTCCAGGCCCCCCGCCCACCGCCGGCCCTCAGCACAGACTCCCCCGCCTCGAGAGGACCTCATTGCCTGCCTCTTAGGCTCCCCAAGTGCTGGGGGTCCTAAGCCCATCTCCAGGGGCTCCGTGCGGTGCCCCCCAGGCTCTCTGAGGCCGGCCTCGTCCCGTGCGTCTCCATGGCGGTGTCCCTAGTGGAGCCCAGGCTGTGTCACCTCCCTCCCCCGACCCCTGACCCCTTTGCACGTGCCCCGGCTTTCTCTGGCCGGCCGTGGGAGTGGGGCGTGCTGCGGGCCTCCCCTGAGCAGCCTTTGTTTGTAACAAAGCAGCCTCTTTGTTTATGTCTCTGGAAAGAATTGTTTTCACATGGAGTTTAATGGAAACCAGGCCTCACCTCGCTTGACTTCCACCGGAGGATTGTCCAGTCAAGGGAGCCGACTGGGGCCCCGGAAGATCTGAGAAGCGGGGGACAGGACGGCCCCGTGGTCGGCGCCCAGCGTCCAGGACCAGGGTTCGCATCCCAGCTCTGCCTCTTCCCGGCCCGGACTCTCTGGGCCTCAGTGTCCTGTATCTGCAGGATGGGGACAGCGGCCTAGGGCTGGGAGAGAGAAAACACAGGCAGAGCGTGTGCGACACCAAACAGCTGGACAGGTGGAGGTGTGCCTCCGGCGTCCTCTCGGGGGGGTCAGGTGTAGGGAGGGGATCCCCTGGGGCGGACAGGGCAGGGCAGCGGCCGGGAGCCACGTCACTGCCATGAGGGTCTCCCTTTGTGTCCCCGGCGGAACCCGGGAGCTGTTGCCGGAGCCCGGGGCGGGACGTGGGCCGGGAGGGACCAGAGCAGGAAGAAGGCTGTTTTCATCCCTTCAGCGATCAGTGGTGGCGTCCCTGCCGTGCACCAGGCCCTGGGGGCCCCGGGGACGCCGTGGTGGGGACCCCACAGGAGTGATGGGGAGGCAGCCCTGGGCGGAAGCCCAGCCAAGGACGTCGGTGGTAAAGCCCACAGCCCGGGGCTGCCCAGGACGGAGAAGTGGAGTCCCGGCAGGGGCTGGCCCGGAAACAGCATGCAGACGCTTTCCGGTGGGGCTCTGGGAGGAGCAGGCCTGACGGCCGGCAGGGTCCCGGCTGGGACATGCCTGGTGGTCAGACTCTGGACACCGCAGCTGCTTAGGTCCGCGAGGGCTGGCTCCACGGCTCTGGGCTGAGACCTTCAGCCCGCGGTCAAGGCCACAGAGTCACCGGGGTGCCGAGAGCTAAGGGAGGCCAGCCCCCCTCCTCCAAGATACCTGCCGAGCTTGCTCCGTCCCTCCAGCCCGGACACAGGGCCACGGACCCGCCCCTGCGCTGCCCTTAGCCTCCCCTGGCCTGCCCTGGCCTGCCCTGTCCTTCCGCCCAGGCTGTGACCGTGCCAGTCTGGGCCCAGTTGCAGACCCCAGCAGGAGGCCCGGGAGGAGGGTCTGCTAAGCTCAGGACGTGGTCCTGGGTTCTCTGAGCTCCTGGGACCTGGAGAGCTGTGGCCAGAGTGGGAAGGGGCAGGCCGCCTGGGGGGTGGGGGGAGGAGGGGTGCCCTGCTCCGTGCTCCGTGAGGCCCCAGCTCCCAGGCCTGCGCCCTTCTCCCGGACCGCCCAGCCCCCTCCCCTCCAGGCACTTTCAGGGAAGGAGGGGAATCACAGCAGCCATCCCGGTTTGGTGACGGGCAGCGCAGCCCTGCATTATTTATGCTGCCTAAGTCTCCGGGGCTGACACTCCATTAAGAAAATGGGTGGTTAATGTGGTGATTCGTGCAGGTGCTGAAGCCGCAGGGGCTCCAGCCGAGACCTGCTGGCTGGAGGGCATCCAGGCCCCCGGACCGCGTGTGGGAGCTGCAGGCTGGCAGAGCCCTTGCACCCGGGAGCTGTGGTGGCAAATGGCCCCCAGGGACGCCCCAAAGGATGCGTCAGAGACGGGGTGCGCGTGGAGCCCCGCTACCCTGCCTTCCGAGCTTGGGCAGAGCTTGGGGTCGCGTGCAGAGAACAGGCGAGGGACGCACCCCGGGGCTGGGAAATGCCGCCCACACTTCGTGGGGTACTGAGCCCGTGTCGTTGGCTTTGTCCCCCTGCCGCTGGGGAGGGCGTCCTGCAGCCGTTCGCCCGGTCAGAGGGCCACACCGGACCTTCATGCACGACCTCCAGGGCCAGAGCTGGTAGCGGCTCGTTCCTAGCTCACGTTTGCACCCCAGACGGGTTAGCACATGGCGGGGCTGCCCGGGGAGGAGTCAGGGTCCTCCCGGCCACACCCTGAGCTCCCGGTCCCCTCTGTGCCCCAGCACCCGCCGGGCGCAATCCCACCAGCCACCTCCGAGGGGCATCGGCTAGGTGTGGGGAGCCCTGGGCTGGGCCCTGCTCACTCCTCCAGAGGTGCCCAGCAGCCCCCCCGGGAAACAGGGGGCACCGGAGCTCAGGACCCGGGTGACAGGGCAAGGCAAATGGAGGCTGGAAGGAGAGACAGACAGAGAGTCCCAGACAGAGACCCGGACGCACACACACACAGGAGCAGACGGGCACAGGGCAGGTGGGAGACAGAGACCGAGAGGGAAGAAGGAGTGAATCTGAGCAGGAGTGTGGGGTGAGGAGGTCTCTGCTTCACTTTCACCTCCTCAGCACATGGGGTCCCCCCACCCTGCCTAGGGGGCTGGGAGCCGAGGCCTGTACCAGGAGGGCCCCCCCCCCCCAAGGGGAGGTGCTGTCGGGGCTCCCCCCGCCCAGGGGAGGCGATGTGCAGCAGGAGAGCCCAGGCAGCCCCGTGAGAGCCTTGGATCCGCCCTGCCACCTGCTGTGGCGCCCCCCCCCCCCCCCGTGAGCCCAGGCGCAGAGAGAGGGTGCCCAGGTCTGCCCGGGAGGCGGTGGGGGTGGGGGGCTCTGTGGGCAGGGGCCAAGGACCTACATCTGCGGAGCAATGGCGCCACCTCGTGGCCACCCGTCAAACCGCAGCCTCGTCCCGGTGGCCCCGAAGCCTCGCAGTCACCCCGAGGCGGTGGGCGCATCTGAGACCACGCGGGGGGCCGCCACGCCACGGCTCCACTCCCGAGGTGGGGTTTCTGGGCCGGCGGTGGGTGCGCACCGGTGACGACCCCCCAGCAGGGCTGACAGCTACATGTGAGTTTCGGGAGGGGGAGGAATGCCTTTCTTGTACAAGTATGTCCCGAACACTGCACGGGACATACTTATGCCAAAAATTATTTGCTCTTTTTCTGAGATTCACCTTTAACTGGGTTTCCTGTATGTTACCTGCCAACTCTCGCTCCCAGTGACTCGTACGAGGACAAAGATCTCCTACTTTGGGGGAAATGGGTGCGGTTTTTAGGAATAAGAGGGGGGGGTTCTATTTTCTCCTGCCTGTCACCTGTTGGCTTCAGAGGCGCCGCGGATCATTCAGCCGCACATCTACCGTCACCCAGAACTTCTCACAGGCCAGAAAGATGCTCGGGGGAGTCATTAACTCTCACCTGCTCCGTGGGGCCGTTGTCGTCACCTCACGGAGGCAGGGAGAGGCGAGGGGGCTTGGTCTCAGCTCGAGAGTGCTCTGAGGTCCCTGCTTTGAACCGCTGACCCTCCCGGCACAGGGAGAAGCTGACTGGCAGCTCGGGCCGGAGCGTGAGGGACCAGCACAAGGTCACACGGCAACCGGCGTCAGCGCGGAGCCTGGGCTGAGCGGCCGAGGGTGGCTCCCGAGGCCGGCGGGGAGCACGGCCCGTCCCTTCGGACGAGAACCGTCAGAGAGGTATGGGGACTTGTCGAGGTCACACAGCTTGTGGGCAGGACAGCCAGCGAGGACGGGGTGTGGCACCTTCCAACCACACCATCCCCAAAATGGCGCGGAGGAGGCTGGTCCTCGGGCGGCGGGGCTGGGAGCCCCAGGCCCTCGCGAGGGGCAGGCAGAGCTCAGGCCAGGGCCTCAGCTTGGGCTGGGTTCCCAGGATGTGGAGAGAGGCGGCCTGGGGTGTCACACCCCCTGTTCCTCCTTCCCAGTGGCTGTTTGTTCTTCTGTCTGTCCAACGAGGGCTTGGCGAGCACCTACTGTTCCAGGATAAGCGGGGTCCGGTGGGCACGAACCGGCCTTCGGGGGCATGGGCTGGCGATAACTGAGGGTGTGCCCACCGGGGGCAGTCTCTAGGGACTCCTCAGTAAGGCGGTCAGGGAAGACCCCCAGACGAAGTGGCTCACGAAGGAGGGAGTCCATCAGGTACCTGGGAGAAAGGTTTCTGGGCAGAGGGCACGGCAGGTACAAAGGCCCTGGGGTAGGAGAGCTTGGGTGTGGAGGAACAGCGAGGCAGCCAGGGCAGCCGAGCAGCTTTGGGACGAGACACACAGGGGGCAGAGACGCATCAGAGAGGAGCCCAGATGGCCTCGCTGAGGCCGCTGGGAACTGCGAGCAGGGGCGGTAGTGAGGCCACACTTATTTAGGGGCGGAAACAGGGAGAACTGGTGAAGGAGCAGCTGTAGGAGTTCAGAGGCCAGCGGGGGTGGGGAGGGCGGAGGTGAGGGATGAGGTCGAGTCGAGATTTGCCTCGGCTGCACCACCAGGCTTTGCCGACGGACGCGCTCGGGGGGCCAGAGAAAGGCCGCCCCCCAGGATGACAGGGGACTTGTCTCCCAGAGAGAAGCCGGGCCGGAGCCTGGCTGGCTTTTGTGCCCGTGGAGCTTTTGAGAAGCTCCACAGACGCGCCCACGTGAAGGCATCAGTTGGGTACTTGAGGCCCGAGCACAGGGGAGGCCGGGGCGGGAGGCACCTGCTGGGAGTTGGAGCTCGGCTGGCATTTAAGTCCGGGGCCCCGGTGAGTCCCCCAGGGAGCACCTGCTAATGGCAGGGGCCCCGCCCGGCCCCACTGGAGCGCAGGCCCCACAGATGGGAGAACTGAGGCCCCAGGAGTCGAAGGCAACACTGGACTTCTTTCTGGATCTCTCTTTCTGGATCTAGAACAGCTGCTGTAACCAGCCACCCTAATCCCAGTGGCTTAAAACGACACCCACTGATGACCCTGACATTCTGGAAGCCAGAAGTCTGACGAGGATGTCACTGGGCTGAAAGCAAGGCATCGCCAGGGCTGTGCTCCTTCCGGAGGCTCCGGGGCGGGCTGGAGGGGGGTCCATCCATTTCCCCCACTTTGTGCTTCTTGGCCTCTGCCTCCGTCCGTCTTGAAAGTTAGCAGCGCCTCACTCTGGCCTTCTCTCCGCTTCCAGTTCTTTTTTTAAATTTTTTTTTTAACGTTCATTTATTTTTGAGACAGAGAGAGACAGAGCATGAATGGGGGAGGGGCAGAGAGAGAGGGAGACACAGGATCGGAAGCAGGCTCCAGGGTCTGAGCCGTCAGCACAGAGCCCGACGCGGGGCTCGAACTCACGGACCGCGAGATCATGACCTGAGCCGAAGGGAGTCAGGCCTCAGGCCTTCTAGAAAGCTGGACCGGTGCTGTGGCTGCAACGAAAGCAGCCTGCTGCTGGGGCTACAGAAATGCAGGGGACTGTCACCACCACCAAAAGGGGCATCCCCCCAGGAGACAGAACTCCGAGGTCACACTTTCCGTGGCGGAGAAAGGGTTGTACAGGAATGGACACGGGTCTTGGTTCGCGCCTTGGCTCGACCGCGTAAACACTTCCGTGGTCACCGTCACCCAGCGTGATTGGACCTCACGGCAAAGTCCCTGTGGGGGCGGGAGGTGGGGGGAGAAGGGGCCTTTGCCACACAAGGGGCGGGCGTCCCCATGCAGTCCCCATGCAGGCCCCACACGCGGCCTGCCGAGGCCCAGCTCCAAATCATGATAATGGCTGCCAGCATTCCAGAGCATGCTTTCTCACCCCCCTTTTGTAGCTAAAGGAAATGAGGCCCAGAGATGCTGAGCAACCTTCCCAAAGTCACACAGCAAGAATCTAAGCCCAGGTCCAACGCCTCCCCTCCCCTCTCCCCCACTCCCCTCTTCCTTCCCTTCCCCTCCCGCTCTTCCCTCCTCTCTCTCCCTCCCTTCTCCTCCCCTCCCCCTCCCCTCCCCCCTCCTCCCCTCCCCTCCCTGCCGGGCAGGTCAGGCGAAAGCTGGTCCCACCTCCTATGGGGAATGGCCAGCAGGTGGCAGCAAAAGCCCTCCTTGGGGCGCAGACAGCGGTGCTGATTGAGTAAAAGGTACTAACTCAGGGAAAAGAAGCCGGGCCCGGGGAGGGGGTGGGGGCGTGAGTCTGCAGATTCCCTGGAAGAACCACCTGTGGAGCCTGAGGCAGGTCCAGGTGGGGGTGGGGCAGGACTCCACCCTCGCGAGGGGGGGGGAGGGGGGGGAGGGGGGGGAGGCGGGGGTCTCCAGGGGGCATGAGGTCCAGGCCAGCACGGGGAGGAGGGAGGGGCCCCAGCGTGGGTCCAGGGTGCATCTTGCAGCCCCCCAGCCTTCTCCCCACCACTGGGTGGAAGCTTCCGGAATGGGGGAGGTTCCCCGCAGCACCCTGTCTTCCTAAACGTCCGCCCGCCCCCGGAGAGATGGAACTTCTGGGGAGGCCTCCCCACCACGGGCGCTCGGGCAGCCGGCCCTCCCTGCGGGCCCCAGCGGCCTAGGGAACTGGGCTCTCAACAGACCCAGGGCCCCCGGGCTCCTCAGTTTCCCCATCTGTAAGATGGGAAGATTGCTACACGCCCGCCCCGCAGGTGCGTGTGAGCGGTGTGCGAGGGGCCTGCCTGTGCCCGGGGTGAGCTGGGGCCCAGGTCTGGGGGGCAGAGGGCCCGTCTCCCTTTGCGCGTGGTCTCTGCCTCACTCCTGGATGCTGTTGTTGGCCCGGGAGGCTTGGTCCGCGGTGACTGGCTCGCAGCCACAGCCCCCACGGGCCGCGGGGCCCCGCCCGCCCCCCTTTCTGGCGCCAGAGGCAGCGTCTTGGCATCGCTGACACGCTCCCGCTCGGGTGGCGCTTGAGGGGCGTGTCCCTGACAAAGAGCCTCTTCCCCACCTGGCCTCCGCCCAAAGCGTCCCCTCCCGGTGACCTTCCACTCCCTCCGCTCCTTGGCCAGGAACCCCGCCTGGCAACGTCGTGCACTCCGACTTGAGCCCATGTCCCCGCTCCCTGGTGATAGTCCCCGGATAACGGCTTCCTTGCCGGTTCAGCAGGTGCCCCCCCCCCCCCTTGTGTGGCAAAGGCCCCTTCTCCCCCCACCTCCCGCCCCCACAGGGACTTTGCCGTGAGGTCCAATCACGCTGGGTGACTGCGACCACGGAAGTGTTTACGCGGTCGAGCCAAGGCGCGAACCAAGACCCGTGTCCATTCCTGTACAACCCTTTCTCCGCCACGGAAAGTGTGACCTCGGAGTTCTGTCTCCTGGGGGGATGCCCCTTTTGGTGGTGGTGACAGGCCCCTGCATTCCTGTAGCCCCAGCAGCAGGCTGCTTTCGTTGCAGCCACAGCGCCGGTCCAGCTTTCTAGAAGGCCTGAGGCCTGACTCCCTTGACGTAAGGCCTGGGAACAGGCAGACGGAACCACCGGGTGCTGGGAGTGGGGACCGGGCAGGAGGGGGCGGGGGGCCCCGGGGCTGGTGGTGCCCCGAGAATCGGCCCCGTGGTGGCCCCGTCGGGGGAGCACCTGTCCCCCTCGGCCCCCAAGCGTTTACTTCGCCCTCCGCCTCCACTGCTTTGAAATATCCTGACGAGGCCCGGACCAGGGTGGGCCCTCCAATCTGGAAACTTGTGCGTAGCGCTGGGCATTCTCTTGGCATTTTCCCGGCAAATTCGCCTCCACTCTTGTTTTTCCTCGTCCGGGAGCTCGGGTCTGTTTGCGTCCCTGCTGAGCCTCAAGCTTTTACTCCCTTCGTCTTCTTTTCTGTTCCTGAGTCTGCCTGCCTGACGTTCCAGAAAGTCCCCTGGCATTTTCCTCCATCCTTCCCATTAATTTAAATTTTGCTTCTGTACTTTTCCTCAATTTCCGGCAGCTCACGTGTGTTCTCTGGCTGTTTCTGCTCCCAGGGCTGTTCTTGCCTCCTGGGGACAGCGCCTCCCTCCGACGTTGTTCTGTTCCCCGCACTTCCGGGTGGTGTTACGGTGTTCGTCCCGTGGGCCCAGGTCTCGGCTTCTAAAATGCCATTCTTTCTCCCAGGAAAAGAACCGGGGGTCCCTGGAGACGTGGGGGATTCCAGGACCGGGGCAGCAAACATATGAAGCCGGGGAATCTTTAGCACCAGAAAGTAAGCACGGGGCGGAATAAAACCAAGCAAAACCGAAAGACCCGAGCCACGTGGATGGGAGTGTGTCGAAGCCACACGGGAGCCGACGGGGAGGGCGACCGGTAGGCAACGCTGCCACAGTTTGAGCCAGAAAATCAATAAAGTGCCCCTGGATCTTAACCCAAAGTAGAAGAGTCAGCGTTTCTGCCGCCTCTTCCAGGAAGCCCTCCGCTAACAGCCCTGCCTGCCCCCGCTGCCCACAGAGGAGCGGCTGCCGAGGCCTGGAAGCCCACCCGGCAGGGCCCCCCTGGGACGTCTGCGCCTCTGTTTCCTCATCAGTAAAAGGGAGTTGTGAATCCTCGCTGCCCACCCTTTGTGCAGTTATGGGGGGCAGGCTTCCCCGCTCCTGGGACTGAGGGACCCCCCAGGGCAGGAAAAGCTTGGATTCCCCTCCGTCTCCCCCTTGCAGATCAGGCAGGGTCGGCACAGAGGGGGCGCCGACCGAGTCAGCGGACGTGCTGTGGGATGACAGAGGCGGGGCGTGCTGTCCCCGGGGCCTGGGGGTGCTTTCCGGCCAAGGGCTGGCCCAGCAGCCCCGAGGGGGCCCTCAGCCCCTTGTCCCAGCCCTAACCTGCAGGCACCGCGGCCTCCCTGGGGTCAAGGCCACCCTCCCCCCCCCACCTCCCAGGGGCCGGGCCTCGCCTTCCTTCCTTTCGCTGCAGGCCCCGGATGGGTGTGGATGGTCCCCCGAGGGCTCCCCGTGCCGACGGCACCCTCCCCACCCCCCGGCCAAGTGCTCCCGGGCCCCTGGTGCCCCTTCAGCCTCTGTTCCCAGTCTCCCTCTCGCGGCTGCTGTGTGTCCTTGGCGCTCTGTCTCTGCCTCTCCCTGTCTCCCTGTGTGTCTCCCCATCTCTGTCTCTCTGCGTGTCTCTGTCTCCCTGCATCTCTGGGTCTCTCTGCATGTCTCTATCTCTCTGTGTCTCTGTATATCTCTGCATGTCTCTGTATCTCTCTGCATGTCTCTGTCTCTCTGCATGTCTCTGTCTCTGCCATCTCCTGTGCCTTCTTCCCCTTGCTGATCTCTGTGTGTTTGCCCAGAGCCGGGGACCATGATGTGCCAGGCACGGGGGTGCCTCAGTGGGTCACAGGAGAGACCCAGGAATTGTCGGCTGCAGGGAGTGGGTGCTGGGGACCAGGTGGCCCAGAGGTGAGTTGGAACCCCCGTCCCCCGCTACAGGCGGGGTTCAGAAGTCTTCAGAGAGGTGGGGCCCCCAAGGGTGGGCTCCAAGAAGGGGCCGCAGGGAGAATTCCAGGGCAGGGGAGGCCGGATTAGAGGCGCAGAGGTGGGGCCACAGGGGGTACTTGGGGACACATAAGTGCTTTGGAGGCAGTGGTGTGAGACTGGGGTGGGGCGCAGGGGGCTGGGCCCCGAGTGCTGCTGCTGACAGACCCTCTCCCTTCAGCAGGGCCAGCTGGGCCTCGGGGATGAGCTCCACTGGTTCTCAGCCAGAGCTCTGAGGTCAGAATTTACCATTAGTCCCAATTTACTGAGGAGGTAACTGAGGCACAGAGCCATCGAATAGTGCCAGAGTCACACGACTCACCAGGGGCGGAGCCACGCTACGGAGCTGGGGATTCATCCTGCGTCATGGGGAGCCACTGATGGCTCTTGAGAGGAGGCGTGTCTCAGTGAGATCAGCATTGAGCACAGACTCACGAAAGACACAGGAAGGGAGGACGGCACCCCTCCCCCCGACCTGTGAGCCCAGGTGACAGCTCTCCTCCCCAGGTGGGGCCGGGAGGGGACAGAGACGACCCCCACGGATGGCAGGAGCAGAGTGTGGGTGTCAGGAGGGCGAGAGGACCCCTCCCCCGCTCTCCCCAGGGCTCACCTGCCTCCCGCCCTACAGCACCCCACCCCCCCCACCCTGGACCCCCATTTCCTGCTGCCACCCCACCTCTGCCACCCCGGAAAAAGCTTACTTGGTGAGGATCCCGTGTGCATGCCCTCTATTTCAGGAAGTGACACTTGGTTCCATTGGAAAGTCTCGAGCAGTCAATTTTAATTAAAAAGTTAATATCATTAAAGTGGGCCAAGAAACTGCTGAAGAAATCTGCGATATTTTCCCTGCATCGATTGCTTTAACGTTTTATGGCCTTGGGCGCGCTGGGGGTCACGCGGCCGTGTTTTGCAAATCCCAGCTGGTGTCCCGGCCACTTTGCTGCCGCGTTCCCAGAGCATGGGCGTCACGCCGGGTCTCTGCATGGTTTATGGGTTCTCCCGGGAGCTCTGGCCCGAAGCCGCTTATGCCGGCCCTTCCTCACCTCCTCCTTCACTCCCGGAGGGGTAACCCGGCTCTGTGGGGTACCCACCACGCCGTCACCAGGGGATCACAGGACCCGTCACCTCGCTGAATTCACGGCCTCCCCGTGGGGTGGGTGCAGAGGGTCCCATGGGGCTTGGCGCCCTCACACTTGCCTGGGAGCAGGCTCCTCCCCAGAGGCCCCCCAGCCCCCCACTCATGGGCCTCCCTTTCCCCTCCCCCCACACCCTCATGGGCCGATCCCCGTTTCCAGGTGAACACTTTGGAACTGGCCCCCAGTGGCGCCACCCTCTGCCCCCTCCTCCCCTCCCTGCTCCCGAGGAAGCAGCTTGCGCTCAGATCCACGTCTCAGACGAGCAGTGCGGGGACCACATGAAGAACGTGGCCCTGGAAGGATCAGGCCTGTGCTCAGCTCACCGTGGGGAGCCACTGTGGGGGGTGGGGGAGGGAGATGAGGGGGGAGGAGGTCTGGACTCCCTGTTCCAGAATAGCCTTTCAGAGGTAGCATCCTGGGTGAAGTACGGGGGACCCTCTGGCCAGTCTGTGCCCAAGAGGGGGTCCAGGTCCCTGGCTCTCGGGGGCTATTCTGCCTCTGCGCCTCGGTGCCAGGCTCTCGCTTGCAGTGAGACGTGAACCCGGCAGAGTCCTCTGGGGGCATGTCTGGGGACCCCCCCAGGAAGGGAGAGGCAAGGCCTGGGTCCTGGATCTCCTCTGGGAATGGGGACTCCGCCTGGGCAGAGCCGGCCAGACCCCCTGGGGGGTCTGCAGCCCCCGGACGGGGGCCTGGGGCCTTGGTGCACCGCGAGCCCCACGCGCCGGAGACCTTCAGTGATCCCCACGTGCACAGACGGGCCCACTGGGGAGCCAGTCCGGTGGGTTCAGCCACCGCCCCTGGTAAAATGCAGGTGCCGGACCCGGACGGTAACAGCCGTTGCTGTGGCTGATGATAGTGGCATTACCAATCGCTTCAAATGGCAACGAAGTGTCATTAGCCGTGTGTCTGCTTCAGCAGAGACATCTGAACCCTACGCGAATTTTCTTTGGGTAGGTGGGCGGGTGGGTGGATGGGGGCGCCCAGAGACGCTGGTGTGGGCTGTGTCCTGAGCAGCCAGAGGAAAGCCGAGTCCCCCGGGGACTGGGGGACACGGTGAGAGTCAGCTGGCCTGGGGGTGCAAGTTTCTAGGCACATTCCTGCTGCGCCCCCCCCCCAACGCTGCATTCCGTGGGCGGTGGGACCCAGACGCCTCAGGGCAGAACGCAAGGGCCACGGCCTTGGCAGGAGCCGGGCCTCAGAGCTGATGGTGGGGGCCCCTCTCCTGTCAGGCTGAACACCCGCCGACCTGCAGGTTAAACAGGAAAACGTTCAAGTGATGCTGAGGCCTTGCCACGGCTTGACACGCGCCCGGGAAACCAGAAGCTACGGGTGACGCGCTGTTGGTCTCCTTTCCCGGCTTTGGAGACACAGCAGGGCCCCCTTTTCCCCGAGGAAGGGGGCACGGTGGAAGGCTGGATGTTCTTCAAGGCAGAAAGTTCCAGAACGTATTGCAGGAGGCTTGGACACTCTCTCTGTAACACCCAGCGTGTCCGGGCAGCAGCTGCCCACGGGGTGGTGCGCGTCCTGAGTGCGGGAGCGCCCCGAGAGCCGCGTCCTCTCCCAGGCCTCCCCCGCTGGGGACTCCCGTCCATGCGGGAGCCGCTCCGCCCACCAGGGCACCTCACGTCGGGCGGGGATGCGGAGCCTGTCCCTCGTCCGCTCGCTCGCTAACGTGCGGTGAGCCTGAGCCGGCTACCCTGGGCCGTGTGCTCGGAGCAGTGGCCCTCGAGCTGTCATCGGGGGGAGCGGGTTGACTGGTGGCCCCTCGGAGCCCCCGGGCCGCAGAAGCCCACGGGCGCGTCTGGACTCCACAGTTGGCACTTCTGTCGCCGGCCTGGGGACACTGGGCCCAGCTCCCGATCTGCTGCCATTACTCCCGGGGACCCCTGGCCTCTGCGAGGCAGGGACTCTGATGGGGCTGCAGGTGGCCTGCTAATGCCTCCGCGTGGGTCACCCCCCAACCTGTGTGCACCTGGCCAGCTCGCACACCCTCCTGTCAGCTCAGGGGCCTCCAGGCGAGGCAGCCTTCTGGTGCGGGACAAGCCAGCCTAGTGGCCCCGGGGACGGTGGCCTGCAGCTTCCCGGGAAGGCCCCGCACGCAGCACGGCTGGGCAGTGGGCAGTAAGAGTGGCCGCGGCAGCCTGCTGGGCTGTGGGGACAGTCGGGGTGCTGGCTGTCCTTTGGGAGAGCGTGTCCGAGGAGACCACCACCGCTGGGACACGGTACTCATTCTGTCATCCAGACTGGACACAGAGACCGCACCCTGGGTGGGGGACCTTCTGCCCGGGGCCCCTCCCCAAGCCGGAGGGCCTGATTCCCCAGGGGAAGGGCAGGTGCAGTGGAGACGCTCCCCCTCTTCTTGCCTAGGGCGAGGTAGGGAAGGGGGGTGGAGGGAGGCGGGGAGGGGAGGGGGTTCTCGCAGAGCTGGGGCAGACGGTCTGCGGCAGGAGGGGTGCGATCTGGGCAAATGCACCCTGGCTGTGGGGGGGGGGGCTCCGGGCGTGGTGGGAGCAGGAAGCCCGAGGGTCCTTCCCAACATCCGCACGCTGACCACAGAGCGACCCTGCTCCTCAGCAGGAGGTCATCCGGGAGGCCTCCCTGGGAGCGGGGGGGCCCCTAGAGTGCGGCCACTGTGGCTGCCTGGGCTGCCCAGGGCAGGGGATGGGGAGGGGAGGGTACAGGAGGGCTCGACACTCGGCCGGGGTCCCACCCCCCCGGGGGTGAGTGAGGCCAGATAATCCCCCAGCACGTGGACCCCTGGCAGGGACCAGGCCCCCCACGGCCACACCGGCCCTCTGCGTACCAGGCGCCCTTCAGCCAGAGGGGGGTGACCCCCGGAGACAGTGAGACTGCAAGACCCACGTTGCCCCCATTCTGCAGACCAGGAAAGAGAGACGGCTTTGGAGACGGCAAGCGGAAACGCAGAGGGGAGGTTTGGACACAGGCCGCTGGGAGGGGGCGGGGCGGGGGGAGCACCCAGGCGGCTGACTCGGCTCAGAAGTGAGACGGTCAGAGACCTTGGGGCACGTGTGTCCGCCTCTTAGACATTCACCTACTACTGGGAGGCCAGGCGGGCTTGAGTTTCTTTTCGGGGGACCCAGAGGGGTTGAGCGGCCTGCGGAGAGGGTCCCCGGGCCCACACTCCCTACCTGCACTGGACCGGCGTCCCGGGGGTCCCGGGACTCCCTGCTCCCCCACAGAAGGCCGGACCTTGGCCTCCTCAGGGCGAGTGTGGGCGGCTCCCGGGTAGGGGGCCTCAGGGCAGGGGTGGGGGCTGACCCTCCCAGGGAGCAGGAACCATCTCTGACTTGCTCTGGCCTCATTCCTCAGTTGGGCCTCAGATGAGGGGAGGCTCCCAGCAGGCCCTGGTGATCCGGGGGGCCCAGGATGACACCTGTCCTGCCCACCTGTGTCCAGGCAGGCAGGTCCTGAGCCCACCCCCAGGGAGCTGCGTGGCCAGCTGCGTGGCCTGGGGAAAAGTGCCTCACACACCGGTAATGGGACAGGCCTCCCAGGGACAATCTGGGTGGATGTCGAGGGACAAATGAGAGTTTGGCAGGTGCGTGGAGAGAAGGCATTCGACCGAGCACAGCCCTGGGGTAGCTGCGGACAGCTCATTAAGGCTGTGTTTTTCCAGTAGGCCCTCAGCAGAGCCGCTGGGGGTGGTGACACAGGGAGGACAGGACGGTGGGGGGGTGGGGGGCGGGAGGCCTGGACCAAGCCACGGCACTGGTCCCAGGAAAGGGCACAGCGTCCCTGCCGGGCATGGTGGCTGTAGGGGTGGCGGAAAGTGGGTGGGCTTTAGGGCCGTCAAGGAGGTCCAGTCAGGAGGCCTGGAGGAGGGGCGGGGGGGGGGGCGGGGTTAGGCAGGGAGTCTCTCTCCTTGACTTCCCCTCCCAAAGCACAGCCAGAGGGACCCAGACCACTGTCCTCAGCTTCTGTGGCCCCTGGCCATCCTCCGTGAGCAAAGGGTCCCCGTGAGCGATGGGCACGTTGAGGGGTGTTTTAGATGAGGACTTCGTCCAGGGGAAAAGTTGGGGTGGGGGTGACGCATCCCACTTTGAATTTGGAAAATTCCATCTGTCTGCCATGTGAGGGATGGATGTGGCCAAGCCAGGTGGAGGCAGGGAGGCCCGTGGGAGGCTGTCCTCCAGCCTCCTGCCCACCCAGCGAGGCTCCTTCTGGCCTTGACCCGCTCCACTGCCCCCCTGATTCCTGCTAATTACATCCACTGCCGCTCTCGGGGCCACAGGAGGCGGGATCATTGAATTACCGGCCATTTGTAAAGGTCGTCAGGCCTGGCATGTTGTCTATCTTGTTCAATTTGGGGCCGATCGATGCCGCCTCTGCCCTGGGCAGGACGTGACTGCCCCCTGCAGCCCCTGGCCAGATGGCTGTCACTGAGGGCGGGTGGCAGGAAGGCTGGGCTGCCCGCCAGCCATGCCCCTGGGAGGTGGGCTCGGCCACAGGGCCCAGGCCCGGGCAGCTGTCCGCTTCTTCCCTGGACACGACCCTGCCCCTTCAGGATGTAGCCTTCCAGAAGGGCACCTTCTCCAGCTGAGCTGAGGGCCTGACGGACGGAGCAGGCGGTGGGGGGAGGAGGGGGTAGGGAGGGTCTCCTTTGGGGCGCATAGCAGCTCAGGGCACTCCCCTGTTCTTGCTCTGCCGCCTCCCCCCTGCACCCACCGCACCCCACACCTGCCCAGGTGGTAACAGCCAGCAAAGCGTTCGCCGTCCCCGGGGCGTCGGCCTGCAGTGTGGACCCGCCCGGAGACGCTTTACTTTAAAAGATCAGCTGGGAGACCCAGAAGCTTTTAGGACGTCAGGAGCGGGGACTGTGATGGCCCGTGAGCATGCCCCCACGTGCCCTGCCCGGACGCCCTGTAGGGCAGGAGGGTGTCTGGGGCACTCCGAGGGGTCTCCCCAGCTCCAGACTCGGGGCGTCAGCCCTCTGTGTGGCCCTCCTCCTCCCCCGTAAGAGAGCGCCACAGAGAACAGAAACGCATCCTCTCAGGTTCTGGAAGCCAGCAGCCCCGAACCAAGCAGCCGGCAGGGCCTGTGGCCCCCAAAGGCAGGATCCTTCCGGCTCTTCCAGCCCGTGGAGGGCCCGGGTGTTCCTGGGCTTGCGGTCGCACCGCTGGGACCTGTGCCCCGTCTCACACGGCGTCTCTGTGCCTTCTCCTCTTCTCTCAGGACACGTGCCATTGGATTTAGAGCCCACCAGGGTGACCTCCGTGCCTCAAGGCCCTTACCTTAGTCCCATCTGCCAAGACCCTATTTCCACTTAAGTCCTGCTCACAGGTTCTGGGTTGAGGATGTGGACAACCTTCTGGGGGGTGGGGCAGCGTTCAGCTACGCTTCCCTTCTTTGGTCTAGACGCCGAGCTCACCCCCCAACACACTTCCTCACCTCCGGACTCTCCCTCAGAGTCTGCACCCCAGAAGTCCGGGGGCCCAGCCGCTCCGGAGCCCAGGCTCCCGGCTGCCACGGTGGGGGGGTGGGGGGGACAGAGCCATGTGGATTCCGGGGGGCCCTCCCCCAGGGCAGGCTTCCCGGCTGGCCTTCCGGGGAGGGAGGCACCCAGGGGGTGCTAAGCAGGGCAGGGCCGCAGCGAGCACGGCCACGGAGCAGGACAGGCACGGCAGAGGTGGACGAGGAGATGCACGCCTACCTACACGCCTGGCTACACAAAGGGCCAGCGGATATAGACGAACAGATACCGAGTAACAGGTGCGTGATAGACAGACGGACGGATGACGTGTCTCCCGCCGCTGCCCGGTCGGGAGGCTCCGCGTTCCATTTTATTTGGGAAGGGGACATCCCCGGTGGGCCCTTACCCCCCCTGCAGTAAGGAGCCTGAGGCCATCAGAAAGCCTTGGGCGGCAAATAGCAGAAGACCCATCCGGAAACCGCGTGAATGACAAACGCTAAGTCTGTACTCGTTCCACGGGAGGTTCTGAGGGCGGCCGATTCCAGACGTGTGGAAGGAGCACGCAGACCACGTCCTTCCCGGCTCCCCGCTCCGGCCTCAGACTCATCTTGTCATGGCAACAAGGTGGCTGCCGCTGCTCCGGAGGTCACGGGGACGCGGCCAAGTTTGGTGAAATGGAAGACCGTCTCTCCCAGCCTCTTTGGGAGCAGGAGGACACTCCCGAAGCCCCCGGGGGGCCAGCGCTCCCATCTCGGGGCCCGGAACAGTGGCCACCACGATGTTTCCACGGATCCACCCCTGTGGCTGGGAAAGGTCACCCAGCCTTCCCGAAGGCCTTGGCCAAGGACGGAAACACCAACAGAAGAGGGTGGAGGCCCCGGGGACCTGGGCGCTAAGGAGGTCACACCCTGCGCCTGAGCTCCCCAGCTCCTCTCTGCAGGGCGCAGGGTGCGGTGGGGTCAGGCCTGGGGAGGGGGCTGGCTCCCCCCCCGCTCCCGTCACCCCGGGGCCCACGGAGTGGCGGCCGGGGCTGCTCGTCGGGGCTGGGCTCCCCGAAGGAAATGTTCTCACCGGTGTATTTCCAGCCCAG
The DNA here is from genome assembly GCF_018350215.1 of Panthera leo. Classification (NCBI taxonomy): domain Eukaryota; kingdom Metazoa; phylum Chordata; class Mammalia; order Carnivora; family Felidae; genus Panthera; species Panthera leo. Next base: position 202,099,595 of record NC_056682.1, read on the forward strand.
ACCGTGGCGGTTTAATATCCAGAACCGCAGCAGGGGGACGGGAGGCCGTCCCTGCAGACCGGGCCAGGGTGCACGTCCTCCCACAATGGAGAGGAAATGAAGCTCGAAGATGTTTTCCTCTCCCAAACAATGGTGAGCCGATCAAAGTCCAGATCGGGCAGACGTACAACTGGGCCAGGACGTGGCGGGGACGCGGCAGGAGGGAGCGGACGGCCAGACGAAGACCGCAGTCCCGGCCTCCCCGGGGGCCGGCTGCCACAGCCTCAGTTTCCTCCTCTATGAGATGGGATAACAACAGTAGGGGAGGCGGTGAGGGCCCCCCCCTGCAGTCGCCCTGCAAGTGTCCCAGGCCGGGACCTGCGTCCCTATGGCTGGAAGGCGGTGTGGCTGGGGTGGACGGAGCACCGGTGGGGCGTGTCCCCTCTGGGGGGGCCCAGAGCCCCCGGGGCCCCGGGTTGCTCGTCCAGCCCCCTGCGGTCCCCCGTCTGAGGGTCACCCCAGGCACCGCTCTGCCCCGTGATCCCTCCGGCAGCTCCCTCACCGCCCCCTCTGCCCTGGCAGCCACAGGTGCACAGCTAGCGTGTCACCTCCTGATCCAAGCTTCCCGCCGTGAAAACGGTGCTAATGGACCCTTGCTCTGGGGCTGCCAGAGCTGCGAGTGGCTGTAATTAGGTATCGATTCGGTAAATTGGGGGATTAATTTGTTAGATCGGCACAACCTCCGTGTCACAAGTAACAAAGAAGATGGGGGGGAGTAGGTGCAAGGTTGCCTGGCGTTCACGGGACAGCCCCTGCACAGGGACCCCATGCCCACAGGATGACCCAGGGGCAGGGGCCGGGAGGCAGGCGGGAGCCCCTGCCCCAGGCGCTGCGGGACCCACACCCCATCCGGCTGCAGTGTCTCTGCTTCTGCACGACAGTCCCGTTCTCTGTGGTCCGGCGTCAGCGTCCCCGCGCCCCCAGATCCCCTTCCTGCCTGTGCATATGCTGTTCCCTCGCTGTTCCAGCCCTTCTCCTCCAGCCAAACAGTGCCACCTCCAGGAAGCCCTCCGGGTTGCTGCTTCCCCCACAGCCTTTTCTGGGTGCGTCTTGTCTGCATGTGTGGCTCCCTTTCCCCTCACACGTGGACCAGGCTCCTCCTCGAAGGTCACCCCAGGCCTGGGCGAGCACGGGCTGCAGGGACGTGTGTGGGGCGGCCTGGATTCGGTCAGGGCTGGAGAGAGGCCAGCACCGCGTAAGGGATTGCGGAGAGGTCCTTGCACCTGCAGGGGTTTTGAGGAGCTCACCCACTCTGCCCCCCACCAGTGGGGGGCGCTGGGCAGGGATGGGCGCCGAGGGGTGTGGGGGCCTTCCTGGTGACCTGCTCAACCAGCACCCCTGCAGGCAGGGGAGGGGGGAGGGGAGACGGAGGCAGGAAAGCGCTGGCTCAGTCACAGGCCGGGTCCCTCCTGCCCTCCTGGGGGTGGCTTGCTGGGAGCGGGGACACAGGCTGTCACTGGCCAGGTGAGGGGCTCACTGGCAGGTGAATTCGCACAACAGGAAGACGTAGGCTCTGAGCTTCGGGGCAGACCCAGCACAATCACAGAGGCAGAGCCTGGCGCTCAGACCAGAGGAGCTCGGGGCGCTGGGTGTCCAAGGTCACGGGCAGCAGTCGGCCTGGGCCCAGCCACGTGGCCTACGATTAGGGTGCAGCCTCCCCGCCATTGTGAGCGAGGGAGGCTCTCGGCCACCCGTACTGCGTGTGCTCAGCCGTAGTCTGGGTCCCAGGCACGTCCACCCGGGCACCTGCTGGGCGCAGAGTGTGGGCTAGGTGCTGGGGTCAGCCGCACAGACGGCTCTGTGGGGCCCTGGGCTGCCTCCGGGAGCGGCTTTAGAGGCAGCTGTGGATTTCTAGGCTCTCCTTCCACGGACGGGTGGGGTCTGATTCCCTTCCCCCTGAAGTGGCTCCAGTGGCTTACCCGCCACGGAGGTGACGCCGTGTGGCCCTCAGGCCGGGTCCCACAAAGCCTAGAGAGCTCCCGTCTTGGTCTGAGAACACGCTCGAAAAATGGTCCCCTCCGGGACGTGGCCTGGGGCCACCGTCCTGCTGACCTCCCAGCCGCCAGCCTGCGGCCGAGGGCAGCCCCACAGGACACCGGACCGCGACCCGGCAAAGGACCCCGAGGGAGACCTGCCCAGCTGAGCACCCGCTGCGGGGAGGACGAGCAGGGCAGGGGAGTGGTCTGTCTGACGCTTCCCCCTCCTGCGCCCGTGTGGCGGTGGGTTCTGGTGACGTGTTCCTCACCGGCGGCAGAAGCCGGGCCTCCGCTCGGGTTTGCCAGGCCCTTCCCGGGAGCTGCAGGTGCCTGCTTGGAAAACGTCCCTTCCAGAGGCGGCTCAGGACACGGGGCCGGGCGGGGAGGGCCTGCCCCGCTGGGAGGGCCAGGACCCGAGGCGCCCTGACCTGGGCACAGGGGCCTGGGGAAGCCACGAGCTCCCACAGGGCAGAGCACGGGGCGCTGGTGATGTCTAGTGATTCTAACCTCAAGCCCGGGCCTGGCTTCCAGAGGTTAGGCCAAGGTCATACCGGGTCTGGATTCTCCCGCAGCTGCTCCTCTCCTGCCCTCATCCACCGTCCAGGGAAGAGGCCGTCGGCTCCCCGGGGCCTCAGCGTCCCCATCTGTGCCAGGAGGCTGGGCCACACGCTCGCCGAGGGCCCCTCGTCCCAGGCAGCAGAAGCAGGTCACTGCGCGGTCGGTGGGGAGACGAGAATAAGAGCCGGGTACTCGCTTCCCCTCCCACCTGTCCCGGGGGTGCAGCCGCACCCCCCCCCCCCGTAATTACACGTGATTCAAATGCAGGGCGGCAGGTGCCGATGTGAGGCCTCGCGAGCCTGGAAGATTCCACGGTAGCTGCACAGCACCCAGATGACCGTGTTGCCTCTGATTTCCGACTGGGCACAGTTCTATTTCGGTTTTCATTTTGTTTGTTTCCTTAACTCGGCCCCGACCTGGTGGCACAACTCCAGGAAGCGCTGAGCTGTGGTGTCTTAGCATTAAGGGCCGGTCTCTGCTCAGCCGGAGCGAGGCTGATGGACGGGCTGGAGTCCGGCTTCACTGTCACGCTGGGCGCCACCGCGGGGAGGGACGGTCACACGCCTGCCGGGCGAGCCTGGCGGCGAAGGGCGCGGGGACAGGGGCTGTGTGGAGCTGCTGGGTGAGGCCCCCGTGGGCCCCTCTGGGGGTCATCACCGCCCCGGCGACGTGCGGGGACCTGCCCGGCGTCAGCCCTCTCGGCCGGGGTGCAGCCAGGACAGAAGCCCCAGCTTGCTGGATCTTTCCCAAAGCTTCTCCTCCCCCTAAGCGAGGGGTGCCGTGGCCAGAGAAGCCCGACTCGAGGTCACGCTGGCCTCGGGCACTGCCCCCGCCACAGTGTCCCCAGCAGCCCCCCCGGCAAGAGCCCCTTCGTGTAACCCTGCTTCCCTCTGTCTGCGAAACCGTTTTCTCGTTTTTGATTTAGAAATAGCGTGCTCCCTGTAGGGACTGTCGGTAACATGTGAAAAGAGGAGGAACAGAATAAAAATGGCCAGTCACTCCACCTCTGGAGAAGCCTTTCCTTACCATCTGAGCTTGTAACGTCCGTCGAGATGTCCGTGCGCGGATAGGCACGTGAACGCAGCAGACGGGAGGCGCGTGCAAACGCGGGGGTCGTTCAAGCTGGGGTCCTGCAGATCCGCGGTCGCCGTGACCGAGGGACCTTTAGCACGACGCTCGTCCCCTCGTTGGTACCCGCCCCCGCCGTGGTGCCCCTGGGACCTTCCAGGCTGAGAAGAGGGAAGAGCGTGGGGCTCGCGCCCGGGGGCCGCCACCATCCCTGGCCACCCCTGCCGGAGAAGCCAGCGCTCACGGAGCCCCCCTCGGCTCGCTGGGTCCCAGAGGAGGCGGTGAGAGCTGCCTGCCCCCAGGACGGCCGGGCAGCGAGTGGAGGGGTCAGAGAGAAGCGTGGGTGGCGCCAGCACGGCCCAGGGCGGGGGCTCGGTGGGTCGGGGGCTGCGCAGGGCAGGGTGCGCGCCCGGGGTAGCGGGGGGACCCCGCCTCAGCCAGCCCCGGGCCTCAGCGCCCCGGACGCACGTTCATTCAGCTGGCCCGTGCTGGCTCGGCTGCGGGTCACGAGACGCCAGGGAGTCGTGGAGCCAGGCCGACCCCCCGCCCGTGTCCCCGCACCCCCTTTCGGGCCCCTCCTGCCAGAGCCCGTCTCCCGTGCCCCCGGGCAGCCCCCGCGGGCCCCGCAAGGGAGAGAGTCGCCCGCGGGCTCCGTCACACGAGGCCTGGGGGCGGGCAAGGGGATCGACCAAAATCCATGGCTGTGAAGCCCGATTCTTTTCATCCAACTTTTTACTTCGAAAGCTGACAAATCTACAGAACAATGGAGAATAATAAACACCACCCCCCCCCTTGCCCCTGTTGACACTTAACAAACTGACGGTTAACCGTTTGCCACGTTTGCTGGGTCTCGAAGCAAGTCACTGGCGAACACGCCACGCCGTGTGCCCCCTAACGCTCAGGACACTCTCCTACCCAACCCCAGCCCCTGACGAACTTAATCTCAGGCTCCTGAAAAACTCCACACCTGAGAAACCGGACGCGGGTGCTCTGTGCTTATACGGACTGCGTTCGTGTCCCCAGGATGCAGGTCCGGAGCCCTAACCCCCAAGGTGATGGTGTTGGGGGGTGGGGGTCTCGGGGAGGCGGTTATGTCTAGATGAGGCCGTGCCCCACCCCCATGGGAGGAGGGTCCTTATGAGAAGAGGGAGGGACACCAGAGAGGGCTCTCGCTCGCGCACGGGGCGCACAGCCAGGAGCCGGTTCAGCTCAGCCCCTGCCACGGGACTCCGCCTCCGACGCCACCAGCAGGTTCGCGCCGCGGGGTGAGCCGGTCCGTGGCCCCTCGTGAGCCTGAGCCAAGAAGGCGGCCACCCAATGCCCGTCTGAATTGTAAGCATCCCAAACCACACACGCAACTTCTACCTGTTTTTGTTTTAAGTCCGGGGCTTCCTTGAGAATCACACCGTCCGTCTGTCTGTCGCTTCTCCCCAGCTTCCCTTCACCCAGAACGTTCTCCGCCATTCTCTGGTCATCCGTGACCTGCACATACGTGAGGCGAGCCAGAGGCTGGGCGCCCGTCCCCAGCCCCCTTCCCGCCTGCGAGGAGCCCCCCCCAGGCGCTGCGGGGGCCGCCGGCAGGAACGTGGTACCCCGAGTCCAGAGGCTGTAGCGGAAAGTGTCGTCTCTTTCTCTAAGATGGGCTCAGGGTGACCTTACGGCCTCTCCTGTCCTGCCCCCAGCACCCCGGATGCGCAGGCAGCCAGCGGCCAGGCCCAGCGAGCTGCTTCTCCCGCCTCCGCACCAGCAAGTCCGCAGCCGCCGGCACCGAGAGGGTTAACTGCCCCCCCCCAGCTCCTTATGCAAATGAGCGTTACCGCTGTCATTTCTGACAAGTGTCCGGTGACCTCCTGGTGTCCCTTGATGCCCTTTGTCTTCATCCCTCCGTGACTTGGGGGAGTTTGTCTGCACCCCCATTTCACAGATGAGGAAACTGAGCCTCAGAGAGGGGAGGGGGAAGCGCCCTGGGCGGGGTCACCGGCCGGGAGCCGCTGGGCGTGTCCAGCGGCTGCACGGTGGCACCTGGGGGTTAAGTGGACAGAGAGAAGCGGGGCCCCCGAGGAGGGTCTCTCTGGAGGACCAGGTGAGTGGCCAGGAGTCCGGAGAGGGCACCCCGAGGGAGGAGGGACTGGGGAGCGGGACGGACAGCACAGCTCGTGGGGCGCAGAGGGGCGCGGGGCCTGCTTCGAGGAGCTGGGGCCCGAATCAAGGGAGACTGAGCTGCACGGGGTCACAAGAAACTAGAGTAAATCAGACCCTCGGTGTGGGGGTGGCCTTGTGGGGGTCACAGCCATGATGACGTTCCCACCCAGCCATGCGGGTCCCCTGCCCCGTCTGTGGGGACCCAGGGCCTCCCGGCGCGTCCCCCGCCAGCGTGCGGATGGTTTGCAGAGACAGTGTCCCGGGCCCTCCCTCGTGCGGGCACGGTGGGCATGGCGGGCGGCTGAGTCCCTCCCAGAGTGACCGCGGTGAGCGGCCAGAGGAAAACCAGCCGTTAGAGCGGTGACACGCGCAGGACCGGGCTGGGGTCCGGGGGACAGGCGGCCACGGGGGGAAGTCACGGAGAGCAAACGCCCAGACGGGGGCCTCTGGTTCTGGGAAAGCCACCTGACAGGCTCTTTCCTGGAGGCAGGCGGGGGTCAGGTGTCCCCTGGGGGCCGGGAGGGCGGGAACTCGATCAGACGCCCAGCTGGGCGATTCCGGTGGAACTGACTTCGCGGGGGTTCTTGCAAAACCTGGATTTGCCCAGGAAGTGCTCAGGTGGGCGGTGGAGAAGGTTCTGGGGGGGCTGAATACAGTCTAGTCCCGAAAGCAGCCTGTCACAGGCACCTCCCGGCTGGGCCCTCCCTGTCTGTGACGTGAGGGGCACTGTGACTCAAGGACCTTCGAGGCTGAGGGACGCCTGGGCCGCGTCGGCCGTGGGATCTGAGGGACTGGGCTCGCGGCCGGGACGTTGTTCTGGAATCCGGCCCGTGACTCCTCCAAGGAAGGTCAGTACCCAGAATGCTCTGCAGGTGTCTTACCAAGCCTGTGGGCATAGGACCCGGGGCCCCAGCAGCCGCAGAGGAGAGCGCCTTTCAGAGCTGCGGGTACGAACAGGTGCAGGACCCCCCCCTCCCCCCGCCTCTGTGGCACGCGTGGGCTCCGGGGCGGCGCGGGCGCGAACCTGGTGGGGAGTGGGCGCGGGGCTCCCGAGGGGCGGGGCTCCCGAGGGCCTCCCTCCAGTTTGGACTCTGAGGCAGCCAGGGGTTCCCACAGGCGCCCCAGGTCATAAGGCCAACCAGCTGGGCCGTGCAAGGATCGAGGTGACACGTAAGCCTGTCACCCGGGGCTTGTGGGAGGATCTGAAGGGAAGGAGGAGTGGCATTGGCCAATGTCACCGCTGCTGAGCTTCTGTGCCTGGCGCCCCAGCCGCTACTGAGGCTGTTTGGGGGTCTCTCCATTCCCACTCCCGCCCTGGGCTCTCCTGGCTGCTGGTGCCAGGGTCAGCAGGGCATCGTGTCCTCCCTGGGTCCCAGCCTAAGAGCCTGGCGCAATCCAGGACGGCTGGACCGGCACCCTGAGGGGGCAGGAAAGGTGGGGCATGCCCTCCCCACGGGGCTACTGGGCCCCAGGGGTAGAGGGAAGAGAGTCCTCCCTGGGCTGTCCCCCGAGCCTTGCTGTGTCCGGAACGAGGCGTCATTCGTTCATTCCCTGGACCCGGGGCACAGAGAGACGCAGAGATGAGCTCCCCTGGGAACACGCACCCCGAGCTGTCCGGCTGCTGGTGGAGAGGCCGAAGGGCGGAGAGAGAGGGCTCCCGTGGGCACCAGGAAGCTGACGCGCCCCCACACTCCCCCCTGGGCGCCCCGGAAGGTGCCGTATTGTCCGTGGGTGGGAGGAGAGAAGCACACTTGAGTCAGAAGAAAGAGCATGTGCAAAGGGCCTGTGGTACATTAAAAGGGTGGGGGGGAATCGGGGTGGCCGGGCCCAGAGAATGGGGGAGAGGCTGAGGAGACTGGCAGGGCCCTCCATATGGGGCTGGAGGTCTTTGGGATTTGTTCAGGAATAGCGGGAAGCCAGGGGAGGGATTGACCCAGAGGTTGAAGTTCACGTCCAAATTTGGTAGAGCGTCCCCCCTGCCCCGGTGCGGGTGCACGGAGGGTTTACGTGCACGTCAGAGTGGGGGTGCAGAGACGGTGATGGGGTGGACCAGCCACCGTGGAGGTGGGGAGAAGACAGGAGAGTCCCAGGAGACGAGGTCGAGGGTACCAGTCTGGGGCCCGGGGAGGGGAGGCTGCCTAGGTGTTTCTGGGGACAGAGCCACACAGTGACGGTCCCCTGTCCCCACGGGAGCAGGAAGACTTCCGCGCTGGCCACTCTGGACGCGGGGCAGCCCCGGCGTCTCTGATCTTTCCTCCCAGAGCCTCCGCCCGCCCCATGACTCCACCTGGCCTCCCTCCCCGCTGGCACTGCTCTCCCTCCACAGTCTCCTTTGCCTCACTAGTGCAAATGTCCAGCAAGGCCCGGCCACGACATCCCCCTTCCTGTCATTACCTGGTCCCACTTTACAGCGAGTACTGTTCCCATCAGCTAGGAGGCCATTATTTCCCAGGGAACAGCCTTTGCCCTGGATGGTTCCAGCCACTGCTCCCTGGGCTTTCTTATCACAGTGGCAGAGCCTGTACCCCCACCCCCCCCCTGCCACCCCACTGCACGCTCGAGGCCCCAGGGTCACACCCTTTGTGACTTGGAACCCCAGCCCTGCCCGCGCTGACCGTGTCATCTGGGTCCAGCTGGCCAGGCCTCCCTCAGCCTCTGCGTCCTCATCAGTACAGAGGGACAAATGTAGTCCCCACCCCCCCGGGAGGCGGCAGAGTCACCTGGATGAGACAGTGCGTCCAGAGCACCCAGGGCTCGCCCCGGTGCATACAGCAGGGGCTCAGCAGGGGCCGTATCTCAGCCTGCCCGGGCTGCCGCCCGGGACGCCTACTTCTCACAGATCCGGGGACCCGAAGTCCAAGATCTGGGCGCCCCATGGCCGGGTTCTGCTGCGGGCCGGCCTCTGACCGTGTCCTCCCGCGGCCCCTCCTCCGTGTGTACGCCTGGAATGACAGCTCTCTCCCTCTCCGTGTGAGGACACGGGTCCCATCACAGGACCCCACCGTCGCGACCTCACCTAACCCTAATCTCCTCCAAACACCGGCCTTCTGGAGATCAGGGCTTCAACACAGGGACTTGGGGGGACGCACGCATTCAGCCCATGGCACCGAGCAGGTGCGCCCCACCTGCCGTCCGGAAGGCTGCAGTGCCGTGACCCCGGGGCCGCATCGCCATCCCCGGTGACCGTCCCAGGAGACACTCGGTCACCGCTGCTGGGTCCGTGAGAGGCCGCACGAGGCCCCCCCTCGGGAAAGCCTTCTTTCCAGCGGGTGCTGACTCGCCCCCCGGGCCGCAGGCTCTCACGGCATCCGGTGCTGCCGGTCTGACCCGGCAGCCGGGGGCCCTCACACCTGCTGGAAATCTTCTTTTCTTCGAATTCGAAGACCGCGCCCCTTGCAGGACCCCAGGAGAGCCCCCAGCAGTGCCAGCTGCTCTGGGGACGCTCTAGACCGTTTTAGGACGATCTGATCTGCGTTCAGGACCAACACGGGCTCCTCTCCTCTCTTTTAAGTTATACCAACTTTATCACGGCCGCCTTTGCGCCCGTGTCTTCCCGGAGTGCTGGAGGCATCTTCCTGCACCGTGCTTCCTTTCTAGAAAACTCACTTGGGAAAGTCTGTGTACGTCCTACTAGGGCCGAGGGGGCGCTGGCGGATATTTTCTTCCTCAGTCAACTAAGTTACAGGTGCCCCATCGGCTTCAGTCCGCAGACTTCAGATGGATTCAGGGCCTCTGCGGAGTTCGCTGAGCACAGTGCGGCTAATCGGGCCAATTCCTAAGCGTCTCAGGAGGAACCGGCTCCCCACCGAACAAGGGTAGAGCACAGGAGCCGGGAGGCTGCGCCCAGCGGCGGGCACACGAGACCCGGAGTTTCCGCGGGCCCTTCTGAGGGCAGTTTTCTCACTTCCCAGTTTGCCTGTCATCGGGAGGCGGGAGCGGGTCCCGCTCGGGTGTCTCCCTCCTCACCGGCCGCCCCCCTGGCCGGCAGGTCCAAGCAGCAGGGGGCCGCAAACAGACCGAAAGGTTCCGGCACGTTCCAACCCCAGAGGGACGGCAGAGGGTCACGTGGGCCACCATTCGCAATGCCCCGGCCCGTTGCTGGGCACTCGTGACCCGTGAATGCCAGTTCCTCGGCCCCCTTGCCGGAGGGACTGGTGGGGGCAGAAAGTTCTCCCCTGGGGGAGATGGCCTGGTTCACTCTTGGGGCACCAGTGCCAGCAGGGGGCCTGGCGCACAAACTCGGCCAGTGTTCGGCAGGTGGCTTAGCCTCTCCGGGCTTTCTCCGGGCTACACGGGAGGCAGGTGACGGTGGCTCAGTCACGCCAATGCCCGCCGGGTGCCCAGCGCTGCCCTAAGCCCCTCAGCTACACGACGGCCTTATGCTCACAGCGGATGAGCGTATCGCCTTCCCCTCGAGAGGCCCAGGCAGGGACACGGCGTGGCCGGCGAAGTGCCTGGTGGTGCTGAGGGACCCGGGCACCAGCTCCACAAAACCACGGCCGTCACCGACTGAGAATCCGAGGTCGACGGTCCTGAGACGCCTCCCTCCCGGTCTGTAGTCTTATCGGCTTGTCTGCCCACCTGCTTCCGCCCATTCATCCGTGCCCAGAATCACTCCTTCCCTGGACGTCTGCTGAGTGTGCCAGGGGCCTAGGGCTCCGCCGGGGTTTTCTCTGCTCTCACTTCCCTATTTGGAGGCTGGCGGATGGATGACCCAGGCGCGGCCGGAGCAAAACGGGCACCAGGGCTGTGACGGGGCCGCCCAGGCAGTGGGAGCCGTCCCCACCCGGCTGCCTGCTCTGGCACATTCCTGCCTGCCTGTGCGGGCTAGAGGGCTGTCCAGGGTGTGGGACCCTCCTCTGCCCCAAGCCTGACACCTCGGGGGCTGCATGTCATGCAAAGGCCAAGGATGGAGGAGGCAGGGGGACAGTGGGGAGGGGCGCCCAGGCCAAGGATGGGGGAGGCAGGGGGGACAGTGGGGAGGGGCACAGCCTCTGAGGTCAGTCTCTGCTCTCAGACGTGCCAAAAATATAAACTTCCAGGTTCAAGACAAGGGAACCCAGAACAGGATGAACCCAAATGCGTCCATGCCAAGACTCATCATCAAGCTTCTGAAAATTAAAGACAAGGTCAAAAGTCTCGCAAGCAGAGAAAAAGGATAACTTACCTCTAGGGAGAAAAAAAAAAACGAGCGGATATCTCATCAAAAGCCATGCTGAAAGAAAAGAATCATAACCTCAGAATTCTATACCCAGGACAAATATTCATCAGGAATTAAGGGACAGTTAGGACATTCTGAGATGAAGGAGGACCGTGGGTGCTTGTCATTGGCCGACCTACCCTAATAGGCTGGTAACAGGAATTCTCTAAACAGAAGTAAATGGCAAAATCAGGGGCCTTGGAACATCGGGAAGGGAGGAAGAACATGATAAGCAAAGAATATGTCAATACAACACACCTTCTTTCTGGCCTTGAAATTTTAAAATCATGTTTGACACAGACAGGAAGGGAAGTAAACCCCTAAGAGACTCTTAAATACAGAGAACAATCTGAGAGTTGATGGGGTGGGGGGTGAGGGAGAGGGGAAAATGAGTGATGGGCATTGAGGAGGGCACTTGTTGGGACGAGCACTGGGTGTCGTACGTAAGTGATGAATCACGGGAATCTACTCCCGAAGCCAAGAGGACACTGTATCTATACACTGTATGTTAGCTAAGTTGACGATAAATTATATTAAAATGAATGAGTAAATAAAGATCAATTTGAAGAAAAAATAAAAATAAAAATAATAAAAAAATAAATAAAATAAAACCATGTTTGACCGCTGAAGCAAAAAGGATAACCCTGCTGTGATTCTCAGTGTATGTGGAAGAGATATTTAAGACAATTATATCATAAATGGGGCCAGCAAAAGGACGCAAGGAGAGGTCAAGTGTTTATACTTCACTAACGCAGCTAAAATAGGGACAGCAGTGGCCCAGGATGAATTTTTTGTACAATGTAATAACAGAGCAACTACGTAAAACCCCACACAAGGAGACACTCTCAAAAACATTAAACACTATGGGGGCACCTGGGTGGCTCAGTCAGTTAAGCCTCTGACTTCGGCTCAGGTCATGATCTTGCGGCTTGTGAGTTTGGGCCCCGCATCGGGCTCTGTGCTGACAGCTCCGAGCCTGGAGCCTACTTTGGATTCTGTGTCTCTGTCTCTCCTTGCCCCTCTCCCACTCATGCTCTGTCTGCCTCTGTCTCCCTCAAAAATAAATAAACATTAAAAATTAAAAAAAAAAAAACACTAAACACTACAGGTAAGTCATAATGGAACTAAAAAATGTGCGAGTAACCCAAAGGAAAGTAGGGGGGAAAAAGAGAAAGGAAAAACAGAAAACAAAGAATAATATGGCAGCCCTAACATATTTACAGCTACATTAAAGGTAAATGGCCTAAATATACCAATTAAATGGCAGAGATTGGTGGAGTGGCCCCGATATGCTCTGTGTAAAGATACTCACTTCCCATATCATGAAAAGGTATGTTGAAATTAAACAAATAGAGGAAGAGGCACCAAGCAAACTTTAATGAGAAGAAAGTGGGAGTTTGGGGCGCCTGGGTGGCTCAGTCGGTTAAGCATCCAGCTTCAGCTCTGGTCGTGATCTCATGGTCCATGGGGTTCGAGCCCCACGTCGGCCTCTGTGCCGACAGCTCGGAGCCTGGAGCCTGCTTTGGATTCCGTGTCTCCCTCTCTCTGCCCTCCCTGCTTGTGCTCCTTCTCTCTCTCAAAAATAAATAAAACACTAACAATATTTTTAAATAAGAAAAAAGAAAGCAGGAGCGTCCGTGTCAACAACGTACGATGTCGTGCACACAGGGCTGACGTCAGGTGAACCAGACTCCAGAACACAGACGGTACCGGGGACAGAGAGGGGCATGATGCCCCGATGTAACGATCACAGCGTCCCTGCACTGAGAAGACATAGCGACTCTCAACACGCATGCGCCAAAAGACAGAGCTGTAGGCTGCCTGTGCTGTGCGCCGCCCGGCTCCTGCTCATGCCTGTCTCCAGGGGCCCTTCTGACGAGTCCCGATGACAGAGGTAGTTTTGTGTGTATGCTTTCCTTGCAAACTCAGCTAACCTAGTTTTACAAGACAAATACTATTAGAGGAAATATTGCAAAGTGCTGTTACAATTCATTTCAGGATGATTCATTATTCATGAATTTCTTCCGATGCCTTCTATTGTGAGTTGTTCCCAAATGATTTTATGGTGATGAGCGCACTGACATAACCAATGTGTGGTACCAACAGGAAGAAAAGGATACGAGGACTCTTGTGGAAAACAGTGATTGTCCCCAGAGCTGGCCAGGGACACCCAGGGGGCAGGGGCAGCCTCTGGCACAGGTCTGTCTGCAGAAGGGGCTGGAGGGGCTGGTCCCCAGGCTTCCCGCAGGAAGTAGGGCAGCTTCAGCAGGAGAGTCGGGCAGCATTTAGTCTGACGAGGGTTGTAGAGCCCCCGGGGAGAGAAGCGTCCAGCCAGGGGACCTCCTTTCCAAGGGCTGTGGGCTCTCAGGGCCCAGGTGAGTCTCCGGGACAAAGGCGTATCACCCCTTCTGCTACAGTGTAAAAACTGACTACCTAGCAGGTGATCTCACTCAGCAGAGCACACAGCTGGCCAGCGAGGGGTGTCGCCCGCTCAGGGTGGTCCCAGTCTGGCTGTCCTTGGTCTGATCTCGGCACTGGGGCACCAGCCAGATAAATTTTCTACCGTTCCATCACGTGTAAGTGAGTTTGGAAGGCCAGTCCCCGGGGCATCCCTGCTTCACCCCTCCCCGTGTTTGTTCTTTGGTAGCCTCGGCGTTCTTCTCTGTAAGCAGGGGTGTGCGAGGGTCAGAGGGAGTGTGGGTGCCTGCCGCCGTCCTTGTAGATGCCCAGCAAAGGGGCATCTATTGAACGTTAAAATCAATGATTAAAAATTATTTCCGTACATCCCTTTCTTCCACAGCGAAGGGAATGAATGGTCTAAACTGTCACACAAACAAATTTTAAAAGTCAACGTGAAGCCCCGACTATAGTACAAAGGAGAGATGGAAGGAAAGTGAGTTATGCTGTTTACAGCTCTTCGTGTAGGCGCACGGACGCAGGTGCACAGGACAAGCGGTGCAGACAGGACCAGCGTGGCACATCTGGGCACAGGTGCCAGCGCCAGGGTCGACAGTGGGGGCGTATCTGTATTTTCGGTGAAATGGGGCTCAACGCCTCATAAAGTTCCCATCAAGCAAGTCCTATCTTTCCTCAATGCACATGGCAGCTGCATTCCCGGAAAATTCCAACTCACGTTAAAACTATAAACAGGAGCGACTGGGTGGCTCAGTTGGTTGAACATCTGACATTTTTTTCGAAATATAACTTATTGTCACATGGGCTAACCTACAGTGTATACAGCGTGCTCTTGGCTTTGGGAGTAGATTCCCGTGATTCATCCATTACACACAACACCCAGTGCTCGTCCCAACAGGTGCCCTCCTCAGTGCCCATCTCCCATTTTCCCCTCTCCCCCACCTTCCCCCATCCACCCTCAGATTGTTCTCTGTATTTAAGAGCCTCTTACGATTTGCCTCCCTCTCTGTTTGAAACTATTTTTTCCCCTTCCCTGCCCCCGTGGTCTTCTGTTAAGTTTCTCGAATTCCACACATGAATGAACACATAGGATATCTGTCCTTTTCTGACTTATTTCACTCAGCATAATACCCTCCAGTTCCATCCACGTTGCTGCAAACGGCAGGCTTCCACGCTTTCTCATTGCCAAGTAGTATTCCGTTGTGTATATAAACCACATCTTCTTTATCCGTTCGTCCGTCGATGGACATTTAGGCTCTTTCCACAATTTGCCTATTGTTGAACGTGCTGCTATAAACATTGGGGTACAAGTGCCCCTCTGCGTCAGCCCTCCTGCATCCCTTGGGTAGATTCCTAGCAGTGCTATTGCTGGGTCATAGGGTGGGTCTATTTTTAATTTTTTGAGGACCCTCCACACGGTTTTCCAGATCGGCCGCACGAGTTTGCATTCCCACCCACAGTGCAAGAGGGTTCCCGTTTCTCCACATCCTCGCCAGCATCCGTCGTTGCCTGAGTTGTTAGTGTTAGCCGTTCTGACCGGTGTGATCTGTGTCATTGTGGTTTTGATCTGTATTTCCCTGATGATGAGTGACACTGAGCATGTTTTCCTGTGTCCGCTGGCCATCCGGATGTCTTCTGTGGAGAAGAGTCTATTCAGAGCATCCAACTCTTGATTTCAGCTCAGGTCATGATCTCGAGGTTCGTGGGTTTGCGCCCCACGTCGGGCTCTGGGCTGACAGCGTGGAGGCTGCTTGGGATCCTTTCTCTCTCCCTTCGTCTCTGACCCTCCCCTGCTTGTGCTCTCTCTGCCTTAGAAAAGCATTAAAAAGTGAAATAAAAACATAAACATAAAACTGTAAACACAGTCAGGGTTCGTTTATAAGTAGAGTTCGTCTCTGGGTTCAGACATCCATCCGTGGGATTTCTACCTACAAGAAACACCCCAAGGTATCTGAGAAGTTTGTGGGGTGAGGAGTGGGGGGGCTGGCTGTCCCACACATTGCAGGACACCAGCTTCCCGGGACCTTGACCTCTAATTGAAATCCCACTACTGGGACAACCAAGAATACCCCAAATCCCCCCCTGGGGTAACTGGCACTTCTGACCGAGGCCCCACAGAGCTCCGGGGCGCCCGGGGAAGGTCTGCTGTCCTAAGCTGAGCCGCCCGCCCCTGAGCCGCGCCCCGGGCAGAAACAAGCCTGAGGAAGGCTCTTGGGAAGATGGGCCTTTAGTTCCCAGAGACCGGCTGACCGAGTCGGGATGAAACAAAGGTGGGCACCCCAAAGCTGCGGAACAGCTGTTCCGGGAGAGCGCTCCCCTCGCCGTCAGCCAGAGGGACATTGGTGGCAAGTGACGGGAAACCGCTAGCGAAGGGCCTCTAACAGTAAGGTCGTCCCTGGAGTCAGACAACGCAGAGCCCCGGGGGGTGCGGCCCCTGGGAGGCTTTCTTTAAAACTTTTTTTTTTTAACGTTTATTTATTTTTGAGACAGAGAGAGACAGAGCATGAACGGGGGAGGGTCAGAGACAGAGAGGGAGACACAGAATCCGAAACAGGCTCCAGGCTCCGAGCTGTCGGCACAGAGCCCGACGCGGGGCTTGAACTCATGGACCGCGAGATCGTGACCTGAGCCGAAGTCGGACGCTTAACCGACTGAGCCACCCAGGCGCCCCTTTGGGAGGCTTTCCAAAACCGGGGTCTTCCCCTGCTCCGCCAGCCCGGGGTCCACCTGCCAGCCCTGGCGGCCACGGGTGGGGACCCGGCACGCGAGCAGCCACGTTCGGTGGGCGAGGACTACCTCTGGGGCCGGGGAGAGGTAGTCCCCTCTGCAAGAGCCCGGGGAGCTCTCCTCACCCCCGGGGCTGCAGAGAACGGCTCCTGGCGACCGTCAGTCTCGGGGGCCACGTTTCGGTGGCACCGTGGAGAAAGGCCCTCTGGACTCACCCAGGAACAGGGCGAAGTAGGGGGTCTCTGGCCTCAAGTACGACATTTAAGGAGGCACCAGACTCCCCAGTGACCGCGATCGAGAATGTTTTAATGAGAACAGTGAGAGATCCAAACTGATGCAGAAGAGACCTGCGATGGAGAAGCTAAGGTTGTCAATCGAGACCAGAGCTGACCTGCACGAGGCGGTCCCCACCCCCCGTGCCTCCCACTGACCTGCCTTGGTCCGTCCTACCTTTTCTTCAAATCTTGCCGTTTTGCCCCAGGAGGATTTCTGTGCACCGTTTTGGTTTTGAGACTATCACGCTGGTGTGTGGTTGATCCTGACGACTGAGATCCTGGGGCCCCTTCGATGGCGCTCCGAGGGGAGCGCCTCAGCGGCCGCACCGTGCCAGGCCTGTTCCGGGCAGGAAGGCTCAAGTTCAAGGTCCTTCGCCAACGCGGTTCCTGCACGGTCCCAGCAGGCTGCTGGGATAACGGCCTCGGCCAGAAGTCCAGACGGCGCCTAACCTTCGAGCCCCAGCCCCGCAGCCTCGTAGGCCCGGCCTGCTCACCCCTCCCTTCTCTGCAGCGGGTTCTCGCCAAGATGGGCCCACACCAGCCCCTCCTGGGCCTCCTCCTCCCGGCGTCCCTCGAGCCACAGCCCCGCACGGCCACCCCCGGGGTCTGTCTTGTGCCGGCTGCAGACCCGCTGCGGCGCCCCTCCGGGACCCCCGCTTGTCTCCCTGCACGCGCCACACCGTGGGGGCTGGCGGCATCCTTCCCACCCCCCGCCCCTGCACCGACCTCCATTTCCAGCCTTGACCCTGGCCCAGGCCCGAGGCTCCCACCGCCACCGCCACGGCCTGCTGGGCCACTCTTGCTGACCCTCCACCCCCAGCCGACGCCACCTCAACTTGTCCGAGAGCACGGCCCCCGCCCCCCCCACTCAGGACGCCGCGACCTTGGGCGTCTCCTGGTTTCTTTTCCTGCTCCCTTTGCCTGGGCAAGTCTCCCGCCCTCCTGGGAGCACCCAGACCCACCTGGGAAGGGCCCGGCTCGGTGCCCGACACGGAGCTTGCTTCGGTAAGGTTTGGGGGTGCTGTTGTCATAAGCCAAACCACTTCCTGGCCTCAAAACACCCTCTTTTCTTCTTCCTTCTTGCAGAACGCACCCACTCTTTTTTTTTTTTAAGTTTATTCGTTTTCAGAGGGAACACGAGTGGGGGAGGGGCAGAGAGAGAGGGAGAGAGAGAGAATCCCAAGCAGGTTCCGCGCTGTCCGCGCAGAGCCTGACGCGGGGCTCGATCCCACCAACTGCGAGACCACGACCTGCACTGAAATCAAGAGTCAGAGGCTTCCCCGCCGCCCAGGTGCCCCATCTCAACCTCACGTCCCTGAAGGCTGTACGTGTGGCCTTTGGGTGACTCCATCTGGAAGCTTCACCCGCAGGCTGAGCCCGGCTGTGGGAGGAGGAGCCCGGAGACCTGAGGAGGCAGAGGAAGGTGAGGCCGGGCCGGCGCTCCGAGCCCAGTGCCGCGGCACCGTGACGCCAAGCCATTAGCCCTCGGCCACGTGCAGACAAGCGCGGAAGCTGCCGGGGGCCCCCCCGCCACCGTCCCCACCGTCCCTCTGCTCCCACCCCCCGCCCTCCACGCCCGGCTGCCGAAACCACCCTGCCGTTGAGGGGCGCTCCTGTCCCCCGCGGACCTCGACAGCTGCGCGTTCCTGTGACTATGTCAATTCCACTGCTCCTTCAAGTGTTCACGGGGGGCAGAGTTTCAGATTTACAGGAGGGGACCGTCCCGGGTGGAGGGTGACGTGGCCGCGAGATCCCCTGAAGCAGTCGCGCCTCTGGGCGTCCGCTCCACGGCGGCCACGCCGTACATCTTAGTTAAGATGTTTCTTCTCGAAGAGCCTCTGATTGTTTAGGAAAGGGCCGTGCAGAGGCCCCTGGGGCACGTGAACGTCCCGCGTCCTGACCCGGCGGGTGAGCACGCGGATGTGTTCAGTTCACGGACTCTCCTTCAACAGCACATTTAATAAAAACGCGTCGTGGGCGGGGCGCCCAGGTGGCTCGTTGGTTAAGTGTCTGTCCGACTTCGGCTCAGTTCATGATCTCGCTGCTCGTGGGTTCGAGCCCGAAGAGGCCTGTGTTCGGTCACTGAGCCCGGGGGACCCAGGCCCTTCTGTACCTGCAGCGTGGCCTCAAGGTGTCCCCCAGGGGCCCAGCTTCGTCCAGGGAGAGGCGGGAAAGCAGATGCCGTCTGCCCTCCTCCCGGGGGCCTGTCCAGGGACGTCCCACGTGGCTGAACAACCGGCTACCGGCAGCCGCCGCCGTGCCCCTAACGTCTGCTTGCTGTCCCACCCGGCCTCCCCTCCCTCCGCCCCTCACCCGCTGCCCAGGGACCGCACGCCCCTAAAGCTTTGGAAGGGACTCACGGCCACGGCAAGGGGGGGACCCTAGGACGGCCCCCATGACCCCTGCCCGCCGGTGTTCACGCCCCCACGGGTGAGCAAGACCCGTGATAGGACGCAGCCACGGGGACGAGTGCCACTGCTGGGTCACTTCGGTCATCTGCGACCGCCAGCAGACGCGTTCTGGAGACGCCTCGCTGGCCGATGACACTGCGAAGAGCCTCACCGGACAAGCAGCTGTGCGGCCACAGGAAATGAGCCACCTGGGACGTGGGCTGGAGGCACGCGGCCTGTTCACAGATGTGAGACCGTAAATGTGCGTGTTGTCGCGAGCCACGGGGCCGCGGGTGGTTTGTCTGGGAGCAGCGGGAGCTGACCCACCGGGCTCTGCTTTCTAGGGGAGCTGCGTGCAGACTCGGAGCGAGCCCTCCGACTGGGCGGTGCCACCTGGAAGGATGGCAAGGCCTCGCGCCCGGTGTGCCCGGCGCCTGTGCAGGGCAGGGCCCAGGGAGGGCGCTTAGCTCTGCAAACAGGCATAAGAGCCCCCACGTGCCCACCGAGGGGCGGCCGGATTCTGGGCTCTTACGTGGGGAGCCAAGCCAGGGGCTCAGGAATGTCCCGGGCCAGCGGCTGACCGCGGCACCCCAACTTCAGAGCCTGGTTCCGAACCCACTCCCTTGGGCCCCTCCTGTCCTTTGTGGGGGACGTTGCCGGCCACACCTGCCCCGAATCCCTGACCGCGTTCCCGCCGGCCGTTTCTGACGCGGCTTCAGCCTGCCTCTCCGGGCCGCTGGCAAGGTTTGGGGCAACTGGTCTGGCACACAGCACCGGGGGCCTGTCTGTCCGTCCCCACCCACCCCGCCCCACCCACTCCACTCCACCCACTGTTAAACGGAGCCTCGGGGCCCTCCCCGGGGAGCGTGGGTGGGGCACAGGAGACACCGTGGCGAGATCTGAAACGGGGGCGGCCTGCCTGGTGGAGGCTCCCCGGGGAGGGAGGAGCAGGGGCTCAGCACCTGGAGCACAGTGTGCCTTGAGAAGTGCCGCTGTGGTCACCCTGGGGGCAGGGCCCTGGAGGGACAGGGAGCAGGGAGCCGTCAGCAGGGGTGAGTGGGGGTCCAGGTGGAGGGCACGGTCGCAGCCCAGCGGGATGGAGAGAGCGAGATGGGGTGTGGGCAGCAACAAGTTTGCGACCAGGGAGCGCAGAGGAGGGGCTCACAAGCTGCCCCTTCCCAAGCCCAAGCCCAAGGGGTGCCTGTAGGGCAGCCCTCCAGAGCCGGGACGCGGGGGCCGTGCAGAAGGCACGCGTTGTCGCGGGGGGGGGGGGTTCGGGGAGGCCGGGTGGGGGTGCCGCCCAGACCATGCCCTTGGGCCGTGCCCACGGCTGCCCAGCCGCCGAAGAGGCCCTGAGCCCAGAACTCACTTCCAGGCCGGCTGCCCACCCTCCTCCTGAAAACGGCTCCCATTCTGCACTCTGGAATCAAATCGGGTCATCACAAAAGCAGCAGCGGGCATTTGCGTGAGCCCCTCGGACTCGGGTCTGTTGCAGACCCCTTAATTCACGCAGCAGCACTGCCCGGGCCTCAGTCTCTCCATCTGTGAAATGGCGGTACTGGCTGCACCTTCCTTCGAGGGTCCCGGTGACGACGATTCGGGCAACACCTTGCGGTGTTCAGAACCGCCGTGGGTTCAGAGTCAACGCGGGGCAGATACGAGCTGTTGTTCTTGGTGATTATTGCCTCCATTTTGCACTCAGACGGGCTGAGCCACCCGCCCAAGGTCACACAGCCGGAAAGTGGGAGCCGGGTTTCAGATGGGAGGTTGATTCGGGGCCGGCACCCCACAGCCCGGCACTGACGACAGGCCTGACAAGTGACACGCGCAGGAACACGTGACAAGCAAAGGGGAGGTGAGACCCCCTGTTTCCTTCTGTCTGGGCGGCCCCGGGACCCGGAGCCCCGTGTGGGTTGGGGGGCATCAGGGAGGACCTAGGCTTGGGGTCAGCGAGGACCGTTGCTCAGTCATCTGCTGGCCGGGAGACTCTGGGGAGACCTTACAGGAGCCCAGGGGACCCCACCCCGAGCCCATGTGACTGTGCCACGCAGGGGGGCCTGGCCCTTTGAGGGTCTTGCTGCCCCCAGAGCCACCCTTCTCTCTGTTTTTGTCTGTGATTCTTACAGCCGTGCTCCTCCTCCTGTGAGCTTATTCTAGAAGTCTGTGTTCCTGAAGGTTTTTAAATTGAATCCCCAGTGTTTTCTGGAAGACTGTCACCGGTTCCGGGCCAGCCGCTCTGCAGGGGCTGTCGTTTCTGGTGCGTTCCAGCACATTTTCGGTTGAGGGTCACGGTCAGGGCTGCTCGGTGGGCGGTCCGGGTGCGCTGGGGGCGGGGGCGTTCCCCGAGTGCTCATTCCTCGTTTGCACCAACTTTGCACGGCTGTGGTCTCCATTCCTGTCTGTCGTCCACGCTGGTGTGAAGGCAGTTCCTTGAGCTCCGTGGGGCGCCGGGGCCTGGCTCCAGTCCCCTCCGCACACGGGCTGGACCCCTACCCCCCATCTGTGTCTTCAGGCCGCTCCGAGGAGAGGCTGCTTCCGGCAGCTTCTGCTCCTCGTGGGCTGTGCCGGAGGGGAGCCTGGGGCCGGTCCCTCCGGCCGCACCTCGCCCCGGGTCCCTGCCCTCGCCGGCTGCCCAGGGTTGGGGGCCAAACCCGCCCAGGGCCGCTGCGGTTCCTGAGTCGCCACCGCTCTGCACGGCTCCCGGCTCCTGCCCACGGGTCTGTCCGTCCCTGACTTTCGCATTTCCCTGCGTGCCCTGCCTTTATGTGGGGATTCAGAAGGACCGAATGGCCATCACCACGGCCGTCTTCCTCGCATACCAACGTCCGGGTGCAAACGCGCCCAGGCAGGCAGAGCGCGGGGACACAGGCACAGAGCGATGCTGTTAACCGCGAAGGTGGCTCAGGGCTCGGGGGTCCGGTGGTCCGGGCACAGCTGTCCCCCAGCTCTCGCCCGCCCCGTCTCTGTCTCTCTGTCTGTCTCTGTCTCTGTCTCCCTCTCCCCACCTCTCTGTCTTCTCCACTGCTCTTGGGGAGCCGGCCTCTCTCCTGAAGACAGGCCCCCTCCTCGTGGCCGAGAGCCCCTGATGCTCAGGTTCCACGGGGAGTGAGAAGGCCTGTCCACCCGCAACGTGGAAGCTTCGGAGGGACGACTGAATGTGCCGGCCGCAGGTGCAGTCACATGCTGGCTCTGTGCCAGGCGGGGCGCTGAGGTCGCGGACACAATCAAGGAGCATGGGGGCAGGTTGCTTTAAGGGAGGCGTGCATTTCCTAGAAGGAGGCGGGGGAGAGCACCCAGGGAAGCAAAAGAGGAAAGCCACGGCCACGACCACTGTGACTCTCGGTCACACCGGGCAGCTGGCCCCAGGCTGCGCACCCATTTTCCAGGAGACTTGTGTTTTGTGGTGGGTGGCGGTGGTGGAGGTGGGAGGGGACGGCACGAAGGGCCAGCGTGGGAGAGGCTCACGCTGCTCTGGGCCCGACACCGAATATCCAGAAACAGCCCAGCGACCTACCACCTCCGGGCTCCGACTCGGCAAACGTGTGCGGAGCCGTTTCTGGGCTCCCGGGAGTCTGGTCCCGAGATCAGGAACCACAAGTGTGGCTTCCCTCAGCCTAGGGCAGGAGCTGGGGCGTTGCACAGGGCAGCGGGGAGCCAGTGAAGACTGAGGAGGGCAGTCACTTGGTCAGAGCAGCTTGGAAGTAGCTCTTTGGCCGCTGGCTGGAGAGGGCGGAGGGACAGGGAGCCTGAGTCCCAGCCCTGGTGGGGGAGGGTGGAGCCCTGGGGGGAGGGGCCGTGGGGAGGGTGGAGCCCTGGGGGGAGGGGCCGTGGGGAGGGTGGAGCCCTGGGGGGAGGGGCCGTAGGGAGGGTGGAGCCCTGGGGGGAGGGGCCGTGGGGAGGGTGGAGCCCTGGGTGGGAGGGGCCGTGGGGAGGGTGGAGCCCTGGGGGGAGAGGCTGTGGGGAGGGTGGAGCCCTGGGTGGGAGGGGCCGTGGGGAGGGTGGAGCCCTGGGGGGAGGGGCCGTGGGGAGGGTGGAGCCCTGGTGGGAGGGGCCGTGGGGGAGCGTGGATTCCTGGGGGGGAGGAGCCGTGGGGAGGGTAGAGCCCTGGGTGGGAGGGGCCGTGGGGGAGGGTGGAGCCCTGGGTGGGAGGGGCCGTGGGGGAGGGTGGAGCCCTGGGTGGGAGGGGCCGTGGGGGAGGGTGGAGCCCTAGGTGGGAGGGGCCATGGGGAGGGTGGAGCCCTGGGTGGGAGGGGCCGTGGGGGTGGAGCCCTGGGTGGGAGGGGCTGTGGGGAGTCCAGTGGGACCAGAGGCTGTCTCTGGGCTTCAGGGAGAAGCTCGGTGGCCCCGCGGTATGGTGGCTGAGGAAGTCGCCGTCAACAGGTCAGCAAAGAAAGATGCTCGGAATGCGTAGCTCGGAGAGGCGGTGGGCGACCAGAGACCCACACCTGGAAAACACCCATTTGCCAATCTGGCCGGAGAAGGATCCAGGGCGTACTTCGAAGCCATGTCCCTGCAGGCCGCGTGTGCCAAATTCTGCCGCCTCCTGGAGCTACCATCCGTCTGCCAAAGGACCCGCCCAGGCCACCGGGGTCCTTGTGGTGCTCACCAACTGGCTGTCATGTTCGGGTCCTGTGCCATCGCCTGCCAGCGGGTCAGGTCACCTCCTGGGACCCTTCACTGGAGAATGTGCACGACCCCCACCTCAGGGGCCGCTGTCGCTATTCTCCAGTGTCAGTCCCAGGTCCCTGAGCACCTACCCCCGCAGACCCAGGCTGCCCTGGGGAGACTCGGAGCCCATCGGACCCCGCCCATCCTCTGGACCCCATGGTCCAGGATAATGCAGGAGACAGAGGAGGAGGGATCCAGAGGAGGGAGTCTGGGAAGGCTTCCTGGAGGAGGTGGTGTTTGCATGGTGTTGAGGAGAAGCAAAAACCCTGCCTGCTTCAGTGCAGCCTTGCCTTTGGAGCGTGTATACACACACACACACACACACACACACACACACACACGGTGCATCTCCCCCTTCTCTGCAGAAGCTGTGATCCGACCCCACTGTGCACAGTCCAGCTGGAGCACCAAAGAACCCCCGAGGCCTCTGGCCCAGGCGGGGTTCAAGGGCAGGGAAAGGGCTCTGCCAGCTGAGAGGACTTGCTCTGGGAGGGGCCACATTGTTCGCTTTCGCCCTTTGGTCCAGGACACGGTGCAGGTGACAAGCCCTCTGTCGCCACCGACTATGCAGTTCTTAAACACGTGGCACTTTGTTTCCAGCAGCGGGCTAGCCCGTCAGAGTGGCTCCTTCTGGGACAAGGCAGCCTCCCCTTGGCCTCCCAGCGTCCCGGGTGGGCGAGAATTTCAGGGCTGGCGGAGGCTGGGGCCGGGTCCCTGCCGTTGCGCCCCCTGCTCCTGTGGTTGACCCGCCCCCACTGCTGCGTCTGCGGGCAGCACCACCCCCACCTGTCGCCCACGTTAGTGAGGCGCTCGGGCCCCCTGCTCACCGCTGTGTGACCATGGGCACGCGCCTTGACCTCTCTGTGCCCCAGATTCCTCGTGCCTAAAAACAGAGAGAACAAGCCCTCCCTCGCGTGGCTCTGAGAGGACTGAATGCGTTGGTCCCGGGGACCGAGGCCCAAATCTCGGTGCAGCAGGTGCACAGCACCCGTCTTCCCTGGCCGGCAGGCCGCTGTGCGATGGGGCAGTCTGCCGGGCCGCCCTGTCCCTTCTCTGCAAGGATTAGGACAGGAGGGACCGGCCCTGCGTCCGGGACGGGAGGCTGTGCTGGGAGCAGGGCCCGGGGGAGAAGGGGAGAGGACAGGCTGGGCGGAAAACCCACTCAGCTGCATCCTCTAGGCTGCACCTGGGGATTAAAGAGGCAAAGGAGGTGGGGGGGGGGGGGGAGGGGCGGGAGAGGAAGGCAAGTGTCACCTGGCACTTTCAGGTACCGGCCTCCCTCCCGGGCATCCCCCTGGCCATCCTGGAATAAGCTTGTTCAGCCTCGCCTGGGCTTCTCTCCCGGTCTCCGGCCCACCCGGGGCCTCGCCTGTGTCGGCTGGGGGCCGGTGCCTCAGCGCCTCCAGCTTCCCGTCCTGCCCTCCCGGCCTCACGCTCAGCCCTCGGGTCCCCCTCACCGCACTGCTCGCCTGGGCTGTCCCCGGACCGATGCGGACGGACGGCCCGGCGGCCCCCGCCTGCCTACCCGCCTGATTTCCTGGTAGGCCGCGAGCCGGGAGTGGGCAGGGGCTGTGCCCGCCGGTCCCGGTGCAGGGCCCGGACTGAGCTGGCACGGGCACCACCTGCTGACCCAGCAGACGGGAGTGACTCGTTGTCCCTGGGACCCTGGACACCCCCGGCCCCATGCTTTGACTGCTGGTCCCCCAATGCCGCCGGAGCGCCGGTGCCCTCACAACGAGAACCAGACTCCATTGCCTTCTGGCACAGATGGGGAACCTGTGGTGGAGAGAGGCAGCGTGCAGGCTGGGAAACAGCCAGGTCCAGACTCCAAGCACAGCCCTGCAACTGCTAAGGAGGCCACCAGAGCAGCTGGTCGGGCTGCCTGTGTGGTAGTGAGCTCCCTGTCGCTGGAAGCATTCAGGAAGGGCCCAGAAAGCCACCCGTCCGAGCGGCTCCCAGAGGATTTTCGGCATTGAGTGAGAAGGCACTTCCGAAGCCGGGATTCTGGGCCCAGACGGACAGCCGGTGGTTGGATGACTGACCGTGGACACACTCTCCCACTGGGGTGAACTAGGACCTCAGAGCGCTGGGCTGGGAAGCCGCACAGAACCAACCCTGCCCCACGCCCTGCCCCACACAGAGTCCTGGTCAGGAGGGCCCGGCCAAGAGTCGACTCCCAGCACGCGCCCAGGCCAGGCCAGCGCTCAGGAGGGCCGCCTGTGGTGGGAGCACGGCCCTGGGAGGAGGCGGGCCTTCTCCTTACTTTCACCTTCTCTCTCTCTCTAAACCACCCCCCCCCCACCGCCGCAGGGAAGCATGCAGGTGTCCATTCAGGGGCGTGGCTACGGTGAGGCTGGGTGGGGGGACCCCCCGGGGGCGGGCTCTCCACTGTCTGAGCCCTGGGACTGTGCTCAGTCCTCTGGCCGGAAACCCCAGCAGGTCTGCTCGTCCACGTGAGCCGGGCACCCAGCCTGACTGCCTTCCAGAAGAACCTCTTGGGGTCAGTGGGGCAGCACCCCCACAGAGCAAGGACTGGGCCTGGGGCCAGCTTCCCGAGCAGCCCTGCGCTCAGCGTCCCTTCCTGGTGGCACACTGCCCAGAGGCTCAGTGCACCACAGACTTTCTAGAGCTGAAGGAGAATGGGCAGGTGCCAACCTGCCTGCGGGTCTGGGCTCCCCGGGCCGTGGGCACCTCACTGCTGGCCGTGATGCTGAGCCGGGCTCCGGGCAGCCTAGGCCTCCCTGCTCCGGGCCTTTGGGTGCCCAGGGACCGGTCCAGCCGGTCCCAGAAGGGGGGGGGGGGTCCCGCGTCACGGTGGAACGTTTCCTTGGGTGCTGCTGGGCCCCAGAGCAGGGGTGACGTGGGGGCACCACACAGCTCTGACCCCACGCGGTGGAGTCCCCCCGCCGACCTGGCTTTCCCGGATCCCTCGTGGATCGCACGTCGGGGGTTGCACCCAGCCGGGCCCCCGACATGCGTGTGTCAACTCTCATGCTAGTTGTGGGGAGGCGGACAGGGAGGTCGGGACTGGGAGACGATGGTGGGATCCCCACGGACCCTCCAGGGCCTCCCAGGACATGTGAGGAATCGGGGGCTCCAGGAGGGTATTCTGGGGGCACACAGTGTCCCCCCAAAGTCATATCCACCTGGAAACTCAGCATTTCCATGTGGAAAGAGGACGAGCACTGTCTCTGCAGATGGGATTAGTCAAGATGAGGTCAGGCTGGGTTCGGGTGGGCCCTAATCCCACCTGCCTGATGTCCTTGCAAGAAGAGGACAGACACAGGGGAGGAGGCCATGTGAGGACGGGGGAGAGGCCGGTCTGACGTGGCCATGAGCCCAGGAAGACCTGGAGCCTCAAAAAGCTGGACACGGCAGGAAGGACTCCTCCCTGGAGCCCCTGGAAGGAGCCCGGGCCTGCCGACAGCCGCATTTGGACTTGTGGCCTCCGGAGCCGTGACAGGATAAACCTGCCGTTTCGGGCCAGCCAGCGGGCGGCCCTTCACTTCCACCCTGGCGGGAAACGGGTACGCGGGGAGGTGGCTTGTCCCAGACACCCAGTCCGGGCTCCCTCGGCCTCCACGCCGCGTGGAACCGAATCGCTTGCCATTTGGCTGCGTGGGCCAGCCCGGGGGGCGGAGAGATGCAGCCTGGACCTTCGGAAGCCAGATGTGGCCGCACAGCGCTCCCAAGAGGCCTGGGCGGAGGCAGTGCCCGTGGGGGCCAGGGCAGGCCAGCCGGAGGGTCCGGATCCCGGCCTGTGCGGGGCGCCGGGGGCTTTGGACTCCTCGTCTGTAAAGTGGGGCCGGCGGGGGGAGGCGCCGGCGGAAGGAAGGCCCACAGGGTTTCACACGGGGCCGGGCCCACGGCTGCCACGCTGCACATGTGTCGTGGCTTTGCTATTCTCGGTCGCGGAAGTGTTCGTCAAGCGCTTGACCTGCCATCTGGCCAAGAGTCCACACGCGCCGAACGGCGGCCTCCGTTCCGATTGCTGCCCCCACGCTGGCCTTGTGACGGGTTTACCGAAGCCGGTCCTGCCTCTCGCCGTCTCAACCAAGGACCCGGAGGCCGAGACGAGAACGCAGACCAGGCGTCAAACCCGCAGCTCCCGACGCAGGCCCAGACCCCCTGTGCTCGGCTGGCGGCACCGGCCCCCCCCCCACACCCCAGGCTCCCGCTGCTTTAAGAGACCGCCCAGGATTTGGTCCTGCCGAACGAGAGCTGTTTTATTCTAGCTCGTGGCCCCGTGGGCCGGGAATCTCGCCGGGCACTGCCGGGCTGCTGGGCGATTCTCCTGCTCCCAGCGGCCTTGACTGAGGTCTCTCGGTGGCGCTGCTGGGTGGTCTGGGCCGCGGGGTCCGGTGCGGCCGCCCCTTGGCTCCTTGGCCGAGATGACCGGCCGGCTGGGCCCGGCTGGGACTGTCGGCCGAGCACAGGTGCTCTGGCAGCCGGTGGCGGGGAGGGGGGGCCTCAGGCGGTCGGACTTCCGATGGGGCCAGTAGGGTGCACTGATTAATTCGCTTGCTCGGTCATTCAGCAGGTAGCTGCTGTGGCCGTTCTGGGGGCTGGGGATACATGAGTGATAAATAAAAATCCCTCTCTGCACGGTGCTTCCTTTCTGCGAGTGAAGCGGACAAAAGCAAGGTTAATGAAACCGCTCGTGAATTGGTGACAAGAACCAGAGAGAACCGGCAAGAAAGAGCAAATGAAAAGCTGGGGAGGCTTCCAGGTTTTAGATGCCACCTGTTACGGTTCGGGTACCACCTGGAGTCGTGAGGGGACCGGGCAAGCCTACACCTTGGTGGGTGTGTTACCGACAGAGGGAGCAGCAGGTCCCAAGGCCCTGGGGCAGGGTGGGTCGGGCACGCAGACAGGGGAGCCACGAGCTGGGCAGGAGCTGACAACCCAGAGAGGGCAAGGGGTCAGACCCCGTGCCGCCCGGGAGGCCATAGGGAGGAGTTCCTGAGTGGGCAGGAGCGTGGGAGGGTGTGGGGGGTGTGGTGTGTCTGACTCGGGATTTAGCAGACCCTCTGGACCCCCCGGACCCTCCGTGAAGCTTGGCCTGGGCTTCAGGACCAAGGTGGTGGCAGAGAAAGCCGCAAGGAAGCCACTTCGGCCATCCAGGCCCATTCCAGACAGCGCTGTTTGGAGCTGGGCAGGACCGCTGTGGGATGCACACGGCCTGTGAGCACCCTCAGGCTGCAGGAGCAGCCAGCAGGCTGTGCTGTGTGCGGACATGGCGGGAGAGGAAAGGAGCACTCACAGGGAGACCCAAGGGGAGCACCCACGGGGAGCACACCCACAGGGAGCGTCTACTGGGGACAAATCCACAAAATCCACAGGGAGCACACCCCCAGGGAGCACCGACCAGGAGCACACCCCCAGGGAGCACCCACCGGGAGCTGTGGCTGGAAGGCAGCAGCGGAGCAGATTGGGAGGGAAGTCGAGGAGTCCAGGGGGCGTGGTGAGTGGGAGCCGGGGTCAGACCGACCGGTGGACACATCAGGAGGCAGGTGGGTACGGCCTCGGGGACCCAGGAGTGAGACCCAGGCTGGGTGCAGGTTCAAGGCGGACAGCAAAGCCCACCCCTGAGTGAGGGCACCGTGGGGGGAGCGAGGCATGGGAGGGCGGGAGGGGAGCAAGTGGAAAGCGCCCAGGGCAGAGTCCGAGGAGGGGTGCTGCAGGCGGGGCGGGAGGAGGAAGGAAAACCAGCCCTGAAAAGCACTGATGGGGAGGTGAGAAGGCTCCAGGGTGCAGGCTCCTCGGGCCACACGAGGACTCTGCGGAGGGTCCCCTCGGAGGCCAACTGGAAGCGCAAGGCAAGGGCAGCTGGGGTGGACCGCCAGGTGCGGAACCGAGGGACCCACGTGTTGGCGAGGGCCCCTGCCCCCGCCCCCCACCCCTGCACCGAGTTCCCTCCAGAGGCACGCGTGGGGTTGCACGTCTGGGGGACACGTGAGGCCCAGGCCGGGGCGAGGGAGATGGTTGGGCCAGACGTCCCTTGTCTCAGCCCCACCTGGACTTATTGCCCGAGGGCTACGGGAGGAATTGGCACCACGGAGTTGGACGGGGAAGGGCTGACGTGTGCCAGGGACGCGGCAACCCGGGAAGAGCGTGCGTACGTGTGTGTGCCTGTAGGCACCGTGCGTACGTGTTTGTGTGCACCTACGTGTGTACGTGGGCAAGCACCCGTGTGCGTGTGTTTATGTGCCCCTGTGTGTGTGCCTGCCCCTGTGTGCACATTTGTGTGCATGTGTTCGGGGGGGGGGGGTGACAGAGTAAAGGTGCTTCCCACCTGCCTGCCTCGTGTCCAGCTTTCCATAAGCAGGGACATCGTCAGAGGAGGCCAAATTGGACTGGGACCGCAGGAGGCAGGGACAGGGTTGGGGGGCAGGGGGCTTCTTGGCAAACAGGTGAGCCGTGGGAAAAGGCTGGGATTTCTAGAGGCTGAGATGGGAGGGGCAATCCAGGAGACAGTGAGCAAGAGCACGGGGCTGGGTGGGGGACAGGGCACAGGGCCGAGGGGAGCGGTGTGTGGGGCCGGCACAGGTGCGGCTGTCTTTGCTGTGGTCACGCAGCTGGGACGGCAGGTGGGAGCCAGATCCCGGGCTCCCGGTGCCCATCCAGCGGCTCTTGGAGTCTCCTGGGCGACGGGGAGTGAGGAGGGCGGTCGAGCAGGGTGACTGCTGCCTTCCCTGGTTCTGAGGCTTCGGGGGGCAGCTCTGCCTCCAGACACGAGGGTCCGCTCCTTTCCCTGCGCACAGCTGTGGCGGGAGGGGCTCAGCACCAGCTGCAACCCTGCTCCGTGCAGGGGTGATCACGGCCGTCGTCAGGCGGCTCCAACCCCAGACATCTAGTCACTTAAAAATAACTTGCACACACGAGTCACCTGACCTGCCCATCACTGGTGCAGCCTGGTTCCCTTGCTGAGCCCCGAGGTGGCGGTCCTCCGGCACACAGAGCCCGCGCCCTGCCAGTTGCCCGGCACCGGAGAGGGATGCGAGCGGCCCGCAGCTGCCCACACGCGCCGGGCACCTCCCGAGTCGTCAGCCTGCTGCCGGGTGGGGTCCTTGTCTCCGTTCTGGGGACCGGGTCAACGCCAGACTCAGAACCCAGGGCAGGGAGCTTCAAACGTGAATCCAAATCCAGACCCCTGGTGATAAGTGGGTCAGCTGGGTCAGCTGCCCAGAGCCGTCCACAGGGAGGCACGTCCTTTTCCACGAGGCCCGCTCTTGTGGTCTGATTGTGCCCCCAAGTTCATGTGCTGGAATCCCGCCCCCCGGCCTGACGACGTGAGGAGGCGGGGCCTCCGGGAGGTGCTGAGGTCGGGAGGGCGGCCCCCAATGATGGATTAGCGCCCCTTATAACGGAGGGCCCGGGACCCCCGCCCCCTCCTCCGCGTGAGACACCGTCTTCGCGCCAGGAAGAGGCCTCACCAGACCCGACCCCACCGTTCCCCTGACCTGGGACTCCAGCCCCCAGAGGCGTGAGCGGTGACCGTCTGTCGTCCGT
Organism: Panthera leo; assembly: GCF_018350215.1. NCBI lineage: Eukaryota > Metazoa > Chordata > Mammalia > Carnivora > Felidae > Panthera > Panthera leo. Next base: position 202,130,565 of record NC_056682.1, read on the forward strand.
AAGCCCCGGTCTGTGGTGCTTGGTTAGAGCAGCCTGACGGACTGAGACACAGGCCGATCCCAAGGGTGATGACCAGGAGGGGAGCATAAGCTGTGCAGCCTTCGGGGAGAGAAATTGGCAAAATGCATTTTAAAGTCTTAGGGTTTTCTATTCCTCTGCACCCAGCAATTCCCCCCGGTGGGTTTCCCGGGGGGGAGCTATCCCGGCCGGACGTCGGGTTAGCCACGAGGGCCTCGATTGCACAGTCAGCACTCTGGGTGAGAGCCACGCCGGAAACATCAGGGGGATTCGCTGAACGACTTACGGCATCGGCGGTAGTCAGAATAGTGGCTCCAAAGACGTCCACACACTAGTCCCTGGATTCTGTGCGTGGGTTACGTCACACGGTTAAAGGGGGCTTTGCAGCCTTGAAGAAGGTGAGGAAGGCGGGAAGGCGGGAAGGTGGGAAGATTCCCAAGGTGGGGAGATAATCCTGGATTCACCGGGTGGACCCCACGTGATCACAGGGTCCCTAGAGGGAGGCAGGAGGCGGAGGGGGGCGGGGGGGGAGGCCCGAAGCGGAGGTCAGAGGAGGGAGAACGGAGGAGGGGCCGCGAGCCTAGGAACCGGGGGGCCTCCTGAAGCAGTAGGAGGTGGGGACGCGGGAGGTGACCAGGGTCAGATGAAGTCGTGAGGCGGCCCCGAATGGGATTCGTGTCCTCGAATGCAGAGACCCCAGAGAGCTCCCTGTGGCCCTCTCTGCCATGTGAGGGCCCAGCGAGGATGTGGTCTGGCCGTCTGTGAGCCAGGAAGAGGCCGTGAGCAGAGCCGGACCAGGAAATGTCTCCGGTGCAGGACGGGAGCGGATAAAGGCCCTCCGGTCCCGGGAGGGGGGGTCTCCCAGCGCCTCAGCCCCCACCCAGGCGCCCCAACCTGTCGCTCCTTAAATAGCGGCGGCAAGGACCGGCCGTGCATAGAGACGCCAAGCAGGGGAGCGGCAGGTATAAGAGAGGGTCTTCTGGGGAGAGGGGTGGGTCCTGCGATCCGTGTCCTGGCAGATGCTGCTGAGGGCCCCTGGGCATCGCACCTCTGCCCCGACGCCTGGCCTCCCTGCCTCGGTCTCCCTGCCTGTGATGGAGTCCTCCTGCGGGGTCTCGCCACCACACTCCCCTGGAGGCTCCGGCACGAGCGTAATAAAACGGGGTTCAGTCCCGCCCCCACTGCTCAGGCGGGACGGAACCTCTGCTGAGCCGCCCCGCCCCCACCAGCCTGGAGAGAAGCTGCTAGAACCTGTGGCCCAGAGTCCTGAGCGGACACCATCCAGTCCTCCCCGCTTCCCGGGCACACGGGGGCGGGGGCGCCGCGGACCACGGGACCCGCTGTGTCCACGGGGCTGTGGGTGGGGCTGGCGCGAGGGGCTCACCCGCCTGCCCCCAGAGAGACCAGCCGCGCAGCTGACGGACGTGAGCCCGTGAGGGTTGGGCCACAGGTTCCAGGCTTCATCTGCTGGCAAGCGGGAGCCTCTGCCGACGAATAGCCCTGGGGCTTCTCCCGACGTCGCCATCGCGCTGCTCCCGGTAACGTCTCGCTTGGGACTGGCTGCCTGGGGCCCCTCGCTCGGCGCCAGGAGGGGGGGCAGTGCCCAGGGGGTCACCTGCTGTTCCGCTGGGAGTGGGGCACGGACGGAGGGCGCCAGGGACTGTGTGGGTGAGGCCAGGCAGACCGGCCGTGATGCGGGCCCTGGGCCACGGCAGAAACGGAAGCTGTGCCCCAAGTCTCCCCGGTGAACCGGGATGAGAATGGCCCCCGCCCTGCAGACTCGCCCCCGGGAGTCCAGGGCTCCGTGCGGGACGAGCAGGCTCGGGGTGGGTGCTGGCGGCTCGGGGGGCTCACTGAAGCCAGGATGCCCGCACCCAGAGGCCCCCACTGCTCCTGGGAACCCGGCTCAGTTGTCCCCAGCCTGTCGGAGGCCACCGTCCCTGCCGGTCCCCACTCTGCCGACCAGAGGGCCCTCCCGCTGCCTGTGGGACAAAGACCACTCTGCCCCCCCACCCCCCCCCCCGGTCCGTTTCTGCAGCACCGGCTACAATGTCCAGAACCCTCCGTGGGGGTGACCAGATGGGGTCCCCCGGGCGGGACCGGCTCAAGGTGGGGGGCCCAGGCAGGGGGCAGCAAGATGCCTCTGCACCGTCCAGGCCGAGAGGACGGCATCGTCAGGGCGGGGGTGGGTGGGCGGAGCCTGGGGCTGGCGGGGAAACAGCGGCATTCTGGTGGGTTCCGTGTGTGCAGCGGGCACATGGGACTCGGGGGCACAGGGCTGCAGGGCTGCAGGGGGGAGACGGTGAGAGGCCAGGCGAGCCTGGCACGAACATTTTCTTCCAATGACCCAGGTGGGGGCCCAGCCGGAAGCCAATCAGCTCCCTTTCTCGATCAGCCGACACATCCACCCACCAGACACCCTCCCATCCGCTCTCACGCTTGGTGGCCACGAGGCGCATCCCCCCCACCCCCCGTCGCCCCAGGGCCAAGCACCAGACAGCCGGGGCCAGCCCCAATGCCAGGAGCCCCCGAAATGATTCAAATGAGCCAATCCTCAGGGAGTCCTGGAAACGCAGCTGACCCCACCCCACTCAGCAGCCACCCCACTTCTCTGCCAGCTGTCACCCTGTCCCGGGGTGACAGCCTCCCCTCGTCTGGACCTGCCTTTCGTCTCTCAGAGGGTCAGGGCTGTGTCCCGCCGCCGAGAGGGCCTGAATGATCCCAGGACACCAGCTGAGGTGGGGCCGCAAAGGGCGGAGGGCAGGGGTCTGAGCCGCCGCCCCGTGCCAAGGGCTGACGGATGGCCGGGTGGTGGGCACCGTCCCGCGTGGGATGCGCCTCTGGGAGTGCTGAACGGTCGGGGGCTGAACGACGCGGGGCCGAGGGGGGACCAGGCAGGGGACCTGACGGGAGGGGTGCCCACCCCAGGCCGGGCCAGGCCCAGGAGAGCTGGGTCTCCGCTTCTAACCCCTTTTGTCGCTTTGAGGAAATTCTTACTTCCGTTAAAACCACGGGTGCCCTGGACAAGGGGGAGGCCAGCGAGCTGTCCTCGGGCGGGTCTCAGCGCCATCAGTGATTACCCCCCCGCCCCCAAACTCTCCACGCCTGGCTTCCCAGCGCCCCCCTGTGGCGGAGAACAGAAATGTGATCATTAACCGCGTGGAGCTCGGAAATCTAAAATGCACACGTCAGCAGGGCGGGCTCCTCCCGGAGGCTCCAGGGAAGGATGCGGTTCCTGGCCTTTCAGGGTTCTAGAGGCGCCGCACTCCCGAGCTCACGGCCTCCTCTCTGCACGGCCCTGACCTCCGCTCTGGTCACATCTGTACCTCCCCTCTGACTCCACCCCCACCATCCTCCCCCAGGGCCCCTGTGATCACTCGGGGCCCCCCCAGATCAGCAGGGGTGACGGCCCCATGTCAAGGTCCTCGATCCATCTGCAGTCTCTTGTCACGGGACGTGGCGGGGGCGTCTGTGGGAGCCGAGATTCAGTGCAGCGCGCTCCTGAGCCGGGAATATGTGTGGAGTCCCCGCCAGCGACCCACATGCGGGTCGGGGTCCCCTGGAAACACGAGAGCCGGACGCCTGGCCTCAGCTCTCCCATCCTCCAAATGGGACTGGCCGAAAGCATGCCTCAGGGGTACCACGGAGCACTGAAAACGGGCCCTCTGGGTCCCACCACACGTGGGTGCGTGTGGGGTCAGTGCCGGTGTCCCCGGGGGCACGGAGCTCAGGACCGCAGAGGGTGTCTGCTGAGCCCCAGCGCGTGCATATCCAGGGAGCCGAGCCTCAGGCAGGTGCTGCCTTGTAGGGGCTCAGTGCTCATCACCGCTGCCACTGGGGGGTCGGGGGGGTTGGGGCGCTTTCCCTGAACCTGACCCGAGACTGCCCCTGAAGGTCACCTCGGCAGACCGCGGTCCTTGTGGGCAGGCAGCCTGTCATCTGTCCCACCCAGTGTCTTCACCAGCGATGGTTTGGACTCAAACCCAAGGAAAGTCCGACAGATCTTTAATCCTGAGCAACTCAGGTGGCCCCACTTCTGGACTTGAAAACCCCCGTCAGTCTCAGAACAGGATTCCCAGACGCTTTGTCAGGGGAGCCCCCGGTCCGCCACCGCGCGTCCCGCCCCGGCCCCTCCGCACCCACGCGGCCGCGAGTGCTGGGCTGTGGGCCTCTGGAAATGCTGTCCCTCTGGCCTGGAGTGACCGGCTCTGGCCCCCACTGGCCACCCCGCGATCATCCTCCAGGTGGCCTCCGACACGGTAGACCCCGCGGGCGGCCCCGGGCGGCTCAGGGAGGGCATCCTGCAAGCTCGAGGCCACCCACCTGCCCGCCTTCCTGAGTGCGCTGTGAGGCCCTCGCCTCGGGTGGCTCATGGGGCCCAGTCCAGGGAAGGCTCCTCAGACACCACCAGCCCCCGTAGCCAGCCCCGCCCCTGTGCGCCCCGCCCCCTAGCCAGCCCCGCCCCAGTGTGCCCCGCCCCCGCGCGCTCCGCCCCCTAGCCAGCCCCGCCCACGTGCGCCCCGCCCCCTAGCCAGCCCCGCCCCCGCGCGCCCCGCCCCCCTAGCCAGCCCCGCCCCCGCGCGCTCCGCCCCCTAGCCTGCCCCGCCCCCGTGCGCCCCGACCCCCTAGCCAGCCCCGTCTAGCAGACGGAGGAGCAGAGTGTCCCAGGGGCTGGGGCCTTGCGGGACGGCGGCAAAGCCTCGGAGCGACGCGGCCTCTCGGCTCTGGCCTGACCGTCTTCACGGCCGGCTGTGCGCGGATCCTGAGCCGGGTCCGGGCCTCTCGGGGCATAGACGGCGCTGGGTCTGCTCTGCAGACGGGGCCGGAGGAGGGCGTGAGCTTGGGGCTGCTCCGTCGCCGGGCTGGACCCCTCCGCAGGGAGGCAGGGAGGCCCGCGGGGGCCAGGGCCGTACCCCAGCTCGGCAACGCCCTTCCGGGCGCCCACCCTCTCGGGCTCTGGGGACAATCAGGGAGGCCCGCCGGAGGAGGCACTGCTGAGGAGAGGATGGCCCGCCAGGTGGGGCGACCAGTGAGCACGGGTGTGGATCCTGCCCCCGAGGGCCCGGTCCTCACGCCCTCGCGTGTTCAACGAGCCTCACAATGACCCTGTGGCCACGTGCCAGCATGACCTCATCCCCCCGCCGAAGCAACGAGCTTGGGTCCCAGAGCTGGGAGGGGCAGGGCCAAGCCGGAGACCAGGAGGAAGCAGACAGGGCGGGCGCGTCCTGCCGGGCACCCAGCTCTGTGGCACACAGCTGAGCCCCGCAGCTACCGGGAAGGTCAGCGTTGTGAGCAGGAGACGCTTGCCCCCAGCCCCGCGCCAGCCCGGGCCATCGGCTCCCAGGTCACTGCTGGCGCCGGGACCCATCCTGCCTCCCAGGGATCCTCCAGTCAGAGAAGAATCAGGTGCTGACCCACGGTCATACTCTGTTGTCATATTTGCTTGCTCTGTGACCTTGGGAAAGTTACTTAACCTCTCTGAGCCTCCATCCCCAGATCGGTTCGGATCCTTTCGATGTCCCGCCTCTGCTTCGTGACCCTCAACATGGGGGTCACGTGAGACGATGGTGCCCCCAAATCCCTGTCAATGTTCACAAGCAAAACATGGAAGAGATGACAGCTAGGACAGGGTCAAGGACCGGGCGGCACCAAGGTTCAAGGGCCCATCACCCTGACTCACAGGTGGTGCATGCCAGGTGCGGAGAGTGGCATCCTGCCGGCCTTGTCACTCCCCCACTGGACCCTTTCCATGGCTTCCGGTCGCTGGAGCCCTGGGGACACGGCCTGGGCACAGCTCGGCCCCTGAGTGCCCCCTGCTTTGTTCTCAGCCCCTGGCCCCTGGGCTGTGTCCCCCCGAGCGTGCTCTGACCCCGCACTCACTCACCCTCGTGCACGTGTGGGGCACACACCCCACCTTATCTCCTTTCCAGGTGGGGAAACAGAGGCCGGGAGAGGCAGAGGACGTTTGCGCTGTCCCCGGGGCCGGCTGGTCCACGCGTGCTGTCCCGCCCCTGCCCTCGTGTTCCCAGACTTTCTCTGTCACTCTCCACGGTTGCTTTTCCCTCCGGGCCACACACACGTGTGCCCGTCTGCCCTCAGCGTCTCCCACCAGAACGGACGCTCCCGGGGGCAGGTGCTTGGCCCTTTGCTGTCCTGCCGACAGGCCGCGCAGACGTAGTAAGTGCTCAGTAAACATCTGTGGGAGGGACCTGCCTGCCCGTCCCGCCTGACGTTTCCCGGGGTCTCCTCCGGGCCAGATGCCACAGCCGGTGCCGGAGACAAATGAGCTTAGCGACATTTCCCTTCACGTTGGAGATTTGCATCAAGGACAAATCTCGTGGGTTACGAAAAGATCAGTGAAATTAATTCTCAAGGACCCAGATTACATTTAAATAGACGAGCACTCTTTATCCAACCCAGGAAAACATTTATATAAATGTGCTTATATAATGCATCAGAACACCAAGGAAAGCCACTTGTGCGGTCACATTCATACCTCTCACGCGGAATGCGGCGTGTGCTAAAACCGCTTAAATCCGCTCTGAACCCCGGTCTCTTAAAACTCTGAGATTAAACCCACATGCTTTTCCCCGTAAAAATATGTCCTTTCTTTGTTTTACTAAGTGGCTGGAGGTTCTGCGGTTCCCAAAGGAAATGAAGCCGTCGCAGGGGGCGGGGTGCCCAGATCTTCACGATAAACCTCCTTTTCTCGTTTTTCTCAAACTTGCAAAGACCTGTCGTGGTCCGCAGGGGCCGAGGGGTCAATCCCACGAGCGGGGTAATCTCTCCGCGCCAGGAGCCGCGTGCGGGGGCCTCCCACGTGCCTCCGCCGCGCAGGGTGAGGGCTTGTCCCGCTGCCGCTGACGTGCTCAGAGTTTCCTCGGTGTCTCTCTTAGAAGCTTTTGTTCTCGAAATAGCGTGTGACTGACAATTTATTCCTCCAGGTTGAAAAATCGTTAAATGAAGGAGACATTCTCAGAAAACCCACATTTGGATGGGGCGGGGGGCGATGCAACCCCTGGAAGAGAAGGTAGTTTGAATTTTTAAATGACAGAATATGTATTTCTCCCCCCTCTGGTTTTTTGAGGCGGGTGACAGAAAAATCAGTGAATTTTTTTAAATGTGAAATTGTTTTTAAAAAATATATCACATATGTGTGACAAATTGCGTTGTCCCCGGTTGCATTGGGTTTTATTTGGGGGGTGGGACTTTTAAATCATAATTCCCTTGTCCTCCCACTCGCTCATTAGTGCCTCCCTGCTGGCGCAGGGGAATGTTCTGCCCTGGTTCATCCAGTGACCTGCTTACCTTGGGCTCCTGGAGTTCTTTGTTGGTGACCTATGTGTGTGAGGGGTCAGCAGATCTCCTGGTGCCCCTGCCCCCCACCCCCGGCAAAAAGTGGAAACTGCCTTGGACCCTCCTCTGTTAAGAGGGATCCACAGGGCGTAAATGACGTAAGCTTCATTGGAGCTGATGATTGGGTAAGGCTACTTAAAAGATAATTTAATCGTTGTTCACATTAATAGGAGCAGAGTGTCTGGAATGAAGGAGGTGATGGTTCCGCTGCATCCTGGGCCAGTGGCACTATTCTTGGCCGTGTTCGGGCTTGTTGTGGGTCCCTTTGGTTAATAAATGGCAGATTAGAGTGGGTTTATTAACAATGAGTGGGTTAGAAAGGGGACCTGAAGCAGGATCCGTGTAGGAATCAGGGCTGTTTCCCCGAGACAAAGAACTCCACGCATCTGGCCGCCGTCTGCAGACTCCTAAAGGGTTGTCACAGGGCACAGGGCTCGGTGTGACCCCAGGGGCAGAGCCAGGACCACTTAGGGGTATCTCGGTCATTGACTGCTGTTGTAACGACCCCTGCCAAGACTTAGTGGCTTAAGACAGTTTATCACCATGTTCCATGGTTCTGTGGTTTGATGGGGCTCAGCTGGGAGTTTCTCGCTTGGGCCTCACGCGCGGTTACAATAGGCTGTTGGCTGGGCTGCTGTCACCTGAAGGCTCGACTGGGCTGGATGTCCGCGTGGGCTACTCACGTGGCCGCGGCTGATGCTGGCAGTTGGCTGGGGGTTGGGCGGAGGCTGCTGGCCACGGAGCCTCCACGTGGCTTCTCGGCGTGGCTCGGGCTCTTCTTGGATGGTGCCTGGGTTCCCGGAGGGAGTGTCCCAAGACAGCTGGTGGAAGCCGCGTGGCTTCTGAGCTTGGGAGCCCCGGGAGGTCCCTGTCGCCACATTCCATTGGCCAACCCGGTCCTGAGGGCGGCCGGCGGAAGGTTCGAACAGGAGGATTGCACGTGTGTGCCAACGCCAGCCTCTGTGGCCACAGGGGGTCCCTGGGGGATCCCAGGGTGGGGTCTCCCTGAGGCCTGGGGAGGATAAGCCACCTGCCCACCTGCGCTGGTCGGCTGGGCCGCCACGAGAAAGCGCCAGACCAGTGGCGTCAACAACAGACACATAGGTCCTCGGCTTCTGGAGGCTGGAGGGCCGGGACCCAGGCGTGGGCAGGTCGGTGTCCCCGAGGCCTCCCTCCGTGGCGGGTAGACGCCGTCTTCTCCCCCTGTCTTCACACGGTTGTCCCTGCGTGCGTCTGTGTCCTGACTCCCTCTTCCTGTGGATCAGGGCCACCCCAGGACCTCATTTTACCCTAGTCACATCTTTAAAGGCCCTGTCTCCACACGGCCACACTCTGAGGCGCTGGGGGAGGACCTCGGCATATGCATCTGGGGCGACACAGCTCAGCCCGTGCACTGGGGAGTGTGGTTCTCAGGAGAGAGGAAAGGGAGGCCACGTCCCGGATGCCAGGTCAGTGCCACCAGGAAGGTGTGGGGTGCGGGCCAGACCAGGAGAGGTTCTAGAAGTTCCTGGAGGAGGTGTCGTGGACACTGGGGGAGGGCCTGGAGTCGGCTGGCGGAGAGGAGGGGCAGGGGGCAGAAGGGGTAGGTAGGAACGGGGTGAGGGGTGCCACCACGCCTCAGGGGAGGCCCCGAAGGAGACGCGCCTGGCGGGCGGTGGCTGGGAGCTGTCTTAGGGTGGGGTTCCTGGGAGCGGGCCTGAGACGGGGTCTCCTTCAAGGACTCTTGCCTGGAAGCCAGGAGGGCCGTGGGCGGTGGATGTGGCCGCACAGGTCCCCCTGAGCGGCGCTCCTCGCTCAGCCGGCAGGAGGAAACCTTTCTCTGTCTCGTTCTGTCGTGAGTTTCCTATCTGCTTTTCCATGTGGCTCCCACCCCTGGGGTCCCGCCCTCGCCTCCGCACGGCCCGTCCCCCCGGACCCTGCTAGGGTCACGGGACGGGGCAGAGGGGTGACCGGCCCAGAACCCGCCCCTGTGAGTCCAGTCCGGGTCTGGAGGGCGTGGGAGGCAGGACCCCGTGAGCTGAGCCCCGGGCGTGCTCCTCTGGCCCCTCGGACTTCACGCACAAAATGCAAAGTCAAAGATCAAATAAGAGTTTCAGAGCACGGAGCCCCGAATGGGCGCCCTTCTGAGCACGGGGGCCACGCTGTCCCTGGGGCTCCCGCTGTTTACTTCCTCTGCACCTCAGCCACTGACATCGCCCCCCCCCCCCGAGTGGGTGGGCCAGGAAAGCGTGCTATGACACCCCCAGAACCACCCTCCGACGAGGGACGTGGGCCTGGAACTCAGTGCCCAGGACGGTGAAGGCTCCTGTGGGCCTTGGTAGCCTGTAGAAAGTTCTGGCATCCAGGAGATCCTCAGCTGGGTGGCTGCCCTTTCTGTTGTTTTTGTCACAATCATGGCCATCCTTATCCCAGAAGGAGCCCTGAGTATCCACACTTGAACCCGGTCTCAGGGGGGGGAGTGGGGGGGCTGGGAGGAGACACCCCCCCCCCCCCCCGCCTGGTCCTGGGAATCTGCCCCTGCCCCCTGCCCCGTGCTGTCACTGGCCCCACCAGACCAGGCCCTCCCGGCCCCCTGGTCCCCAGCATCGCTCGGATGGGTGGGGTCTGGGGCTGCAGCTGGCCGGATCCTGGGTTGGGGCCGCGGGGGTCTCTGTCCCGTGCAGGCTCCGCCTCCCCAGCAGGCTCCGCCTCCCCGTGCAGGGGCGGGGCGCGCTTCAGAGGCCCCCGCAGAGCATATTCGTGCACGACGCCCGCATGGTCAGATGCACAGCGCCCCACAACAGGACACATTAAGTGAAGAAGCAGAGACAACAGGGGGTTGCACATCATCTCAGGACAGGTCCTGCCACCGAATGGATTACTTTAAAGAAACAACCGGAAGGACGGAAAACTGGGTTGCCAGGCTTTGGGGTGATGCCTCCCGGGGGAGTCGTCGCGGGCATTACGGGAAGCTTCGTTGGTCACGTTCTGCGCACACAGTTGGTGCTCACGACATAGTCCTTCTTTTTGCCAGAAAGACGACAAGTCACGAGGAAGACGGAGTAGGGTTTGCACAGCGGCTACAGCGCGCGGGTCTCCAGGAGGGAGGGGGAGGCTGAGGGCCCCCAGCCTGGCCGCCCCCAGATCCCGGAGCCGGCACGGGGGTGCTGCCTGAGCGCCTGGGAGGGGTGCGAGGGGAGCTGCTATTATTCTCCTCCTGCCCGTGGGCGTCCGTTTTGTGGGATAGAGAGCTGGAGCCCCCCCCCCCCCCCCCCCCCCCGGCTGCTGTTTTCCATCCCTAAGCTCCCCGGTGGGGCCCCGTGTTTTATGTAAAGCACAAAGCAGCCGCAGGTGCGCCTCTGAGAAGTGCCAGCAGGCTCAGCTCATGGGGGGGGCGGCTTCCCTGGGGCTCCGGGACCCCCTGCGAGTGTCACCCCCCCCCCATCACCCCTGCCGGGGTTGCCTGATGAAGACAAGGGACGTCGGTTCAAGTGCCAAAGCAGCAACGAATGCCTCTTTCCTTCACCAGCAAGTACGTCCCGGTGCCGCACGGGACACAGACGCAGTCGCTGTTCCCCCGAAGCTGAAACTGAGCAAGGCATTCTGTGTCTTCTCTGCCAAGTCTGGCTCGCTGCGTTGTCCAGCCAGGACCTCGGGGGGCCGGGGCTGCGCGGGGTCTCCGTCCAGGCGGGCGGGAGTGCCGTGCCGGACAACCCCCCCTCTTGCTCGAGCTACATCAGAATTCAAACGCTGAGCGCGGGGTGTGGGGTGAGAGAGTCTTAGGGTCGCATCCTCAGTCGGCCATTTTCGCTGGGGTCTCTGGGCAGGTGACTCGACCTCTCTGGGCCCCTTTCCTCATCTCCAAAGAACCGAGTTGTGAGCAGTGATGCAGGAGCCGTCCGTGGGACCCGGCCCAGTGGAGGGCCCCTCAGGTGGGCCCTGGGCCTGTGCCCCGCTGGCCTCGACTTCCTCGCCCCACGAAGATCGCAGTGACGATGGAGGCTGTCCGTGGGGCCCCTGTGAGGAGAAACAAAGTCACGTGTGAAGCAGACACAGAGTGATGTATTTTCCACCGTTCGTGCAGTGTGGGGAGGCGTGCATCTTTGATTCCTATCCGTGGTTTTCATCGGCTCGTCTCCTGGAGACGAGCCCCCTCAGACGCCAGCAGATGAGCCGAGGTTGTGGGTGAGGGTCCCGGGCCAGGCGGCCTCTCCACTCGTACGAGACCGGCTCTCCTCTCCCGCGACCTGCCTCCGGCCCCTCCGCCCCCAGGCTCTGACTCGCGAAGGAAGGCGGGCTCAAAGGCTGGGGTGGCCGCCGGGCCCATGAGAGTGGTTTCGTTTCTTAGAAGCCAAAGAATGAAGGCAACTTGTCATTTTAGGATATTCTCTCCTATGTCAAGAGCATATTTACCGTAACACATAATACATGAAATATAAACATGTAATAAATTACAAGCAGGGCAGGGGCAGGGCTGACCCAGCTCAGCGTAAGCCTGGCCTGGGAGGCCCCCCGGCCGTCCAGCATCCACGTCCTGCCTCCAGCTCCCAGCCCGGCACCGGGGGCCCCGCCGGAGCGCCCCTGTTTCTGAGGACTGTGGTGGGGCTGGGGGCGGCTAACGGCCTGTTCCCTCTGGCCGCTGGCACCCGCTCACGGCCTTCATCCTGCCACTGCCCCTCCTCTTCATCCCCCTGCAGACAGACCACCCCCCAGAAGTGCCCGCAGGCAGGCTGAACTGAGGGTCTGGGGGTCACCAGGGTAAGTAGATCTCCGGCTGCCCGTGGGCTCTCGGTGCTGTGCCGCCGTCCCGCGGGGTCAGCGGCTCTGGGCCAGTTCCCTCCTCCTTGCGCCCTTCCCCCGCCGTCCTGAAGCCCTGGTCTTTCCCTGTGAGAGTAGCTCCCGCCTCTGCTGTCCGCTGCTGTCGCCGGCCCGGAAGCCCCGGTGGGGCCGGTCTCCTCAGCCCACGGGTTCTCCCCCAGGAGGAACAGCCCCACAAGCAGCTTCCTCCCTCCCGGGAAGCATTCCTCCCGCTGCAAGGCCCCGCGCCCTCCTGGAGATGGGGGACAGAAGTCACCTGTGGCCAGCCACCAAGTCTTCTGACCTTGGCCGTGTGTGTATTGTTTCCACGAGTGGCCCCTCTCGTGGCATCGCCGGGCACTGCTCCGCTGTCACCGGCACGACCTCCCGGACCCCTTGGCGCCTCCCGGACGAACGGCTGAATGCGCTCACGCTCTGCCGTCCCTGCCTCCGTGGGCCCTCTTCTTGTCGGCGTGAAGGGGGCGAACGCAGTGGCCGTGCCCGCCGTCCCGCCCGCATCTGAGCTCCCGTCCCCTCGCAGCTGAATCTTTGCGGCCAGCAACCAGGCGTGGTCCCCTGCGGCCCCTGGGGCCCGCCTGGCTCCCGCCCGAGCCCTGGGCGCACAGTAGGTGCTTAGCAGCTGGTACCCGTCTTTCATGTGCCCGGCCCGCTAGGGTTTCTGATCCTTCACGCGCGCCGTGACCCTGTGAGGGGCGGCCTGAGGCTTGGGCGGGACAGGGACTCGTCCCCAGACGCGATGATTTGAAGCTCCGCTCACAAAGGAAACTAATTCGGGTCGCGCACAGAGCCCTGCACTGTCCGCGTGTGTGTGAACGGCCGCGTCTGAGCGAGTCGGGGGTGGGAATGAGCGCCCTCCCCCATGCAGCTCTTGGGGTCTGGTCCCCACCGCGGCCCTGCCCCCGAGCCGTGTCACCGCTCACTCCGAGCCTGGCCCTGGAAGGGGGGCCGCCATGACGGGCAGTCGGTGCCAAGGCGCCCAGTGAACGGGGCAGCGGCTGGCCCAACCGGAGCAGATCAGAGGGTGTGGGAGGTCTCAGGAGCAGGCGCTCATCCCGCTGCCGCTGCACGACGGCCCTGGCCAAACGTCCTCCCCCCCGGACCCCCGTTTCCTCTCTGTCCCTGCTGGAAGCTTCTCATGCAAGCAGGGGAGCCCACGCAAGCCTGGCCTCCAGGCAAGTGGGGGAGTCCGGTTCTCCTCTCCTCTCCCCATTCGTTCGAGCCCCTGGTTTCCCTGGACACCCCTCTCTCTGCCATCTCGGCTCAGGGAGGGTCTCCAGAGAGATAGAGAGGAGGTCTGCGCGGGGCTCACTGGCCCTCGGGAGACTCACCCCGGAGAAGAGAAAGGCATCCCTGGACGGCCTGCATCTGAGTCAGCGCGTGGCCCAGGGGGTGACAGGTTGGAGAAGAGAGAGAAATCACGGAGGGCTTCTTGAAGGAGGTGGCTTCTCAGCTTGGAGCGGGAGAGAAGAGAACAGACAAGAACAGCCTCCAAAGCTCTGGCTGGCACGCTGGCTGGCACATTTAAAGCATCTTTTCCAAGACTGACGACCCAGGGACTGTTACGTGTTCCTATGAAGACAAACGTTTGGGAAACCCGTGAAACCATCCATCATTCCTGCCAGGGGTTCATCTGGCAGCGCACTCAGTCCCCAGAGGTCCTTCCCATGGGGTCCCAAGGACCTATGTGCACGGCCCAGGCCTAGTGGCCTTATCAGGGAAAATTCTCTGAGGACCGCTGGGCTCTGGTCAACCCAGAGCCCCACGGCTCACGTGAGCAAAACAGACTCGTCTAGAGACGAGAGGCCCTGGGCCACTGGAGCCCCTGGCATCCATCCGGCCGAGCCAGGTAGTAAATGGACGCGTGATTTCTAATCTGCCCCCAACGCAGGCAGCTGTCTGAGCCCCCTGCACGCGCGCAGGATGAGAGTCAGGAATCAGGGAGCATCTCCAAGCCAGGAGCCTGAAATCCAATTTCCACCCTGTCCTGGGGACTAAAAGCTTTCTGTAAACAGCCGCACCAAATTCACAGATCCAATTAACCGCCGCCCGAGTCCCTTGCCAAGAGCGAGGGATCAAGCCAGCCTCTGGCTCCGGGAGCAGAGGCGGGAACCGGCCCCTGGCCAGCGGGAGGCAGGACCTCTCCTCCTGGGCTCGCACCCGGCCCCTTCCCTCCCTTCAAAGCCCATTTACCTCCGAGCTGCACCTGCCGTTCTGCACAGACCTTTCCAAGCTCCTGTGCCCACCGGCTCCTCTCCAGATGCCCACACCGTCCTCAGAGGTGTTTAAGGACTGTCTAAGTGGATTTAACCCAGAATTTTCCAAATTATTGAACGCAGATACATTTTTAAATTTTTTTTTTTTTATGAGAGAGAGAGAGAGAGAGCACAAGCACGATCAGGGAAGGGACAGGGACAGAGAGGGGGAGACACAGAATCCGAGGCAGGCTCCAGGCTCCGAGCTGTCAGCACAGAACCTGATGTGGGGCTCGAACTCACAAAGTGTGAGATCATGACCTGAGTCGAAGTCGGACGCTTGCCCGACTGAGCCACCCAGGCGACCCAGCGGGAGGTGTGTCCTTCTCTGAGCCCCTGCTGGGACTCTCCTTCACACTCTGACTGTCGGTGGTCCACGATCCCCCACCCCCCGACCCGTCCCCACTCCCACCCTCATGTCCCTGCTCAGCGGCCCTTCCAAGCCCCCGTCAGGAAGGGTCATGCGTCTCAAAGCCCAGGAGCATGACCACAGCCTCAGAGGCCAGAGGTCATCCGCCTGTGGGTTCAGTATCCCAAGGAACCGCAAGATTGGTCATTGTCGGTCCTCTCTCTGCTGTGCTCCCTTTGAAGAACGCACAACCTAGTTGCAGAAGCAACTCAGAAATATCTAGGAATGTTGGATCAATTTAACAGAAGAGCCGGAGAGTCTGTTCATCGGAGGCAACTGGGGAGTCTGGGAGCTGAGGAAGGTCGCCGGGCCTGGAGCAGGAGTGGGACACAGGGCCGGCCGCAGAAGGCGGGTGGGAGGAAAGAGGACTCCACGGGGTGGCCAGCCTGTTTGGTCTGAACCACAACGGCAATTGCAGCAATAAAAACAGCAGTCTTTTCAAAAATCTGTAGTCGTGAGGGGCGCGCGGGGGGCTCAGTCGGTGAAGCGTCCGACTTCGGCTCAGGTCATGGTCTCACGGTTCGTGGGTTCGAGCCCCGCGTCGGGCTCTGTGCCGACAGCTCAAAGCCTGGAGCCTGCTTCGGATTCTGTGTCTCCCCCTCTCTCTCTGCCTCTACCCTGCTCGTGCTCTGTCTCTCAATAATAAATGAACGTTAAAAACAAAATAAAGAAAAATTGTAGTCCTGAGGGTTTACCCTGCCCTCTTCCTGCTCACGGGGTGGGGGAGGGGGGAGGGGGGAGCACTCAGTCTCCACCAGTGAGCATGAGGTTAGCTTGGACTTTTCACAAAAGCTCTTCCCTGGGTTGTGGAAATCCCCCAATCCCTAATTACTGAGAGGTGTTAAAACAATTTTTTTTAACATTTGTTTATTTTTGAGAAGGAGAGAGAGAGAGAGAGAGAATGAGTGGAGGAGGGGCAGACAGAATCCGAAGCAGGTTCCAGGCTCCGAAGCCACAGACTGAGAGATCATGACCTGAGCTGAAGTCAGATGCTCAAGTGACTGAGCCCCCAGGTGCCCCGAGAGCTTTTTTTGTTTGAAATCAGCAACGATGTTGGATTTTGTCAAATGCCTTTCCTGCATCTATTAAGATGATCATGTGTTTCCTTTTATAGCCTGTTAATAGAGTGATTTATGTTGGTTGATTTTGTGTGTGTGTTGAACCAACCTTGTATTCCTGAAATAAAACCCACGGGGTCATGATGCATTATTCCATTTCTAGATCACGGGACTCATTTTGCTAAAATGTTGGTAGAACAAGTTTGCATTGATGTTAATGAGAGACATTTTCTTGGACTGGTTTTGTCTGATTTTGGTATCAGGGTAATACTGGCCTCAAAGGATTAATTGAGAAGTGTTATTCTTCTTTTATTCCTTGACGAGTTTGTGTAGAATTGTTTTTGTTCTTGTTTTTGTTTTTTATTGAAACGCTTGGTGCGATTCAAATATTAGCGAAGCCATCCGGGCCTGTGGTTTTTTTGTGTGTGAGAAGGTGTTTGACTACAAAGCCAACTCCTTTAACAGGAATAGAACTACCCAGGCTCTCCATTTCCTCTGGCGTGAACTTTGGTAGTTTGTATCTTTTAATGGATTTGTCCATTTCATGTACACGTCAAAAGTAACATCTTCATAAAATTCCCTTATTCTCTCAATGTCTACAGAATTCATAGGGACTCACCCATGTCATTTATTATTGGCAATCTGTTTCTCAATTTTTCTCTGTATAAATCTCCTGGAGGCTTATCGATTTTATCAATCTTCCCAACAAACAAGTCTTGGTTTCATTGGTTTTCTCTGCTGTTCTTCCGTTTTCTATTTTGTTGATTTCTGCTCTACTCTTCGCTACTTTCTCCTGCCCAGTCTGGGTTTAATCTTCTTTTCCTAGTTGTTAAAGGCAAGATCTGAGATCGCTGGCTGGAGAGTGTCCCTCTTTTCTTATCTAGACATGAATGTATAAATTTCCCTCTAGGGGCGCCTGGGTGGCTCAGCCAGTTAAGCATCCAACTTTGGCTCGGGTCATGATCTCCCAGTTTGTGAGTTCAAGCCCCACATCAGGTTCTGTGCTGACAGCTCGGAGCCTGGATTCTGCTTTGGATTCTGTGTCTCCCTCTCTCTCTCTGCCCCTCCCCCCCCCTCTCTCTCCTTCAAAAATAAATAAGAATTTTTTAAAAATTCAAATTTCCCTCTAATCACTGCTTTAGCAATATTCCACAAGTTTTAATATGGTGTGTTGTATTTTCATTCTGTTAAAAATACCTTCTAATTTCCCTCCCTAATTTTTTCCCTCAACCCATGGGTGATTTAGAAATGTATTATTTGGCTTCCAGACACTTGGGAATGTTTCAGATATTTTTCTGTTTGATTTCATTCCACTGTGGTCAGAGAACATACTTTGTATAATTTTGAAGTATTGACACTTGATTAATGATCCAGAATCCGGACTATCACCGTCCTTGTTCTCCGACACTCGAGAAGAATTCACATTCTGCTGTTGTCGCCAGGAGAGTCTGTAACGTCAGCCGGGTCAGCCTGGTTGCTGGGGCTGTTCAAGGCTTCTGTGTCTCCGCGGATGCTCTGTGTACTTGTTCCATCAATTATGGACAGAAGGGTGTTGAAGTCTCAGATCGTGTTGTGGCTCTTTTGTTCCTTCAATTACTTCTATCGGCTGTTGCTGTGTTTCTTTTTAAGCTTTGTTATTAGGCACATACACTTTGGGACCGTAATGTTTTCTTGCTGAAGTGGCCCCTGAAACGTTATAAAGTGGTTTACAATCACGATGCCTCTTTTCATCCCTGTTAACATTCTTCCCCTGTAATCTGCTTGGTCGGACATTGTTTTTTTTTAATGGCTGGAAATACTCCAGTAATTTGTGACGACCTGGTCCCGCCTTCCCAGGCATGTTTTAGATGCGGGGCCGGCCGTGGGAGGCGAAAGCCGGCTCCTCTCCATCCGGGCACCCACCCCCAGCGAGCGAACTACCCGGGTCTGCCGTAGGTCCCCTTTCGCACGGCCCGGAGGAGATGGTGCCCCAGTGCTCCCCACGCGGCGAACAGCGGCTGTCCCTGGAGCACCTCTCCGCCCTGCCCGGTCGGGGTGGCTGGGCGACCAGGTCTGCACCACAGTGGCTACTTTGGGGGCAGCGTCGCGCAGATGTGTCCCCCGGACTTGGAGACGCGCAGCGTGCTGTGTGTTGAACCCAGAGGGGGCGCCCGGGCAGGGGGCACAGCTCCGCTCTGCCAGGCACGGTTGCACGAAACGGACACGGTGACAACCCGGGAAAGGCTGATGTGGGGCGAAAGGAAGTTGTGTGGATCTGGAGGCAAGCCAAGCGCCCCCTCCGTCCCTGGGAAGCCAACGATCCTCCTCCGTGCGGCTTGGTGGGGGCGGTAGCGGCCCCTCCCCCCTTTCCAGGCTGAGTCCAGCCCGGGGCGCTCCTGCCTTGCTCGCGGGGATCTGTCTGCCAGCTCAGCCCCTGTTTGGTGCCAGACTCCTCGATGTGCCCGCAGGGCCCCGGCCAGCAGGGTGTGGGGCGCACACGGTGCAGAGGGAGTCCGGGGTGGCGGCACCTGGCGGGCACGGGGTGGGGGAGGCGGCGGCCACCAGTTCGAGGGACGGCTTTGCGGGCGGAGTGAGCTCTACGCCGACACTGCGGGCACAGGGGGCGGCAGGGAGGCCCCGGTAACAGTGGACACTCTGGGATGTCTCCGCCGCCGAGCAGCCCCGGTCCCTCGTGGCCAAGCCCACGACGCCCGGCTCAGCCGTGCCGCCACGTCCTACGCCTGCCCGCGGCAGACGTCACTGGTCGACCGCGCTCATCTCCCCCACGGACCCCAAACGCAGCCTCAGGTGCCTCGGTGTGAGGTTAGAACCCCGGTGCACACCCCCGGCCTGCATCCTCTCCCGACACGGCTGCGCGACCCTAATTTGGACCGACTTTTACTGCTGTGAAGGGTGAGGGACAGAGGGACCAGGTTCCTCTGGGTCTTTTCACCTCCCGAAAGGCCCAGCTGCGCCCCCCGAGTTTCAATACGCAGGAGCCGAGGAGGGAGAGCAGGGAGAGGGAAGGAGCCGGGAGGCAGGACTGGGGACCCCGACCCGGGCCCGTGGACGCCCCGTGTCCGGAACTCAGGACGGGCCGGCAGAGGGGGTGCGTCTGGCCGTCTGGCCGGGCCGGGGAAGGTAACGAGGTCCCCGCAGCAACGCGGGCGCCGTTTTGCCGAGGCAAGCACTCTGCGGTCTGCCAGAGCAAAGCGCCCTTTGTTTTAGTCTTTTCCAGAAAAGAGAAACTCACAACGCAGCCTGCGTCTCGTCTCTGGACACGGCGCCTGACGACGCGCTCTATCCGCACGTCCGCGTCGGAACGCGCACTGGCGTCCACGGGCACGCCCCACGGCACACCGGCACGCACGCGTGTCGCACCCGAGCACCCTGGACAGACGCGCAGGCGCATTCAGGCCCCCTCTGATCTGGCGTCCGCCTGCACCTGTCACATCTCGTCCCCTGGGCACGCCGCAGGGGCAGGACGTCCGAGGAAGAGCCGTCCCCCACCCTGCCGGCCCGGAAGCAGCGCGGGGCTGCTCAGAGAGGCTTGTCCTGAGGCTCCGAGGTCCAGACGGGCCAGGGGCTCTGCTGCCGTGGGGGCTGAGCCGCCTCACACCCATTGGGGAGGGGGGAGGTCAGTTGATGGGGCTGGGGCTTCGCTCTTCTGCCCCTGTAATTGGGGTCCACTCCGTTCTCGGACAGGCACTTTACAGGTGGCGGGGAGTCCCCCGGCTTTGGAGTCAGGGTCTGGGACCCCTCCCCAGGTGACATGAGCAAGCCCATCCTGTCTCCCGGCCTCGGGGAGCTGACCCCACAAGGGTCAGCGGGTCAGCAGATTTGTGTGGCCGCTGAGCTGTGGTGCCGCTGAGGGACCCCCGTGTCTCCTTCGGCTGAGCCCCGACACGAAGCACCTGGGGGGCCCCCCAGGCTGCAGCCCCTGGCTGACAGCTCCTGCACCTGCCGGCCCCCTCCTCCCGACAGGGTCCCCCACCTGCCAGCATTCCTGCGGGGGCACTCCGTGTCCCCGCTGCTCCCAACCCCACCCGGACCCATTGGCAAACCCTCCACTGTCCCCTCCAGTCAGTCAGAACCAGGGCTGGCGGTGGAGAAAACGGGCGAAGAAGACGCTAAGGCTTTGCGTGCAGGGGCGGGGACACCATGTCCGGGGGCGGGGATGTCATTTGTGGGGACAGGGGACGCCATGAGCGGGGGCAAGGCTGCCACGTGCGGGGACGGGGACGCCACGTGCAGGGGTGGGAACGCTACGTGTAGGGGCAGGGGATGCCACGTGCGGGGGCG
The DNA here is from genome assembly GCF_018350215.1 of Panthera leo. Taxonomy (NCBI): domain Eukaryota; kingdom Metazoa; phylum Chordata; class Mammalia; order Carnivora; family Felidae; genus Panthera; species Panthera leo. The sequence goes on from NC_056682.1 coordinate 202,150,736, forward strand.
GGGACGCCACGATCGGGGGCGGGGGACGCCACGATCGGGGGGGGGGGGGGGGGCAGGGACGCCACGTGCAGGGGCAGGGGACGCCACGTGCGGGTGGCAGGGGGGACAGAGTTGTCTGCGGGAACCGAGGGGAAGGTTTGGGACCTAACCCGCGGGGGGTGCGGGAGATGCCCCAAAAGGCAGGGGACGGGCGTCCAGAGGTGGTTCAAGGGGAGAGGTGCAGGGCCCTCGGTGCAGTGAGAGGCTCAGGGGAGCAGGGCCCCCACCAGCAGGAGGAGCCGGCAAGTGGCGGGGGGGGGGGGGGGGGGGGGGGGGGGGGGGGTTGTCCAGAGGCCGGGCGGGGGAGGGGGCAAGCCAGCTGGGGGGCCGGAAGCGATGTTCGGCGTGGCACATGGAGGAAAGCTTGAGGGACATGAAGGGGACAGCAGGCTCGGACACCCCCTTCGAGGACATTTGCTACCAGAAGACGCAGGACGGCAAAGCCGGCAGCGGCTGGCCGCCGGGCAGGGGCGGGGCCGCTGCGTCTGTTCCCGCTCCTGGGCGGTGAGTGGCAACCAGGGCCCGGCGCCCCGGAGCTGGCTTGCACCCGCATCCGCCGTCTTCAGGGGGAGCCCGGTGGGCAGATGGGGGTGACGGCTCCCCAGGGGCTGGCACAGCAGAGAGGGAGACAGCGCACCCTGGTCCAGGTGGGGCGGGAAGTCAGGCTGAGGCTTCTTTCTCGGAAAACATAAGCGGGAAGGTCAAGACTCTCGGGTGGCGACGGGGACCGGGGGGGGGGGGGGGGGGGGGGGGCGGAGGTCCTCCTGGGAGGGGAGGGGCTCCGGCAGGGCTTCACGTGTGGTCACAGGCATAGACGGCGCCGTGTGCAGGGGCAGCGGGGGAGGCGGGGAGGAGGAACACGGGGAGTGTTGCATCATCTTTGACCAGGAACCTTCCAGAGAAGGTTGGAGATGCAGCCACGAGGGCCCCGTGACCTGAACTCACCCAGAGTCATCGGTCTAGGGGAGATTTCCAGAACAGGCAGAGGGAGAGGGCTGGAAAGGCAGGGAAGGCCAATGGGTGGGGACGTGGGGACAAGCAGTGAGCTGGGATCAGATCTGAACTCCCCAGGAGGGTGGCGGCAGGGCCTGGGAGCAGGGAGAACCCTGGGGTGGTGCTGAGGGCAAGGGGTGCTGGTGGGCACACCCCAGAGTGCAGGTGTGGGGATCTGGTCCCGGTCACAGGAGAAGGCGGGAGGGGAGGGACCTGAGTCTCTCAGAGTCCCAAGGCCGGAAGTCTGAAATCAAGGTGTCCCCAGGACCCGGCTCCCTCCAGAGGCCGCCAGGGAGGGTCCTTGCCCCCTCTTCCAGCTCCCGCGGCTGCAGGCGCTCCTGGGCTCTGGGCCACATCCCTCGTCTGTCCTCTGTGGTCACGTGCCCCCCACCCCGTGTCTGTCTTTGTCCCTCCTCTTACAGACACCGTCACTGGATTAGGGCCCTCCCCGCCACAGCATGTCCTCATCCTGGTGAGTCACATCTGCAAAGACCCGGTTTCCAAATAAGGCCACCCTCTGAAGTCCCAGGTGGGTACAAATCTGGGGGACAGCGTTCACCCTGCTGCGGGGGACCTGGGCAGGGTGGATGGGCCCGTGGGGTCCCACCGCATTGCCCCACCCGTATCCCCTGCGGCCTGGCAGCCCACGTCTTTCCCTCTGCAGAGCCTCGGGCGTGTCTGGCCCCACGGGCGGCGGGGACACTGTCCGTGGGACAGTTCTCAGGTGGTATCACGTCTGCTGCTCTCCTGGAGACAGGAGTCAGGCCAGCGACGTCCTCCCAGACCAGCCCCGCTGCGCCCTCGGAGGCCAGACCTGCCTCTCTCACTACTCGAGGGTGGGGACTGTACCCAGTGCAGCTGCCCCCGCTCTCCGGCCACACGACAGGCCCAGCAGGGCCCTGGACAGCAGCCCAGACCCTCCCCAGGCACCCAACCCGGGCCCCAAACCTCTGTTGTCTACACAACGTGCTGAGAGCCTCCACCGTGCGCAGTTTCCCTCCCTTCAGGGCTCCCGGCCGTGTGTCCCCCATGGCACATCCCCCGCCTCCGGTGTGCCCCCCCCCCCCGGCGTGGCCCGCCTCCCCACCCGCGTGTCCCCCACGGTGCTCCGTGTGGCCTCTGGCTGGGGTGCTGGCAGGCATGTTCTCCAGGCTCCCCAGTGGCCCTTCCCTGGGAGACCCAGAAGCCCTGTCCTTCCTCCCTCCTCACCCCTCCTCCACCCACCCTTCCAGGGGGTGCTCACTGAGCCCTCACCTCCTGGCCTGCCGTGGGGGAGCCCAGCCTAAGGCCACCACACACTCGTGCCAGGAGTGGTGGGCGGGGCCCCGGCCTGGCAGTCTGCTCCTCCTGCTGAGTCACACCTAAAGGGCCACCAGCCAGGAGGGGCAGGGCTAGGCCTGGTGGGGACACAGAGCAGGCACCTGACCTTACCTCAAGCGCGTGGGGCGGTATGGAGCGAACCCGCCCCAAATGCAGCCCCGCCCACCTCTTCTGCGAGCCCTCCCAGCCGCCACCCTGCCCCCAGCCCTGCCCTCTCCGTCCACCCGACCGGAAGCTTCTGGTCCACCTGGAACGCACATCCGATCCCCTCACTCTTGTCCAGTGGGTCCCGCGTCGACACCACGGACGTCACAGGACCGTGCTGGTGTCCCACGGGGCCCCCACTCCAGCCTCCTCCCTCCCCATCCTGGTCTGGACCCTCCGCCTGCACAGCTACCAGCAAGGTGCACACCAAGTCCCCCCAGGACCCAGGGATGGAGGTCCAGGCTCTGTGCGTGGGCTGCTGGGTCCCAGAGCAGGTGGGTCACACTTAGGGCTCTTCTGAGCCATTTCCTCTGCGGGCCCCTCACCTTCCGTGTATTCCAGAGACAGCGCCCACGTTTTCCAAAATTCAGGCCAAATGTTGCCTTTTCTAGTAAGCCTCGGCAGAGCCCCCAAGTAGAACCAGTCTCCAGGGGCGCCTGGATGCCTCGGTGGGCTGAGCATGTGACTCTTGGTCTCAGGGTCATGAGTTCAAGCCCCAGAGTGGGCAAGCCACTCTGAGAGTGGGTCATGAGTTCAAGCCCCGTAGATGGACGGCTCCCTGGCTGGGCTGCCCCATCAGGTCCCCCTGTCACCCACCCCAGAGCCCTGCTCTGTTGTGTCTGTGTTTACGTGCCCCCCCCCCCCAAGATGCTGAGCTCTCAGAGACCACGGCTGGCTCCAGCGTCCTCCCCGGTGGCTAGCATGACCTGGAGCATTGTGGGAAATCAATCAATTGCTGAACTGGGTCCCCCGGCACAAGTCAATGCCACCGGGTCCACAGTGACCCACATTCCAGCGGGGACAGCCAAGGCAGGAAGCCGGGGCAGGGTCTGGGCGGACAAAGCAGAGGGTGCTGGGAGTCAGGCCCCAGCCCCTCCTCTTCCCTGGGCCTCAGTTTCCCCATCCGTAAAGCCTGTGATGCTGTGTGTCTGCAGCTGCCAGAGACCTTCCGGCAGGGAAGGAGGAGCAGAGGCATATCCGCGCCCTGGAGAGGTAACTCCGCTCACGGGCCCGTCTACGCACCTTCTGGAATCCCTGCCCCTCATTTCCCTGCCTCAGCTGCACCCTGGAGCCGGGGCCTTCCCAGCACCTCCAGACTGGCCCCCAGCTCTGAGCCGGGGCCCAAACCAACTTATGCTTTGAAGGTTTGCTAGAAATCCAAAGGTCAGCTGTTCTCACGTTTCCAGAACTTATTGATTTTGTCTGGGCTGGAAAGGTAACAAAAAAGCTTTTACTGCTCATTTCTGTGACTGCTTCGGGAGGGGGCCCGAGAAGAGTTGCGCTGCCCCCCTGGACTCACCCGAGGGGCCCTGCGGGCCAGCACTCCCGCCGGGGCTGCCCCAGACTCTGCCCTCCCCGGCCCAAGGCGCCCGGCCCCCGTGCCCCACCGTGAGCTAACAAGACAAGCTCTCCCACGCTGCACGGAGCGGGGTCTGCACGCCCTCTGCCCCCCTTCCTTGTGGAGCTGCGGGTGGCCAGGCAGCCAACCCAGACAGAGCGGGCCCCCGGCTTCCCCATCAGCCTCTGCACAGGTCCTGTCCTGAGTCAGGATGCCCGGCCCCACTGACAAGAAGAGGCCGGTGGAGACGAAGAGGGGCTGAGGACTGAAGGAGGGCCCCCAAGTATCACTCACCCCTCCCCCATCAGGCCACCCCTGCCGAGCTCGTGGTCACGAGCCCGGCCGGTGGGGTTGACCTGAGAACCTGGGATCGGGCAGCCTTCTGGAGCCCCCGCTCCGCCGCGTGGGCATCTGGGCCACGTCTGCCTGGGGCCAGTTCTCTCTGTGTCGCTTTAGTGGGGCACTTTCTCATTGAACGCGCAGCCTGGGGGCCCAGGGGCCCAGTCACAACCCCCGGGGCTGGGTGCTGACTCTCACTGTCCACCAGTCAGCCCAGTGCTCGGAGCTGTGCACGCGCGTGGCCTTGCACGGCCCAGGGGCCAGGTCGCAGCTCCCGTGTCCCTGTCCCGGCTGCAGTGGGGGCGCTCCCTCCTGAGCCCCATCCTTCTCCTGTGAAGTGGAGAACCTCGGTCCTTCGTTCCCGCTCTTGCCGAGGGTGGCCCCGGGTCCCTCCCTCTGGTCCCCCTGAGGTGCTGGTGCCCATGACGCACTGGCCTGGAGCTGGGTGACACCCTCGGGGGCCCCAGAGCCAGCCCTGCCACGTGCATCTCCCCTGCTGGCAGGCTTCGCTCAAGCCCCCGTCGTGCTGCCGGGACTTTGTCCGAACTGCTCTGCACGGAGGCTCCGCCCACCCTGTCCTCCTTCCGTCTCCTGGGGTCACCCTGCACCCCCCCCCCCATGTTCAGGTGCTCCCAACCCACACCTGCTACGTCCCCTTCAGCAGCCATACCCCCCAGACCACCTCCCACGCGTCGAATTCCTCCCCGCACGTGCCTCTCGGAGGCCCCGAAGTGACCCAGCCCCTCCGGCTCAGCACAGAGCAACCTCCTGAGAAGTGAGCCCCGGGAGGGTGCCCGCCGCGAGCGGGTCACGGCCCAGCAGCTGCGCACCCACGCGGGATGCCACCCGCCCCCACGAGGGCAGCCGCTGCCTCCAGCCCCGGTCTGCCAGCCCCCAACACCGGGCATGGCCTGCAGTAGGTGCTCAGCAAACTGTCTCGCCGGATCAGGAACAGCGGGGCCAGGAGCTCACTGGCCTGAGCCCCAGAGCGTCCTTCCCCCTGAGAGTCTCAGCAGCGGGCCTCTCCAGGACGTAGTGAGCACCCCGTCGTTGGAGGCGTGCCAGAGGGCCCCGGAGCCACTGGCGGGGGGACATCGAAGGAACAGCTGTGACACACGGGCCAGCACAAATCTTGGCTTCTTTAAACTGTCCTCCTTGGTTCCAGACGACAGCAAAGAGTCGTACGCTCAGAGTAGCCCAGATCGTAAAGACAGAAACTGCCGTGTGGACGCCAGGGGCCGGGGGGGAGGGGAGCGGGGGGGGGGGGGGGGGGCTGGTGTTTATGGGGACAGACTTCCAGTTTCCCGAGTGCTGGGACGGATGGTGGGGCTGTTTGCCCGAGAACGTGCACGTGGTTAATACCACCGAACCAGGCACTTCAAACGGCGAACGCGACACGTTTTATGTGGCGTGTGTGTTACCACAATAAACAATAAAAGCGCTGGGCCGGGCGCGTCGGGGTCCAGAGGAGCCGTGACAGGTAAGCGAGAGGCGGCCGGCAGACGCCAGCCCGCCGCGCGCCTCGAAATGAAAGCTGTTCATTAGGGACGACAGGTTTACCGCTTTGCAGCAGGACGTGACTGGAGATTTCCGCCCCCCCTCCCCCCACCCGAGAGGGAGAAGCCGCGTGTCTGAGCGGAGAGTCTGGCAGGGTGGCGGCCCGCTGACAGTCTGCGGGGCGGCTCTGCTCTCGGCGGGGGGACGGAGCACGGCCGCCCCAGTCTCCAGCACGGCCAAGGTGCTGGCACCAGGAACTGTCTGTTGTCCGGGCTGAGCATCCGTCCCTGGTCTCCGGGCATTAGCAGCCCAGCCAGGGGGCTCGCGTCAGGGTCATCCTGGGGCTCCCAGGCCGGGGACAGGCCGCGTCAGCCCCAGCCTAGAGCCCAGCAAAGTCGCAGCTCCAGAGAAGGAGAAAAAAATCCCGAGTGGGGAGCTGGCAGCAAGGAGCCCAGCCCTGGGGAGTGGTCCCTCCAGGGGAGGCCTCAGAGGTGGCCCCGGAAAGAGGACAGTCCCGGCCGGGGACCCAGCAGTGTGGTCTGGGGAAGAACTTTCTCTGGCAGGGCTTGCGCCGCGTGAGAAAGAGCGTGACCCACCCCGGGGCTCGGACCCCTGCCCTCGTGGAGCGCGTGGGGGTCGGGAAGGGAGTCCGCAGGGCAAGGACATCCAGAGGCAACAGCAGGGCAGGCCGGGTGAGCAGATGCCCCGAGGCCACGGCGCTACAGGGAGACGGTGGGCAGAGCAGGGCCCCGTGGGACTGCCTCACCTCTGCGGGCTGCCTGTCACCATCCTGCCCAGAGCACCTGGCTGTTCCGTAGAGAATCGCCCCCTTTCCCACCCTCGGTCCGTGCACCCAGGTGGGGCTGACCCGTCCTGACTTCCAGGCTGTGCACAGGATGTGACCTGACTCCCGATTCCTGGGGCTGCTGAGTGGGGAGACCATCACGCTGAGGCTGCTGGTGGCCGTCCTGCTGCCTTGCGGGGACTCTCCGGAGAAAGAGGGGCCCCAGCCGGCAGGCGCATCAGAAGGCTGCAGCGGACGTTTGCTGAGCCGGGGCTCGACCCGGAGTCCTGTTTTCTACGAAGTGGTCAGCAATGAGTTCACCGCTGCCCGGGGTGGGCCCGGAATAGGCTCGAAATCCAAGTGCCCTGGGATTGCCAGGGATGAAGGGGTCACCAGGCTCCTCTGCCCCTGAACTCTCCCTGCAGCCCATGTCCATAGAAGCTACAGAAACCCAGAAACCACACATTGGCTGAGACACCCCACTCGGAGCAGCGGGGGGCGTGTGACTCCGGGGTACAGATTTGTGGAGCAGCCACTGGCCTCGCTAGGCATCCACCCTGGCCCCCAAGTCAGCAGCCCTGCCGGGGGACCGGGAGAACGAGGGAGGTGGCCCCTGCTGTTTCTGGGTGCCCGTCCCCGGCTCCCCCGTGAGGCAGGGACCAGCAGCACGCGCCCTGGGGTCGGTTGAAGCCCCAGCTGCAGTGTCAGTGAGCCCCGGGGACCCCTCTTTGCCTCTCGGTGCCTGGGGGAATTCGTGGGACAGGTCACGGGGAGGCGTGCGCGGGTGTATGCTGAGTCTACACTGCCCGCACCTGGCAGGTGCGGAAGACACAGGGGTGTCGGAGACGTTCGTTCCGAGACAGGGATGAGGTGCTGAGGTCCACAGCAGGGCGGTGACGGCCAGGACGTGAGCCCCAGGCCCGGGGACGGGTCGTCTCAGGCTCTTCTTCCGGGTTTCTGGGGTCCAGCCTCAGCCATCGGAGAGGGGGGTACCTGGCAGGAGTCCAGTCCTTACTCTGGCTGGTGCGGCTGCGGGGGGCCGCGGGAGCGGCCCCTCTTCCTGCCGCTGGTGCGGGGGGGCGGGGGGAGGGCCTCATGCCCCGGACCCAGAGGCTCCCTGTCGGCTGATAAGGGTGCCCGGCTCTCGCTGCCCCTCACGGACAGGCTGGGAGTTTCCCATCCTTACAGCAAATGACAAGCCTCACGGGAGGCCCCGGTGGCCTGGAGGGTCCGTCCTCCTCAGCTCCGAGCAACCTGGCCGGGGCGTCTTCCCAGAAGCCTCCGGACTGGGCTCGGGTGCAGCGTCTCCTACCATCAGCAAGCCTGGTGGCCGGCCGGCCACCTCCACCAGGCGTTCACCGAGCCCCTCTCTGAGAATCGCCCCTGTCCTGGGCGAGCCCTCTACAGTTTACCGCTCCCCCTCCCCCTGCCAGGCCCACGTCTGTCCGGCTGATGTCCGCCCATTTTCAGACGCACAGCCCGCACCCGAGAAGTCACCTGGCGCCCAGGAGGCCCACGGGGACTCGAGGCACAAAACTGCTCGAAAGCAGGAAGCCTGGTAAACGGCGCGTCACAGGACCGGTGCCGCGGAGGGTGCAGCCGTGGGCCCGGCCTCTCGGGCGCCGGGGACACCTGGACACCCGCTCCCCCCGCCTGCGCGGCATCCCCGGCGGGTGCTTCCTGTGGCTGAGTCGTGGCGCGCCCAGGCGGTTTCCTCCTCCACTTACCAGGGGACTTTGGGGGTGTTTCCAGGCTTTTTGGCTTCTCCAGCGCTCTCCAACACTGTTTCCTGTCACCTCAGGGTCATGGGTGTGGGGCCGTGTGGCTCTGCCTCACTCGGGCTCCCAGCCCTCCTGCCCCCCCGCCGTGGGGTATGGACCCAGGGCCGCCACCGATGGAGCCCAACCTCCCAGGACTCTCTGTGACCCGCGTGACACGGGCACATGGCGGTCCTTGGGCTACGACTGGAAAACAGAGGCAGGAGAAAGAGGGACCTTCACGTATCACGCAGTGGGGCCTGGGGCCGGGAGAAAGACTCGGGGTGTCGGGGGCTGCACCGTGTGCCCCCAAATTCATACATTAAAGCTGCAACCCCCAGGACCTCAGGATGTGACTGTATTTGGAGATGAGGACTTTAAAGAGGGATCTAAGGAAACTGAGGTCATATGGGTTGTATCCAATCTGACCGGTGTGCTCATAAGAGGAGGGGGTCAGGACGCAGACACAGGGGACACCGCGTGAGGACGTGGGGAGAAAACGTGCCTTGCTGTCTACTCACCAAGGAGGGAGGCCCCGGGAGGAACCGGCCCCGCCCACACCTGGATCCCGGACCCCCAGCCTCCAGGCTGCACGAAATGCATTTCTGCGGTTTAAGCGTCCAGGCTGCGGCCCTGTGTCACCGTGGCCCCAGGACACTCACAGGGCCACGCCCAGGACGCACATTCCCGGCTGCTCCATCCACAGATGGGACCGTGTGCCACACTGACCTGCCAGGAGGAGGCTGCTCACCTTTAGCTGACCTCCTCTGGCCCCACCACTCACCCCAGGGTCAAGCCCCCGGCACACGGGTCCCACGATTTGTAAAGTTGTATTTGCTCGCGTGGTTCTGTGGCCACTGCCTGACTACTCCGCACGACACCGCGGACCCAGGAGGGCAGAGGTGCGCCAGCCTGGTGCCCGGTAGGCTGTGGGCTCTCCGTAGGCGTTTTGCAAAGAAATGATTATCGATGTGCGTTGTCTTTGCCATGGTGATGTTAACAGGGGGCGCGGCGCGCTCTTAGGGCCTGGAAGGGTCATGTCTTTCCCGCGCGCCCCCCCTCCCCCCCTGCCCCGCAGCAGGTGTTCAGTGAGCGCTTCCCCAGCGGGTCAAGGCCGGCTGGCTGGACGAGCACGTGGGTGCACCAGTGACAGCCCCCTCGTGCACTCAGCCGGGGACCCAGAAGCAGAAAGCAGTGCTGGCCCCTCCTGGAACCGGCCGTTGGAGACACAATCCTGTTGGAATTAGTGTCAGATCCGGATTTTCTGCCGCTTTCAGAGAAAAGCCTGGTTAATGCTCCTGGCGGGGTGACAGCGAAGTCCCACGGCCCCGGAGCTCGGAGGGCTGCCCAGGGCTGTGCCCAGGGATCGATGCTCTGGGGCACCTCCCACTTCTTAACCACTGTCTTCGACGTCGTGTGTTGTTTGGTGAGCGGAGTCCGCTGGGACGGCGGGGGCTCCGGGAGGGTCCTGGCCAGCTGGGTGGGGCGCGCTGCGGCGCCTCAGGGCAGCTGGAGAGGAGGTCACCCCTGCCCCCAGCTGACGAGTGGCAGCTTGGCGGAGGCCCCGCCCACTTCCGGCCAGGTGCCCGGCAGGCCGGGTGTGGAGGTCGGGACGGATTCCTTGGGGGCGGCTCATCGAACCCCGCGTCGGGGCCCTGGGCCCACAGGGAGGGGAGACGGGCTCCCCCACCGTCGCCAGGCCCCACGCTGGCACGTTGTGCTGAGCCCACAAGCCACGTAGCCGGTCCTGCCCCCCGTCTCCCGCAGGTCCCCCAGCGGGGCTGTGGCTCCCGGTGCTGCTTTCGAAGCCCGCTCTAGTGGGCGGAGGGAGAAGGACCCGGGGCGCCGAGAAGGCTGGAAAGTCGTGCCGCTGGGTAGGGAGCCGCCTTCTGCCCTCCCACTGCGTCCTCCGGGAACCCGGCAGAAGCCTCGAAGAATCCCAGAACCCTATGAACAGCAGAGGCCTCACAGCAAACCGGCCCACCCTGGAGGCCACTGGTGGCTCCATCGCTGAGACAGAGGATCCCATCCCTGAAGCCCAGGGGACCCCCATCCCTGACAGCCGGTGACCTCACCCCTGGCGCCCCGGGGGTCCCCAGAGTAGGGCTTTCTCAGGCCTCCTGGCCACCCTACTCACTTTCCACTCCCACTGGTCAGCAGTTTGAGCCCTACTGACAGCCAGGCCGGCTCCTCCCAGGGTCATGACCTCTCCCAGTTCCCAGCAGGCTGTGTGCTCCCTGGTGACTTTATGGGGGTAACCCCGTGGGCTTCATTGCTACTCCCCAGACCAGTGCCAGGCAGATCATGGGCACAAGCATGTGAAGGAAGGAAGGAAGAAAGAGAAGAAGAAAGAAAGAGAAAAAGGAAGAAAGGAAGGAAGAAAGAGAGGAAGGAAGGAAGGAAGGAAGGAAGGAAGGAAGGAAGGGCGGGCCGAGGGCAAGACATATATGGGAGTTTGGCTAACTTTTGGCAGCCTCAACAGTTTCCTGGGAAGTGGACCCTAACATCTGGGGTTGAAGGTTTAGGGAGGCAGATTCCTTCTATGTTTCTACCTAACATGGAAAGTCAGGGTAGTCCTTATAAGGACCGCATCGTCTCATGTAGGTGGTGAGCTCTCCGCCATCAGAGGTACGTAAGAGGGAGGGGAGGCTGACCCCGGGGCTGGGATATGGGACCTGTGTGTCTCTTCCAGCCTGAAGGAAGGCTGTTCTCTTCTCTCCGTCTTCCTGACGTGGCCTCGGGCCCCCAGACGCAGAGGGCACAGGGCAGGGGCAGGCACGCTGACCCTCCAAGCCCACCCTGCACTTCCCTCTGTGGCTTTTCTGATTATTTGGAAAATCAGCAGGGGGAGCTGGGAGGAGGACAACCCCCTGGCTTTGACTCTGTCCGGGAGTGGATATGCGGCCTTTCGACCAGACCTCTCTGAGCCTCAGCTTCCCCATCAGTAAAATGGGTCCAGGCGATCTCCAGGGAGTTTGAGCTTCAATCACTCACAATTCCAAGTAAACCGGGGGCATAGTCTCCCGAGAACAAAGAGGAGGAGAGGAGAGTACCCTTCACGAGCAGTGATCCCCCAGGTGACCCAAACAGATTCTTCCAGCGTGTATAAGTGCCCACTGCGTGCTGGCCTCTGTGTGGGGTCTGGAGCCGAGATGAGGGGTAGAGCCAGGCTGTCCTGGGGAAGGCCAGCGGCCTGGCAGAACACCCCCTCCCGTCCCGGGACTTGGCCTGAGCCCCTGCCATGTGAGGCTGTCCAGGGGTCCCTCCCCTCCACCGAGGGGCTGGTCCCCCACTGGAGATGAAGGCCTGCCCACCCTGCCACCCCAGCCCTGGGCCCGGGACTCCGGAAGCCCCTCGCCTCCCTCGACGGTCAAGGCCCGCGAAGCCCGCTGGCCATCATCCCGGAAGAGCACGTGGGGCCGAAGCTGGGCCAGCCCGCCCACGGAGCACAGCTCTCCGACCCCTGTCGCCAGGGTCCCCACAGAAGCTGTGTGAGCAGGAAGGGTCCTGTCCAGATGAGGAAACAGGCTCCAGGATCCCACGGCTCAGCCCGACCGGGGCCTTGGGTAGCCAAAGGTCACGCTGAGCAGCCAGCCTTGGCAACCCGGAGAAACCCACCCCGGGAGCCACCAAGGGGTCGCCTTGAGGCCACGCCCCCATTGTGCTACGGAGGCCCCCGAGAAGGCATCCGAGTGACCAGACCCTGGGAAGGGCCGGCCGAGTGCGCCCGGGGCACATTGATCTGTTGCCCTTTCCTGCGTCCCCCGTCCCCAGACACATGACCCTGTGCCAGGTGCCAGGCCGTGCGCAAATCCCACCCCGGCTGCGAGGGCCCGGCTGGCCGGGGTCAGGGCTGCTGAGCGCCCAGCACGGCGAGAGAGGACCTCCTGGTCTGCCCCCCGCTTCAGGCCTTGCGCACGGCGGCAACCGTCCGCTTGTGAACAACAGCTTCTCCAGAACCAATGAAAAGGGGCTCATTTTGCTTTAAATTCGATTTGCGACGGCAGGGCATGCCAGGAGACGGGAGCGGGATTGTTTTGACAAACATTTGGCATTCTACACCCCGGGCGGGTGATCTTTCGGAGCGGCTGCGGCATTGGGAACCGTTTCTAAGACGACACGATACAAACAAAGCCGGCCCCTGTCGGCGTCCTGAAGGCACGGGGACCCTGTCATTTTACAGAGCGGCCGAGGTTTTGGAGCGCGGGTTACACGAGAACTAATGAAGCAACATGAGCAACGAGCAAACCCCAGGCCCTGTCTGATCTCAGCCGCTCAGCGTTTAATCTCGGGGCGGCTCGCCGTGGAACAGAGCGGAGACCAGCAGAGATCGGCGGGCCGATTCCGTGTGCCCGACACCGAGGATGCCGGAGGGTCGCCGTCACGCCCGGCGCCTCTGTTTCCTCCTCCGTGACACGAGGCCACTTAACATGGCTATGGGGGGCCTGTTGGGGGCTCGGTGTGGCCGCTGAGCCCTGCCAATAGGCCATCTGGCTTCGAGGGAGTGATTCTTCACTCATTCTCTCTCTGGAGCTCAGTTTTCTTGTCTGTAAAATGGGACCATCCTTCCCCACTTGGCAGGGTCCAGGGAGAAGCAGACACAAGGAGGGCCCTGCCCAAAGCTGGCGTGCGGAGGGCACGGGGCAGACACCGGCTCTGGGCCACACTTAGTCTGTTCTTTTTTCTCATTACCCTTAACGACTCCCCTCTCGGGGCCTTTCTGTAGAAGGGGAGGAGGGTTTCTGAGCTGGGCTCCCGTTCGGGTGTCTTCCACCCGGAGCTCGGCTAAGGCTGCACCGAGGTTCTTGTGTTTTCCTAGACGGTGCACAGTCAGCTAAGAGCTAATTAAGTGCGGGGCGGTGGGGGGGGGGGGGGGGGAGACCCGCCCACCAACATTTGAACATGTGGCTTCAGCAGCCCGGGTGCACGTGCAGTGGAAAATCCCCCGCAGCCCGGAGCCCAGCCTGGAGCACCTGCCTCCCGCTCCAAGTGCCTCCCCAGCCCCCCGGAGGGCCGCTGGCAGGGCGCTGTCCCGATGGCCTGGGACACCGTGTGGCACGGTGGGGACGCCCTGGTGGCTCTTGGGTTTGGAGTCCAGGGACGAGCCTGGTGGGGCCTCTTTGCAGGTGAGGAAGGACGGCCCCGCAGCACTGAGGGAGGCCTGCTCCGCCGGGCCACCTGGCTAGGATGATACACTGTCCCCAAGCTCAGACCCTCCCTAGGCCCCCTCCCACCTGCATTCCCTGCACCGGGAGGAGGGCGCAGTGGCGGCCCAGCCTGGGGGACTTGGGGCTCCAAAGGGCTTTCTGGAGACGACACCTGGCCCGAGTCGTGAGGGGCATGAGAGGGGCATTCCGGTCAGGACGGGAAAGGTGCTCCTGGGAGAGGACGTGATTCACAAAGGCACAGGAAAGGCAAACTGAGGCCGTGCGATGGGATAAGCGGGAAGGGGTGGAGGGGCTGACGGCCTGACAACTGCCAGCGGCGTGGGCTTGTCCTGGGGCCGTGGGGGCGGGGGGGCCTGTGGGAGCCTGCACCCCTGCACCGGGTCAGGTCTGCAGCCGCACAGCCTCACTCTGGCACCCGTGTACCAGCTGCAGGCCCGCCACTGCGTGGCCATAGTCTCAGCCGCTGGGCCCGCCCTTCCACGCAGGACAGCTGCGTCCACCCCGACGGAGCAACTGGGGTCCGGCCCGGGGAGGGGCAGGCTCGGGGTAGTGCCCCGCAGCCGCCCTGCCAGTGCCCAGCTTTTCCTGTGAACCTGGCAGCAGCCAGTGCTCAACCTGTTTCCCTTTTCTCCATCACCGCCAGGCAGCTCGGGCTGCACTTTGTGCTCACAGCCAGGAGAGCGGGATACCCTTAACCGGGGCTTTGCGGTCCTGCACTCCCACTCCACCCTGCGCGCTGATCCTTATCTTGACAATAACAATCCCATTGTGCCCCGGGCTTTCACTGGGAGCAGCCGAAAATCCTTTTGGCAGGAAAGAAACACATTTTTGGTCCCCGGGGCTCTCTTCTGGCCCGGTGTTGGCGGTCGACTCCGCTTCCCGGGCCGACTTCGGGGGTCATGGCGCTGTGGTCCGCCTATAGGTCACAGAGCCCTTCACACCCCTGCCCCAGCCCGGCCAGGAAAGGATGTGCAGCCTCTTTGTGGACGGTCATACAGCGAACGGACCCAAGCTGCTTTGCTGGGGCCCCTTCTCGAGCAAACCCAACCCCCGCCCCCTGCTTCTCCGCCCCCCCAGCACGTGATGCACTCCACAGCCCAGCTGGCCAAATGGGAGGGTGACCCTTGGGAATGGGGGGGGGCAGTTTGAGGTCCCCTGGATACTCGTGGCAGTCCCAGAGTAGGGACGCAGGGTCCTTGGGGTGGAGACCCTCCCCTGGGTCCCTGCCTCCCCAACTCCTCAGCTCTGAGGATCCGGACTTCTACCACCGTGGGACTCACCCCCTCCCATCCCTGTGAGCCCCCATGCCTGCATACCACCCCTCAGAGGTCCCCCCCGGCAAGTGGGGGGAGGCTGCCTGTCCCCGCCCTGGGGACAGCCACGTGCCCGCGTGGGGCCAGGAGCGCGGGGCTCAGCCTGGCCGAGGGCCACACTCAAGATGGGCCTGCGGGCACATGTGTTTTGCTCCGAGGCCACACTGGAATATTTGAGTCCTGCCGACGGATGTGATATAAAAATACAGCCGGCTGCCAGCACGGCCGGGAAGGACGGCTTCCTCGCCAGCAAGTGCCACAGCAACGTGTTTTCTCCCGTCCCCCAGCCCCCACCCCCGGAGCCGGGGGCGGAGCTCAAAGATTGGAGTGCTTTTCTAGAGTGTTAATTCTGCCTGCTCGAGTCATTTTTTTTTTTTTTTAATTCCATACTGAGCTGGAATGGGTTGCTTGGATTATTCTTCCTTTCCCTCTTCTCCAAGCTCGGCAATTGAATTAAAATACAGGAACGAATCTGAACAAACGTATGTCTCTGTGCATCTCGTGAGAGCCGCGTCGGCGCCGGGCTGGGCTGGGGCTGGGCCGGCGGGGCGTTCAGGCCGGTCCCCCCACGCAGCGCCCAGCCCTCCTCAATCTTTCTGTGGATGCTTTTTCTTATTCTGTCTGAAATGTCCTGAGAGCCCACGGGGAAGCCTTGGGCAGAAAGGAGGCTGTGCAAAATGCTCCTCCAGCGGCAAGGCCCAGGCAGGAGCCCGCGGTCCCCAGGCACTGGAGCCAGGTGCTCAGGACGTGGGGTCCGGAGTTGGACGTTTCTGGGTTCGCGGTGTGCCCCGCCCCCTTACACCTGCGGGTCCCGGGCCTCAGTTTCCTCAGCCTTGGAACGGGGTTGACCACGAGCCCGGCACCCTGGAGTAGACGCGGAGATGCCCGGACGGGAGGGAGGAGAGCCGCCGTGTGGGGGAGCGGGACGCGGCGGACTGAGCTGAGCAGCTGAACGGGGGTCTGGGCCCCCGCTCTGTACCTTAGAGAAATCCCCCCGGAGACGGTTTCCAGACCACGCTGGGGCAGCTGGTGCCCACAGGCACCTTCAGGGAGACAGCAGCGTCCCCGCCACACGGCGCCGAAGAAGACAGCGAGTCTCAGAGCCAGACGACTGGCCCGTTTCCCTGCGGCCGGCCGGGTGAGAAGCCGGGCTCCGTCTCCGTTTATCCAGCTGAAAAGACGGTCTCTCCAGGCGGCAATTACCATCAAGTGGTGAACATCTGGTGGCTGAATGGGGCATTAAGCACCAGGCCCGGCGACAGCCCTGGAAGGTGCAATTCTCGCAATTAGGGAGCCAACCGAGCAGAGTGTGCTGACATTGCTCCGTGGGCCGTGCCCCACGCTTTGCGCTCCCGTCGTGGACTCGGAGTGCATCCCCCAGGAGCCCTGCGTGGGGGCGTCGTCACCCCACTGCACCGAGAAGGCGCTGCAGGCCGAGAGCAGTACTCGTGTCCCCCGAGCCGACTCCGAGGGAAGGTCACCTCTCGCGGGGCCCCCAGATCCGCCGGCGGGATGGACCGCGGATGGGCCGGCCCGGCATCGACCCCCTCCCCCACTTCACAGAAGGGGTGCTGAGGCCCAGGGAGGGCAGGACTTTGTCCCCGTTGGCTCCAGAGTCCTGCGGCAGAGCCGGGCCTGTGACACGGACAGCCCGTCGGGTCCCTGCCTGATGGTAGGAGGTCAGCGATGTCCCCGTCAGCCTTGGCCAGCCGTTTCCACCACCCCTCTCTCCCCGCCTGTCCCTGAGCCTAAACGGAGCGGGTGTAAGTGCTCCCGCGTGAGTGAGAGCGTGGGCAGTCCGGGAGAGTTCTTCCCAGGCGGGTGTCCTGAGAACCCATAACTTGGAGTGACGGGGTGGGGCAGCTACAGAGGAGGGCTCCCCAAGGGACAGCCCTATCAAGTCAGACCAAGGAAGGGGCCTGTCCTGGCTCTTGACTCAGGGGACAGGCGTTCAGGAATGGAAGGCAGGACCCGGGGCTGACCCATCCTGGGGACAGACCCACGGTCACTCCAGGTCAAGGACAGATGGGTGGTGATGCGAGAGAGAGCGGGGCTGTGCAGGCAGGGCTCCGCAGGGGAGGGTACATATGGAAAGGGGCCCATAGGGAGCCACCAGTGGATAGGACGGTCACAGCAGGGGTCTCCAGAATGAGCCCCCACCAGCCAGGGGTCTCCAGGCTCTGTGGTGGGGGCTGGAAGAGTCTGGGGGGAGGACCTCTCCACTTCCTGCTGGCTCCTTCTCGCCCCCTCCTCAAGCCTGGGTGTGGAGTATGACACCTGGGGAAGGGGAGGGGGGAGGGTGGGGCGAGGGGACGAGGGGCTGGGCTGCTGGGGGTGGGCGGCGGTGGTTGAGGAGGACGGGCAGGTTCCAGCCTCTCCTCTGCCGATGCAGGTGGTGGCCCCATCACTCCATGTTCAAAACCCCTAAGAAAGTGGTAAAGGTCACCGGTATGGACTCAGGAAGGATCTGGGGACTTGTCTGGACCTCAACCCCGCCCCATTTGTGGGTGGGGCCCTCTTCTGGGCAGGGCTCACCCATCCTCTCCTCCATAGTGGAAAACCCACAAAGGGTTCCCAAGCGACAGCATGGCCCGAAGTTACTGGGGGGGGGGGGGGGGCAGAACTGGGGCCTTAGATCATGAAAGCCCTGCTTCTCTCCATGGGGTACAAGCTCCCGGGCCAGGAACGGGATGCAGGGGGAAGGGATGGGGATGGAGAATTCCTCCTGGATCTAAACTTGGACCCAATTTGGGGGTTTCTTGATTTCTTTTCCCTCTCGGCCAGTTACAGCACAAGAAGTTTACATTTTGCATGCATGAAAAAGATTTTGGTTTTTAAAATAAAAAGATACCCCTCTTCTCCTGCAAAGGGGATGTTGGAATCTGGAGACCTGGGATGCTCTCCTTCCACCCTTGGTGGGGGGGGGGGGGATCGGGCAGGGTGAGGTTTGGAAGATACCCCCACGCTGGCGGCTTAAGGACTGACTGCTACATCAACGCTTAGATTACAAAGGTTTATTTAGAAAATAGTTTGGTTGTTTTGGCTGTCGTTTTTGGCAAACATTTAAATACTTTCAGTAACCAAAGATTGTCAGTGCCCTCTTTTTTCCCCCAAGACAGCCGCCCCCACGAGGTCCTGGGGAAGTCAGCCCTTGCTCAGAGGTGGTGTGTGCTGGGGGGGGGGGGGGGGGGGGGGGGAAGGGGGGACTCCTTTCTCGCCCGTTCGGGAGGTTGCATTTACTTCTGCTAAGACCCTGACCTCAAAGCCACACCTCGCAGGGCCCCCAGAGCCAGATCCAGGCCCGGAGCCCCAGAAGCAGCCCTTTGCTGAGACGGGAAGGCAGAGGGGTCGCCCCTCTCTCCTCCCCTCTCCCCAGGGACCCTGCGTCTCTCAGCCCATGCTCCCGGCCCGCCGGCACCCTCCCCTGGGCTCTGGAGGCCAATCCATCCCCGGGGTCTCTGGGGAAGCTGCCCCCTCTGCTTTCCCCTGCGGGGCCACGCCTTCCCAGGCCTCCGCCCGGAGCTGTCCAGGGTCTCCCGGCAGGGCGGGGCGAGCAGCTCACTGCCTGAAGCCCCTTCGCCTCCGTCGGAAGAGGATGTGCTTGAATGAACGCCGGAAGTCCTGGTTAAAGACGGTGTAGATGACCGGGTTGAGCGAGCTGTTGCAGTAGCCGATCCAGAAAAAGAACTTGAAGAGCGGGTCGGGCACCTGGCAGGCCTCGCGGCAGATGCCGTACAGGCTGTAGCTGAAGAAGAAGGGGAACCAGCAGAGCACGAACACGCCCATGACCACCGCCAGCACGAAGGTGAAGCGCTTCTCGCGCGCCTGGGCCACCTTGCGGCGGCACACGCTGCTGCGCGCCCGGCGCCGGCGCGACAGAAAGAACTCGACGGAGCGCGAGCTGGCGCGCGACAGGCGCCCGCCGGGCCCCGGGGACCTCGCGGCAGCCAGCGTGCCCGAATCGGTCGCCCCTGGCCCCGGCGCCGGCCCCTCGGCGCCGCCCGTGCCGCCCGCGCCCCCCTCGCCGCCCGCGCGCCGCCGCCCGCCCCGCCGCAGGGCACCCCGGCGCCGCCGCCGCTCGGCCGCCGCGCTGCTCTCCTCCGGATCCACGTCGGCGCCCGGGCGGCGCGGGGGCGCGCAGTGCCCGTTCTCGCCCGCTCCCGCTGCCGCACCCAGCCCGTTCTCCGTGGTCGGGGACGCGCCGTCGGGGCCCGCGGGCGCGCGCTTCTCGCTGAGCGTGCGCGTGCGCAGCTTAGCCACGCGGTAGATGCGCGCGTAGACCAGGCCCATGATGAGGCAGGGCGCGAAGAAGGAGCCGATGCAGGAGGACAGGATGTACCACGTCTCGTCGTTGAGGCCGCACTGCGGGTAGGCGGCACTGTCGGGCTGGCGGTAGAGCGAGACGAGCGGGGGGAAGGAGATGACAGCCGAGATGAGCCACACGGCCACGATGGTCGCCTTGACGCGGCGCGGCGTGCGCTTCAGGTTGTACTCGACGGCCTGCGTCACCGACCAGTAGCGGTCCAGGCTGATGGCGCACAGGTGCACGATGGACGAGGTGCAGAAGAGCACGTCGAGCGCCAGGTACACGCCGCACCACACCTGCCCGAAGTACCAGTAGGCCATGAGCTCGTTGGCCAGCGAGAAGGGCATGACCAGCGTGGCCACCAGGATGTCGGCCGAGGCCAGCGACACCAGGAAGAGGTTCTGCGGCGCCCGCAGCGCCCGGCTGGTCAGCACGGCGATCACCACCAGCACGTTGCCCACCACGGTGAAGACGATGAGGAAGCCCACCACGGCCGCCAGCCCCGCCACGGCGCCCGCCGAGTACTGGCCGGGGGGCGGCCCCCAGGCGGCCCCCGGCGCGGCGCCCGAGGCGTTGGCGGCCCCGCCGCTGCCCCCCTCGCCGGCGCCGCTCGCGTTGGGGCCCGCCGCCGCCGTCGCCGCCGCCGCCAGCGCCGCCGCCAGCGCCGGGGACGCCATGGTCCTCCCGCGAGCTACTACGCGGTCCCGCCTGGAGCCGGGGCGCAGCCGCGGCAGCTCGGGCGCCCCCCAACCCCGGTCGGCGCCCGCATCGCCGCCTGCTCCTGGGGCGCGCCCGCCGGGGACCGCGGCGCCCCGCAGCCGGCCCTCGGCCGTGGTGGCTCGGCGGGCGAGCGGCGCGCCGGAGAGCGTGGCTGCCGGGCTCCCCGCAGCTGCCGCGCGCGTAAGTGCAGAGCAAGAGGCTCCCGGAGCGAGCGGCGACGCGGCGGCGGCGGCGGCGGCTGGGGGGAGGGGGGCGGGGGGAGGGGGGCAGGTCCCGGGGTCCTCGCGCCGGCCCCGCCCTCGGCCCCGCTCACGGGGAGCGCCCGGGCCGCGAGCCCACGGTGATGCGGCGCCCGAGCGGGCGTGCCCGAGCGGCCCCGCGGCCCCGGAGCCCGGCCGGGGCGCAGGCTGCAGGCGGCGGCGGCGGCGGCGGCGGCGGCCCGGGCGCTCCGCCTCCCATCCGGCCGGCTAGGGCTGGGCGCACCGGGGCGCGGGCCGCCGCTCCTCCGGGCCCCAGCGCCCGCGCGCAGCCTCGGGCTCCAACTTTACTTTCCCGGGCAGGGCGCCGGCGCCGCCGCGCGTCCTCCTCCTGCTGCTCCGGGCGCGGGCGCCCCCCGCGGTCCGCGTTCGGCCGTGCGGGCTCCGCCTTGCCTGCCTCTCTCGCCCGAGCTGCGCCGCCGCCGCCGCCGCCGCCGCCGCCTCCTCCTTCGCCGCCGCCGCCGCCGCCGTGCGCTCGGCGCGAGTGCAGCCGCCCGGGCTCGGCTTCCAACTTGGGTAGAGTTGCGCAGCGGGGCGGGCGCGCGGGGCGGGGCGGGGCGCGGGCGGGCGGGGGCGGCTTGGCGGGCAGGCCAGCGCCGCCGGCCCGGGGGGGAGCGGGCCCGGGAGCCGGAGCCCGCGGCCGCCTCGGCGAACCTGCCGGCGCGGCGCCGGGGAGGAGTCCGGGGCGGTGGCGCGAGGCGCGCGCGCACGGCGAGGGCGCCCCCTCCAGGGCCGACTGCAGCCTGCGGGACGGGGTTGAGTGCCGGCTGGCCTGGGCGGTGAGTTCCAGAAACCTGCTCTTTCTAAGACAAGAGCTCCCTAGCCTCCCCCGGGCACACGCACACGCACACGCGGGCGCGCACTCTCGCGCGCAGCTCCGGGCGGCTCGGGGTCCGCGGCCTGATTGGAGAGCCGGCCGCTCGCAGCCTGGCGGAGGACGCGACGCAGCCTGGTGCGCAGGGGTCTTGCCGAGTGCCTGTCGCCTCCCATCTCCGGTCGGTGTTCCAGGGCAGAACCACCACCCTGCCCCCGAGCCTCAGTTCCCTTCTCTGCCCACTTCCGAGCGCTGCTGGAGCATGAATCATGACGGCCTTGCCAGTGGAAGCCCTGGGCAGGCTCCCAGGCTCCGCATCCATGTTGGCAATTACAGAAGTTTAATTCTCATGCTCCGTGGCCCTGCTTTTAAAGGGTGGGGGGTGATGTTCAAAATCACCGCCTCTGACAAACACCCAGAATGAATTTCCCGGATGATGGGCGGTTTTGCGTGGGTGCCTCATTCCTACAGGCTTAGGGGCAAGCTGTTAGGGTGTCTCCCCCCCACCCCCCCGCCCCCGCGCTTACCCCTACCATAGGTCCCCGTGCACTCATTCCAGGAACGTGCGTGCGCTGTCGTTCCCGTCTTCTGGTGCTGGTACCCACCTCTGGGCAGCTTGAGGTCTGTGGGAGCCGGACCCTGGGGAGGAGGCTGGAGTTCTCAGGCCTGGCGTTTCTCGCTTGGAGGAGGGGAGGGCCATTCCTCCCAGCAGTCTGGAAAAGCACCTGGCAGCGCTCCCTGCATCCTCAGATGGGAGGGCTGGGGTCATTCCTGTGGCTGGGGGGCTGGAGTGTCATGCCTTTGGGTTCCAGGAAGTGGTGGCAGGGAGGGATTAGAGTGTCTCCCTTAGTGATGCCTGGAAATGTGCATGGCTTCAGGGGCTGCTTCTCGGTCCTCTGAGCCCTGGGAAGGCTCACAGGGCCCATGTAGGAGAGCACGGGTGTCTTAGCAGAGAGGCTCCCTGGGCGCCCTAGTATCCTCGTTAGCCACCTTACACGGAGGAGGAGGGGGTCAGGCCAGGGCCAGGCCGGAAATCAGAGATTCTGGACTGGGGGACTGCCCAGGAAGGGCCAGACCTCCCTTCCCAATCCTGGGCACTTATGCACTTTTGGGGAGCAAAGCCGTGACAGCATGTGAGAGGCACGCGGCCCAGGGAAGGTAGAAAGCCACCTTCCCTGTGAAAGGGCCTCCCGGTCCTGGAGGCCTGGAGGGCGCTTGGAGGGAAGACCCACACCACTGCCTCCTCCGTGGTCAAGTGCAACGGCCCTTGCCCGTGCGGGGCCCTCCACCGTCTGGGACGGGCGGTGCCACACCCTGTGACGGCCAGTGAATGCTGTCAGTGCCCTGGAGCTCTTCCCCTAGGCTGGGAGTGGAGTTGTCAGGGAAGGCTTCCTGGAGGAGGTGACTTCTGAGCTGCACCTGGAGCATGAAGGAGGGTTATTGGGAAGTGAGAAGCCCCCATGGGGCAGGGAGATGGGCTTTGTCCTAGAGGCGGGGGTTGGGGGGGTGCAGAGGAGGAGCCAAGAAAGAGAAGCGGCAGGAGTCGGATGCAGGTTTTGGAGAGCTGTCTCCCACCCCCAGCAGGTCGCTGGCCACGTGGGCCTCCTCCGGAGCCTGAGGGGTTCTCCTCTTGTGAGAGGCACTTTGGGGGACGCCTGGGGCTGTCAGGACATCCAGGGTCCTGGCTGCACTGGCCACCTCATGAGTTCATATTCAGGGTCAGCCTGGCACAAAGAACTTGGAGGAAAAAGGACGCGGAGCACCTGGGGCCCGAAACAAACAGGACTTCCCGCTGCCCAGGAAGCGACTCTCCAGGCCAGGCTGGGGACATCCGGAGTGCCTGGCCGGCCCAGTGACTCAGGCCCCTGGGGACGCCTGGCTGGCCTTCTGACCTCAGGACCGCTGGCAACATCTCCCTGGCACAACCCGGGAGCAAGCGCCTCCCCGGGGGCCTGGACCCAGAGCGGAGGGGGAGAGGGGAGCTGGGTCCCCTGAAGAGTCCTCGGCTGGGCCTCAGGGCGGCACCGGTGCAGGCCTGCCTGTGTGCACGGGAGCCCCGGGGACCTCAGCTGTTCAGAAAGGAGCTGGAGAGGCCTCTTACCCCGACGCTGAAAACTGGGCTTGACAGACTGCTCTCCATCACCCTACGGCAAGCAAAACGGCGTGCGCCTGGAAAGACCGTCCGATGGGCCACTCGTGGCCAGGCCTGGGACCCAGAGGGGTATCAGGGACCCAGAGGGGTATCAGGGACCCAGGGGGATATCAGGGAGGGTGTCGTAAGGATTCAGGCTGCACTGGGAGAGGGGGTGGGGGCGTCGGGGGCAGGTGTGGGACATCGAAGAAGGAAAATCACAGAAGTAAAGCATCTTGGGGCCGCCAAGGCACAGGTGCCTTCGTCCTAACCAGGAAGAGCGGGGCCCAGAAGAGAAAGGCTGGTCCTACCAGGGCCATGCAGCCTTTGGATGTGGGGTCCTGGGCCCTAGCGGCTGGGAGAAGGAATCTGGAGGCACGCCTGCTGGGTGCACGCCTGGCCTGTGTCCCACGAGTGGCCTCAGCCCTGGCGGAGGGGGGCTTGTCTCTTTGAACCGCCTCCCCGCGCACAGGTGTGGATGCACACACACATTCATGCACACACATACCCATGCGCTCATGTACACACACACATTCGTGTGCACACATTTCTGTGCACGCCTAGGCTTGCATGACCACGTACACACGCACGCGCATCCGTGCATGCTGCATGCACACACGTGCGTCCACACGCCCGTGTAAACGACAGCAGTACGCTCACGTAACTATCCACGCGTGCACGCACAAACACGTACATACTCCCACGAGCAGGCATGCACGAGCACACGTGTGTATGCCCACGTGTTCACACACTGTGCGTGCACGAGTTCACGCACACATATGTACCGGGCCGCACACATCCACACACCTGCGTAAAATCAGGTACGTGCGTTATGTGCGTGCATGCACGTACGTTCGTGCACGCCTCACTTGTGTGTAGGCGTGTGTCCACGCACACGTGCGTGCGTGTACACACAGACTCCTGCACGCGTGCGTGCACACGTGCTTCACCCCCACACAGATGCACGCGCACAGGTGCCGGGGGCCCCGCTCACCCTCCTAGGCCGTGGGGGGCCGTGTCGGGCCACCCCATCGCAGGCAGCTCTTCCCGGGTTTCGGGCCGGGCTGTGCCCCCTCGGCGGGTCACCTCTGCCCAGCTCGTTCACGTGGCTCTGCGGCCCACCCGCTCCGGGCCGCGAGCCCATCTGTCACCGCCCGCCGCGGAGTCTGGCCCTTGGCATGTGCTCTTCTCCAGGCTGGCAACCCTTGGCTTCGTCTACCCCCAGGGCTCTTCTCTTCCTTAAAAGTGTGTGGCACGAGTCTCCGGGAGGCCTCCCTGAGCTCCCAGGCTAGATCGGGAGCCCCTTTGCTGGCCTCCGTGTGCGCCATCAGGGGCGGGCCGGCAGGCCCTGCCCCTCAACTGTGGGCTCCTGAGAGCGGGCCGTGTCTCCCCCGCCTGCTGCAGGGCCCAGCTCCCGGCTCACAGGGGGAGCTCCGTCAGAGCGGGTGGAGGGAGCCTCTGGCCGGCTCCGTCGGCTGAGCGTCTGTCTTCGGATCAGGTCAAGATCTCACGGTTCGTGAGTTCAAGCCCCACGCCCGGCTCGCCGCTGTCAGCACAGAATCCGCGGCGGATCCTCCGTCCCCCTCTCTCTGCCCCTCGCCTGCTTGTGCGCTCTCAAAAAGAAATAAACACGAGAAAAAGAAAAAAGCTGGTGGAGGCGTGGGGGTGAAGGGTGGAGGCTGAGGTCAGGAATCCCACAGAGGCCCCGACGCCCTCCTCGTGCCTCGGGCCTGCCGGTCGCCTGCCGCGAGCTCCGTGGAGGTGCTGCCGGCCGAGCACAGCGGGGCCTCACCCGGGAGCTGCCTGCACCAGACCCCCGTGCCCCCCACCCAGCGGCCCCTTTCTGCCTCCGCTCTGTGGAGGTCGCCGACGTTGGACGCGGACGCCAGCTCCCGCTCAACACTGACTTGCCGTCTGGCGGCAGGAGAACCCCCTGCCTCCCTGGGCCTCAGTTTTCCCATCTGTAAGGTGGGGGTATCGGACCAGCTACTTGTAAGGTTCACGCCAGCTCTGCCCCACTTGGCTGTGAGCTCCTGTAAGTGGGTGTTGCATCTGGTCTGTTTGCTCGGCGCCCACAGGGGAGGGAAGGGCTGGAGGCAGGGAGAAGAGCCCCATCCACCCCTCCCGCAGATGCAGCAGCACAGGGAAACTGGCCCGGCTTCCCGTCTCCAGGCCGAGAGGACTTGTCTCCTCCTTCGGGCTGAGCTGAAGACCCCTCCCGCCCCCCGTGTTGATTTGAAATTTCATTTTTAAAGACAGGCAGGGAAAAACGAACTTGCTTCTCTGCCTGCCCCTCCCTGAAGGATTCTAGAAACGCTTTGTCTTGTTAGAACACGGCCTGGATCCGTTGGCCCGGGGCCCGGCTCTCCGTGCACTAACCCGCAGACCAAATCCATTGCAGTATTGATCCGATTGATGGGTTTGGCCCAGCTGAGTTCTTACAGACCTGGCAGAGGGCCCTCTGGAGAAAGAGCTGCTTCAGGGACCGTCTTTGATTTGCAATGAGCGTACTAGATGAAAGCAGCGGGTCAGCATGTCTTATTAGGCACCAGCTGTGTACCTCACTCAGCCCGGGGCCTGCTGGAGTTCAGGCTCACGCCTGTCCCCGTCCTCGCTGCTGCACAAGCCTCTCACGGCTCCCCTGCCTCCGGCCTGCCCCTCTGCCATCTGGTTCCAGGCTTGACAGGGCGCTCCCTCTGGGGCTTGCCGCTGCTCAGATGCCTGAGCCTGGCATTCAAGGCCCTCCTAGGCCTGGCCTCATGTCTGCACTCTAGGGTCGGGCTGACCAGGTGTCCGCATGTGCCCTTGGGAAATCGCCCTTCTTCTCCAAGCCTCCTCGGTCTGCAATAGCAGTAACAAAGTCCCGCCCCTGGGGCTGGTGTGCAGGCTCTCGGGACAAAGGTCCAGGGCTCTTAGCCCAGGGCCCGCTCACCGCAGGGTCCCGGACCGCGTCCGTCATCGCCTGCCTCTTGCCGATCCCTGGGCCCGGAGCACCCGCTGTCGCCTGTGCTCTCGCCACACACCTGAGCGGGTGGAGGGCACGGCTCCAGCACGCCAGCGCTGGGCTCCTAGGAGCAACCCCCCGCCCCCCCCCCCCCCCCCCCCGCCAGGCCCTTGGCCTCCCTGTGAAGCTTCGAGGTCCAGAGCCCACCCTGGCCACCCTCCTGCCCTCGGCGGCTGCGCCCAGGCCCCCAGAACCCCCCGGCCATCAGCAGCACGGGCAGCAGCCACCATTAGGGAGCGTCTCCCCCAGGCCAGGCCTGTCCTGAACGGTCCATGGATGGTGAGGCCCGTTCACCCTCTTTGGGGCCTTGCTCGGGATCATACGTGGGCACCAGCCTGGGACAGCGTGGCTCCCCTCCAGCCCACCATTATGCTGCTGGGATCCCACTGGCTTTTGCCTCGGCCTTGCCCCAACCAATGGCCTTGGTGTTGGGGGTGGGGGGCTTGGAAGGGGTCTCGGGAGTGACCCCCAGGCTGAGGCCTGAAGGCGAAGCATTTGAGGCCCCGAGTGACCCCGTCCACAGGTCTGCCTGCCTAGCAGAGGACCCTCCCCTTCCCCTCCGGGGGCGGGTTTTCCGGTCTGGCCCCTTGTATCCCTTTCTGGAGATCGGGCATCTGTTGAAGAGGCATCTACTAGGGACCCACTTCGTGCCCAGGGTGGACAGGGCCCGTTGGCTATGGAGAGCAAGGCGCTCCTCAGGCAGCACAGGGAACGAGGCACAGGGAACGAGGCACAGGCAGTGACCACCTGGGAAATGCCAGACGGGGGAAGAAGTGGTAGGGCCTGAGGGGGCTCAGGGAGAACGTTCTGGAGGAAGTAGGGGCTCAGCCCAGGCTGGAGGTGAGAAGGTAGCAGCCCGCCCAAAAAGAAGGCTGAGGAGTATGTGCTGGGTGGGCCTGACCTGATCAGGTGAGCCCTTGGAAGGGTGCTGAGGCCTCAGAGATGTCCTGCTGGCCTCTAAGATGAAGCAGTATCACGAGAAGGGGTCCAAAGACAGGATCTGAGGAGGCCTCTAGTTGCTGAGAGTGGTCCCTGGCACACGGCAACCAGAGAAAACAGGGACAACCTCAGAGAACTGAATTCTACTGGAAACTGGAGGAGCTTGGGGAGGGCAGGACTGGGCCTCAGCTGACACCTCCACCTCGGACTCTGGACCCTGAGCAGGGGACCCATTTAACCTGTACCTGGACTCCTGGCCCGTGGACACTGTGAGATAACAACGTGTGTTGTTTTAAGCTGGCCCATTAGTGGTAGTTTGTTACACAGCCTTGATGACAGATACACCCATGTACCCGGTTGGTTCCCTGGGGGAACGGCGATGTGCCCAGGAAAGAGGGCCCCTCCCAGCACTGAGGGGAAGGTCGTGATGCCGCACAGCCTGTTGTGATGGACCCATTTCCCTTCTCCACTGGCTGGAGGAGGGGCCGCACGGCCAGTCCCAGCCAGTATCACCTCCCTGGTGACAAGCAGGAAATGTACACAGGGGCCAAATGCCTTTCTTCCTGCAGGTGCAGGGTGTGAGGCCCAGAGCAGGCAGCCCTTGGGACCCGAGGAGCTCGAGATAAGGGTGGTAACCACAGCGGGGAGAGCCGGGGTCCTTCATGCAGCTTCTGGAGCCTCTAAGGGAACCCACCCGGGAGCCTCCCTTGGCCAGGGGATGCTAAGAGGCCTCGCTAAGCCCCTTGAGAGCAGGTTGTACAGCTTGGGGCTGACCGTGTCCTGAGTTGCTG
Source organism: Panthera leo (assembly GCF_018350215.1). Classification (NCBI taxonomy): domain Eukaryota; kingdom Metazoa; phylum Chordata; class Mammalia; order Carnivora; family Felidae; genus Panthera; species Panthera leo. The sequence continues at coordinate 202,178,451 of NC_056682.1, forward strand.
TCCACACCCCCCTGCTGCCTCCTCTGAGAATCACTGTGCCAGTCTGTTGTAGACAAAATGTCTGTGCCTTAACGGCCCCAACCTCGGCCCATGTGACCTGACATGGCAAAGGAACCTTGCAGATGGGACTAAGTTGAGGACCGTGAGCTGGAATATTATCCCAGAGCGGACCCTAAATGTAGTAACAAGGATCCTGCTAAGTGAAGGAGAAAGGCCAGGGGGTCAGCGCGGGAGCAGATGTGCTATCGGAAGCAGAAGGCTGGTGACAGGAGGAAGAGGCCGCCGGCTCGGGCACGCGGACGCCTCTAGAAGCTGGAAAAGAACTAGGAAACAGGTTCTCCCCTGGAGCTTCCAGGAGCCAGCCCTGCCAACCCATTGTAAACTTCCGGCGTGCAGAACTGTAAAATAATAAATAATGTGTGTTCTTGTAATACAGCTAAGTTTCCGATCCTTTGTTCCTGCAACGAGAGGAAATGAATACAGAGCCTGTAGGTGTTTGGAGAATGAATGAATGAATGAATGAATGAATGAATGAACAAACGAACGAACACCTCCACAAGATAGGCGTTTGTATTTTTGCTTTATAGTCAAGACAGTTGGGGCCCAGGCAGCGCCCAGCCTGGCTTCTCAGCAAGCCAGGTAGTGTCCGCTCTGCCCTCCTGCCTCTCCCCTGCTGAGCACCAGGCGTGTGCAGAGAAGGAGGTAGGGACGAGATTCTGTCCTTAACTGTAACCAGAGGCTACGGAGCCGGGGTCGCGGCCTCCTCTCCTGAGTGTGTAGATTTCTCTGCCGGGGCTGCACAGAGTGGGGCGGGTGCCCACGCCGGTGCCGGTACTGAGTGCGGCACCCCTGCCTTGGCTAAGGGCCCCCCACTCTCCTTCGTGAAGCCTGTCTCCCCAACCCTTGTATCGCAGTTGCCCCCACGTAGCACTCGGGGAACATACCTGGAGGAAATGGCTAATTAAATGGAAGCAAGTTCGCGCCCGCGATCTGTGAATCTGACCGTAGCAGGCACGTGCCGCGGAGCTAGATGGAGTTCAGAGATTTTGTTTGTTCGTTTGGTTGGTTTGGCTTCGATTCTTTTTTCAGAGTGTTCAGAAAATGCAGAAGAGCCCTGATGTGTTTGGGAAAATAAGCAAAGAGTTGGACGCGTTCAGCCTGGCCCTGTGAAGTCCCCCCAGCTTCCTACGTTGACCCCGATTCCGAGTGTTTCCGGAAAGCGGGCGGGCGGGCCCAGCAGTGCGTGCCACGGGCAGGAGCCCCGGAATGTTGGTCTTCGAACCTGGACCCCGTGAGCTCGGGCTCGGCAAGGTCTGCTCCGTTTCATTCTTGACTCTTCCCTTCCCAGAAGAGACTCTGATTTAAACCAGGAATTTGGGGCCGGCCCGAGATTCGGGGCTGTGAGTCACGATACAGGCAGTGCTGCTGTAACAAAACAGCCCAGGTGGGAGCGATCTCTCCCCCACGCGAGTCTGGGTCCTGCCCGGCGGGTGCCCTGCACCCTCTCCCCGGCTGTCCCCAGCAGGCAGCTCCCACCTCCAGGTCTTGGTCGGCCGGTCTGGCTGGGGCCATTCTGCCATAACATCCAGGGTCAGCTCTCGGCCAGGAGGACACGGTCTTCCGAACACAGGGCGTCCTCTTCTGGAAGCCGCACACAGCCCTATGCTGACACCCCATTGGGCAGAATGTGGTCACGTGGCCATACCTACTGCAAGGGAGGCTGGGAAATGTAGTCTTTCACAGGGCAGCCATATGCCAAGATAAACAACGCAGTGTGTTTGCAACCTGGGAACTGTTGACGTTTGCGGCTGGACGCCGCTTTGTTGTGGGTGCCAGCCTGTGAATTCCAGCGTGATTAGCAGCATCCCTGGACTCTTTTGACTAATGCCAGGAGCAACCCTCCCCCCCACCCCCACCCCTCCCACACACACCAGTTGTGATGACCAGAAATGTCCTCAGAAATTTCCAGGGGTCCTCTGGGGTCATAATCACGCAGCTGAGAACCATCCGGCCAGATCCGAGGGCCCCAGCTGCAGTGTCCCAGGGGCCCAGCAGGAAGAGCGCTGGGCGGGGTGGGGTGAGCCCGTGGAGAATGCCCCAGCGGGAGGGGCTGTCTCCCCCTCCCCCCACCCTGCAAGTTCTCACGCTGGAGGCGGACAGAGATCTGGATTTTCATGTGAAATGTCTAAACTGCTTCCCGATGGCATCTAATTAAGACAGGGAAAAAGCCATGTATTTGCTATGGGTTGAACTGTATTCCCCAAAAGATAATATCCATGTGCTAACCCCCAAAACCTGGGAGAGTGGCCCTATTTGGAAACAGGGCCCAGGCTCGCTGAGGTCACCCTGGACCGGGGTGGGCCCTAACTCAAAATGGCTGGTGTCCTTACACGAAGAGATGCACAGAGAGGGACACATGAGATGGACAGAGACAGAGCAGTTCGGCCATGAGTCTGGGAGCTCTTGGAGCCCAAGGATCTGGAAGAGGCGGGACGGGTCTTCCCCTTGGACCCGCCAGGGGAGGTGGCTCCGCCCACACCTTTAATGTCAGAATTCCCGCAGCTGGGAGAGAAGACATTTCTATCATTGAAGCTACGGCTGGTGGAACTTGGCCGCGGCAGCCGCGGGGAAACTAAGTCAGTGCTCTGAGCCCGTGTGAGCCTCTGGGCCCCCCAAACCTGCAGCCTGACGGGCTGGTCTGCGACAGTGAGACAGGCCCCATCGACGGGCCGGTCACAGACCTCCACAGTCTGAGCCTGCAGCCCCCACGGAACCTGGCCCCAGGCAGCACGCAGAAGTCCCTCCCGCCTTGCACAGCCCAGCTATGGTGCTGCCGCGTCCCCACAGACCCTCGGTCTCTTCATCTAGCAAATGGGGAGAATCAGATTTGCCCGGGACAGGACAAGGCCTCCCTGGGGGAAAGCTGCTGAGCAGGGGTGCACACCAACCCTCCATGATGTCTGTGCCTGCCGGTCACCAGGTGACCTGACAAATACCTGAGCAGAGCTTGGGGGGCCAGGAGCAGGGGATCCGTCAGCGGACAGACTCCTGGTGCCCGAACCTGCCCGGGACGCGGAACTCTCCAGACCGGGCGTGCTCTCCTCTGCTCTGCAGGGCATGGGGCTGGGGTGGAGATTAAGTTTGGGGTTAGGATTTCCTTGGGGGGCAGGGCCAGTATGAGTTAGATTTGCGTTGGGGTTAAGTTTGTAAACAGAATTTGTGTTGGACTGGGTTATGGTCAATTTGGGGGTCAGCGTCAATATTCCAGAAGTGGTCTGGATCAAGATTAGGTTCAGGGTCAATTTCATATTAGGATTAGGGTCAGGGTGGGGGTCAGAATGGGGGCTGGGAAGGCTGCAGGGCAGGATCAGGGTTGGGGTGGGGAGGGGGTCAGGGTGGGGGTGGAGAAGGTGGAGATACAGCTGGGATTTGAACCCAAGCCACTTGCTGTGATCACTGTCGCCAATGTGTCTCCATGTCTCTATGCGTCCAGTGCCTGGACTCCTGGCTGTCACCTTATGCTCTGTAACCTTTGCACTTTGCTACACTCTAGGCCTCAGTTTACCCTCTGAAAGAGTGGCCTGGCTCTGACTGTCCCAGCTCAGGAAGTCCTCGGTAGGCAGGGCCCTCGAGCACTATCCTGCAGGAACACACGGGTGCAAGGACATTTTCAGCACCGGAGCCAGAACAAGAGATCTGGCAGACAGCAGCAGCTCTGGGATTGCGCTTAGAGAAACCATTTTCAAACCAAAGTCCTTCTCACTGCAGCGATCGTGGGAATTGCCCCGGGAAACCGTGTTTGACTGTCACAGAAGGTTTGTATCGACGGGACATGTTATCGTTCAGTGTCCAGGAAAGAGGAGTACTTAGATGCCTCGCTGCCAATACTGTTTCAATCACAGCAGAAAAAAATACATGAATTCTGGGAGGAAGCGGACCTCCTTCGCCTCACGGAGAGAGCGCACTTCCCGACTCCAGAACAGCCGAGAATAACAGGAAGAAGCCCTGCGTGCGGCCCTGGGGGTTTGGCAGCCTTGCCCTGGGCTCTGGGTGTTGATAAATTAAATGGCCGAGCCGCGGGGCTGCTTAAGAGGGAAACCAGGTGTGCTTTGGAAATTCGCTCTGCGCGGTTGCAGGGTGAGCTGGTGTCCAGGAGGGGGCGACATACCGAAGCCCCGCCCCTGCAGGCTGGTCCCCTTGGTGGGACTGGAGAGTCACCGGGTCCCAAGCGGCTGATGTGGGCGCCACCCCCCTCCCCCAGTGATGGCCTGGCCTTGGGTTCTCAGCCTCACCAGCATTGGCCACCACTGGGAGCTGCCCTGAGCCAGAGGCTGCGCCTCCCTGATGGCCGGGAGGGACCCTCCCTGAAGCCATGACGGCAGCAGGGAGCCCACACCCACACCTTGAACTCACCTGGCAGTGCGCTTGGCACCTGCAACCCCTCCCCTCTCCTGGCCTGGCACGCTCCCTTCTGCCCAGGGACCGCTCTGCGTTTCCCTAACCGCCCCTGTGCCTCCCCACCTGCATGCCTTCACGTGTGTGCACCCTTCCTGCCATGACTTCACAGCTCACTCTCCCCCGTCTGTCGAAATCAGCAGCCGCCTCTTCCGGGAAGCCCTCCTGGGGCTCCTGAGGACTGCCAAGACCCTGCGTGGGAGCCAGGCCTCATTGTCTCTTTCTCTTGGGTGCCTCTCCACATGCCCAGGGCTCCTCAGGGCAGACACCCGGGTGCTTCACCTGCCACATCCCAGGCTCAGCACCGGTGGAATCCTTCAGAAGGACCGATGGATGCATCGGTGACTGAGTGACGAGTGAGCCAACAAGGAGCCCGAGGAAGAACCCTGCCCTACCTGCATGTTTCGAGACCCGGCCCCGCCCCAGCTCCCCCATCGTCCTCCCTCCGCCTGCACAATCCCCTGCTCCCAGTGGCCCTACGAAGGGCGCTTCCAGACCTCATGGCAACAGGGGGCCCGGCTCTCCTACCCCCTCCCTGGCACAGCCACCTGCGTGCACCCGTGTGGAGGGCCTGGCTGTCAACTCCCGGCGGAGAACGGCTGCTGTGTGGGCACCTGGGAGGATTGGCTGGGACAAAGGAGGTAGACCCCGGCCGCCAGAGGGGCGGGGGGCGGATGGAGGTCAAGGCCAGCGGGTCTCTGGTTGGACGTGGCTGCTGAGGTCAAGTTCTCAGGGGAGGTGAGACGCGGAGGGGCGTGGCCCCGACCTGCTCCCTGGGCACCGGTGGGCAGAGTCGCGGGCCTGCCTTCCTGGTGATGCCTCCGTGGGGCAACAGCGCCCTGCTTTCCTGCACCCTCCTGACCCTGACCGTTATGTCCTTGACGACTTTCCCTGAATAGCAGAGACACACAGCGTATGTCACGTCAGCTGGGAGACGAACAGAGAATCTGAGAGCGTGAGGACCCGGGGCAGGTCAAGGAGAAAGGCCAGAACCAGACCGGGTGCCATGTTCCGATGCCCCTTACCTAGTGCCCAGGGCTCAGGGTGGGGCCACCCACACACCCAAACCCCACGGCTCTGGAGGGCAGCCAGGGCAGTGGCCACAGGGGCCTGGGTTCTGGACCCCACACTCCCAGGGTGTGACACAGGGGTGCAAGGTGGAAACCAGCCAGGGCAGACGGCGTCCAGGACCGTGCAGGTGCTTAGGTCCCGGCGACTCGTTCAGCGAAGGTATGACCAAAGCCACATAGGGAGGAACCGATTTCCGTCTGTGAGCCCCCCGCCCCAGGGCCCACGGGCCACCCTCTCTCTGCTGTTTCCAGAGAGAAGTCAGCAAGGACCGGCCCTGCCGGGTGGGGGTGCTCGCTGCCGGGTGGGGGCGCAGGGACGTGCGCGGGCCTCGGAAAACCCGTGCTCCTGTCTAATTAAGCCATTAGGAGTGAGTATCCATGGAAACCACTGTGCTTCCATACTCAACACAGATGAATATTTATTCAATGAGCAGGGCACAGGTGCTGGGGAAGCCTTCCCTTCCTGCGGGGACCATAACGGGGGGCTTCTGGGGGAGTCACGTTTTGGACGACCCGCTGAGGCCCGGACCTTTCACCTACGTGATCTCAGTTGCTCAGCCACCCTCCAAGATAGTCACTGTCGCCCCCTCCGTGTGGAAGAAACGAAAGCCCAGAGCAATGGAGCCACCCCAGTAAGAGCCCGAGGCGGGACAGGAACCCCAGAGGGTCTGGCTGGACCGGCTGGCTCTTTCTACAGCCTGAGCCACAGGGGAAGCAGGGAAATGCCCTCCTACATCCTGGACCCCCAGGCGGTGAAATCCACGGCTGTGCTCCGGACCCTCTTGCCCAACGTGAGGGCCATGTGACCTGGAGGGATCATCTGTGATGGGACCTCAGGCCGTCCAGGCCGCTGTGACACAACAGCACAGGCCGGGCGGTTTACATACAGCTGACGCTTCTCGCTCCCAGTTCTGGACGCTGGAGGTCCAGGGTCAAGGTGTCAGCGTGGTGAGGTCACGGCCTGGTGAGGACCCTCTTCCTGGCTTAGAGCACCTTCTGGCTGAGTCCTCAGAAGACGGAGGGGTGGGGGGTGCCCTGGGGCGTCTTTCACAGGGACTGGTCCCACCATGGGCTCCACCCTCACGACCCAAGCAGCTCCCGAAGGCCCCGCGTCCTAACACCACCGCACCGGGGGCCGGGATTTCAATGTGAATTTGGGGACACACACACTCCGGCCACGGCAGTACCTCTGCAGGCTGCTGGGAGCACCGCCGGGGTGGAGCACCGCCGGGGTGGAGCACCGAGCACAGTGCGACACACACGAGGCGCGCCACCAGCACCGCTCGGAAAGGCCACGGCGCGCCGCCCACCGTCAGCCCCAGGAGACGTCCCGGTGGCGCGTGGCAGCAAGGGGCGGTGGCCTCACCCGCCTGTGTCTGGAGGCTCAGTAACGCCCCTCCCTTTGCACGTCTGCATTTGCCGCTGCATCTTGACCGGGATGGCCTGCGGGGCCCCCGCCTGGTGGCCGGACGGTGGTCAGGGGGCTGGGACCCAGCACCAAAAGCTCCAGTGGAAACCCCAGCTCTTACCGGCGCGGTGCGCGCAGCGAGCCCGGACCTGCCGGCGGCCCAGAGCGGTGCCGCAGCCGGCTCCGGGGGCCCCGCTGCTTCCCGGGTGCTGTTCAGACGCCGCCTGTCAGGGAGCTCCACCTGATGGGGGTCACTGAGTGTGTGTGCGTGCGTGTGTGCATGTGCACATGCTCCCGGATGCGCGCGCGCGTGAGCTCCCCGACGTGTGCATGCCCCCGACTGCGTGTGCATGCTCCCGGACGTGTGCGTGCGCGTGCTCCCTGATGTGTGCGTGCATGTGCCCCCGGTTGCGTGCGCATGCTCCCGGACATGTGCGTGCCCCGATGTGCGTGCGTGTGCTCCCTGTCGTGCGCGCGCGTGTGCTCCCCAACGTGCGTGCGCGTGTGCTCCCCGATGCGTGCGTGTGTGTGCTGCCTGAAGGCTTCCTTTCGGTAGCCACAGTAGCGAGTGAACTGCTTTTCGCACTAAACCCTGGCCCAGGAGCACGTCCACCAATGGTTTAGCTCCCGGTCCCCCAAGAAGGTGCATTGAGTGACAGCCCCCTCTCAGGCTGTGCCCCATTTCCAGGGACAAGGGGCTCTCTAAACTGGACGTTGGTTCTAGTTCACATTTCCTTTTATTTTTCTAAGTTTATTTTATTTTTTTGAGAGAGAGAGAGAAAAAAAAAAAAAACACAAGCAGGGAGGGACAGAGAGAGAGAGGGAGGAGAGAGAATTCCAAGCAGGATCCGCACGGTCAGCATAGAGCCTGATGCGGGGCTCCAACCCACGACCATGAGATGGTGACCTCAGCCAAAACTCGAGTCAGACGCTTAACCGACTGAGCCCCGCGGGCGCCCCATAGGTTACGGTTTTTTGTAAAGGAAAGCACATTCATTCCGGCTGATGCTGCTTACCACCCAGAAAGTGCTGTTTGGTACATGAAAGTCTGCCAAACTTGGGGCTCTCTGCTCAAAAACCTTTGCCGGTGGGAGACGCAAGGTCACAGATATGACCCCTTCGTTTATTGTGAAGGCAGGGTTGGTGGTTCCGGCGAGCAGGGCTTGGGGTCACGCCCGGTGGAGACTGCGTTCCGCCTCGGCCACTACATTGTCCTCGGCCTCAGTCTCCTTGCCTGGAAGGGTATGTGAGCATGACCCCGTGACAGCCCCCACCGGGGATGGCAGGGGTCCTGGATCCTGCGGGGCGGGCACCCAGCTCTGAGGGGCCTCTGCTGGCCGGCCCCACTTTCTCAGTGGCGAGATCTGGAAACAAGGGACGTGAGCCGCGCCCGGAACGCAGGCCGTGTGCATCCTGAGCCCCAGCCCGGCTCTCTGGGAAAATGGCCAGGCCCCCTGTGTGCGAAGCAGGGGCGCCTCTGTCTCCACCTTCCCAGCCCCCGCCCACCAAGATCGGGGTCGGTGCCCAGGAATCTGCCATTCACAAGCTCCCTGGCTGATTCTGACCCCCGGGGACCGAGGCACCACAGTTGGAGACCCTGTTTTAGAATTCCCAAAGCTTGTAACTGTCTGATTCTACTTTATTCTTACCACAGCCCAGTGAAATAAACATTATAACCACCCCCTAGCCTTTTAAAGCTGTTTTACAACTTTATTAAGGCGTAATTTATGTGACCTAAATTTTACCTATTATGGGTGCGTGCTAGGACTGCTGCGAAGGTCACACGGGGTCCGGTAAACGCTTCATAAGCTGAGTGCGGTGCACACACAGGGGTCTATTATTACAGCAGATTGTTACTGTTTTTGCTACACACGTTGTCTTATGTCTGCGGCATCGGCATCGTTGTGGCATCGTTTCTCTGAAGGGTTCCTGCAAGGGGCTGCTGGGCAGGGGGTGCGGGCTGGCTGCAAACAGCAGAGATTTGTGCGTGTGTGATGGCTGAGCACCTCGCAGTGGGGGAGAACAGGTTGTTGCTTTTTTTTTTAACATTTCATTTGGAAGTAATTTCAAACTGCAGAAAAGTTACAAGAATAAAAATAGTACAGAGAACACCATATACCTTTTATCTGCATTCAATTATTGCTAACATTTTACACCACCGAGTAGTTCTCTCTCTCCTCCCCTCCTCCTCCCCCTCCCCTCCTCCTCCCTTCTCCCCTCCTCCTCCCTTTGTCCTCCCTCTCCTCCTCCTCCTCCTCCCTTCCTCCTCCCTCCCGTCCTCCCCTTCCTCCTCTCCTCTCTCTCTGTCTTTCCCTCCCTGTCTCCCCCTGCCTCCGTCTCTCCCTGTCCCTCCCTTTCTCCCTCCGTATGGGGGTGGGGGGGGGATATGACTTTTCTGAACTGACTCAGACCAAGTTGCACGCTTCAAGACTCTTCGCCCCTGACAACAGAGCCGTGGTCTTACAGAGCCACAGAGCGGTGGCACCTGCCTGCAGGCCAGCACTTGGGGTCCCATCCTGCCGGCTGCCTCAACAGTGCCCTTTACTGCCTTCCTCTCTAGCCTGGGACCATCTAGGATCAGGTGTTCATTTGTCTTGCCTCGTCGGCTTCCTCTCACCTGGAACATTCCCACAGTCTTTTTTTATCTTTTATGTCACTGACATATTTGGAGAATACAGTGCTTTTCGTAATGAAACGGTGCTTGTTTTGGGTTTTCTGATGTTTTCTCATGATTAGATGTACCATATACGTTCTCAGCTGTGATGACACACAGACGAGGCATCTTTTCCAGGTTCCTCGCCCCGAGCGCACGAGGCCTCTCGGCGGGGGTTACTTTTGATGAGCTGGTCGAGGAACTATCTGAGTTGTCTGCTGTATAATCACCCTTCATTTCCTCGCAACTGATGAACAGTCTACGAGGGAGATACGTTAAGACCAACAGTGTGCTTCTCACCAAAATTTCCCCCTAGACTTAGAATCCACTAATGATGCTGATCCGGTCGTTAGCTGAAAAATGTTGATTGTCAAGCCCGGTTCTGCCCCCATTTTAACCAGTTGGCTCCTATCGCCGTACCGAAGTCCCACCTCTCTGGTCTACTCTGCCAACCGTCCGTTCATCCACCATCCACCCATCGTCAGTCCCTCCGTCCATCCGCCGGGCGTCCATCCGTGTATGTGCGTATGTTTCCGTCGTCAACCTACCGTCTGCTTGCTCACCCAACCACCCATCCGCCCCCGTCAGCAGAAGCGTCTAGAACCCACTGCTGCACTTCGTCAGTCTGGTGCTCGGATCACTCTGAACTCTGACCAAGGGCACCTCCTCCAGCTGGCTCTTGAGTCTTTGCGACGTGCCACCTTTTAACTTTTTTACTCGCATTCAGTTATTGCTAACATTGTACTCCATTTATTCGTTCTCTCTCCTCCTCCTCCCCCTCCTCTCCCCTCCCCCTCCTCCCCCTCCCCCTCCTCCTCTCCCTCCTCCCCCTCCTCCCCCCCTCCTCCCCCTCCCCCTCCCCTCCCCCTCCTTCCCCCCTCCTCCCCCTCCTCCTCCTCCCCCTCCTCCTCTTCCTGCTCCTCCTCCCCCTCTTCCTCCTCTCCCTCCTCCTCCTCTCCCTCCTCCTCCTCTCTCTGTCTCTGTCTCTCTCTCTCTGTCTTCCCTGCTTACTTCCTGGTATAACAAGATGTTCCAGCCTCATTTTGTGCTTTTCCTGCCCAGTCCTAAAACCAGTCATTTCTCCAAGAAGCCCTGGTCCCTTCCAGTGGGAAATGTCTTAGACACCAAGCTCTGGGAGCCCAGGGTCCTCAGGACCTCACAGACCAACCTAAGGAGGGGCTGCTTCTTTTCCCTGGCTGTTCTTTCTGCCAAGTACGACAGTTTATTTTTTCCCCGTTTGCGTTGTTTAATTCTGCCCCTTTCTCAGCCTCGTGAACTGAATCACACGGGGCTGAGCTGAACTTGCAGAATAAGAACGTGCTTCCCGAAGTCAGAACTGCAGGAAAGGTGCAGCCGGAGAAGGGACCACCCTCCCCACTCCCTGGCGGGGAGATCGTCAGATGGTCGTCTCCTTTAGTCTTCCTGGTTCTTCCTTACTCCTGTTTTATCACGCGCGAGGCACACCACCGGTGCTCTGTTGCACCCGGCCTTTTTCACCGGCCACTACACCCCAGAAGCCTCCACCGCCCTCGGAGCCGAGCCCACGCTCGGCAGCGTCCCAGCCCGTGTGCGCGCCGATTCCCCGCCGTTTCCCCTTCCCACGCACGCGTGCGGGTCTCAGCTCCGCTGAGCTGTACTGACAAATAATACCGTCAGATGTCTAAAGCATAGGCCGTGACGATTCGACGCGCGGACGCGCCGTGAAAAGCTCTCCCATCGACTTAACTAACACAGCCATCACCTCGCGTGATTATCTCCTGTTTGTCTCTTTGTGGGGTGAGATTTAAGTCGGACTTTCTTAGCAAATTTCACGCGGCTAATTCGTCTCACGGGTGAAAGGTCATGGTTCGCGCCCCGGCCCGTCCTCCCTGCCAAGCGTGGCCACCACCCTTCCGCACTCTGTTTCCGTGAGTTTGGCTTTGCTCAGTGTCCACGTAGGAACGATTCCACGCAGAGGACTGGTCTTCCTCAGTCCGGCTTTTCTCGCCCCGTAGGACGCCATCGAGGCCGGCCCGTGTTGTGGCAAACAGCCCGGTGGCCTCCTTCCTCCCGGCTGAACGACACTCCGCTGTGCACACGCAGCGGCTTCTCCATCCACGAATCCATCGCCGGACACCCGGCTTGTGTCCACGTCCCACGGGCTGAGCCGTGTCGCCGTGAGCGTGGGGGCTTCTCGGACGCCCTCGTCTCTTTCCCTTCGCATGTGGACCCTGACACGGGGTTGCCGGGTCGTAGGAAATTCTACTTAATTTCCTCAGGAGGCTCGATCCCGTCGTCCAGGGCGGCTGTAGCATTTTACGGGTCCCAACGACACCGCACGAGGGTCCCCTTTTCTCCACAGCCTCGCCCACGTTTACTCCGGTCTCTTTGGGGACAGCCATTCCGACAGGAGTGGGTGGTTTCGATTGCTATTTCCCTGATGCAGAGGATCTCTCCACGTGTCTGTTGGCCGTCTGCGTATCTTCCTCGGAGAGGTGTCTATTTAGTTCCTGTGCCCAATTTTAACGATCTTTCCTTCCTCCCTCCCTGCGTCCCTCCCTCCCTTCCTTCCTGTTGAGTTGCGTGAGCTCTTTATAGATCTTGGACATTAACCCACCACCAGATACACGACGTGCAAGTATTTTTTCCCTGTCGGTAGGCTGCCTCTCCACGTGGCGGGTGATCTGAGCTGCGCGGAAGCCGTCTGTCCTGACACGATCCTGCCTTTGCTTCCGTCACCGGCGTCGCTCCCAGCGGTCCCTGTTTTGCAATGACAGACAACGCCGTGACAAACACCCCTGTGCCCGCGTGTTTTCCGTCGTCGGAGGGGTGTCTTCAGGGAAAATCCCTGGAAGGGTCAAACGCATGCGTGGGCTGGTTAGACGCTGTCCTTGCACGGGCGACCGTCACCTTGCGTCCCCACCAGGGCGCCGAGCCGGTCTGTCTCCCCAGCAGCGCGTGCTGTCAAACTGTAGAATTTCCGCCCAATCTGAGGGATGAGACGTGGCATCTCATGTGGCTTCAGCCTGCACTTCTCTCACAAGAGTGAAGTCAGATACCTTTCCGTTCTCCCAAGGGCCGCTCGTAGGTCCTTTCCAGGGGACTGTTTCTCACGTACTCTGTTCGCGTTTCTATATGATTTTTGTGCGTCTGGCTGTCACCTGTGAAGACTTCTTTGCATATTAGAGACGTTACCCTTTCACTGACGGAGTAAGTTCCAATGATTTTTCTCCTGGTTTAGTGTTTCTGCGATTTCTGCAAAACTTGGTATTTTTTTGCAGACGGATTTGTTGATATTTTCGTTTATTGCGTCTGGGTTTTTCCTTCACATCTAGAAAGCTCTTTCCCTCATGATAGATCATAGAGGGATCTTCCCGTATCTGTATATGCGGGCTTTGTACTCCTGCCCTCTGATTTTGTGAGTTGATTCTTACCGCGGTGTGAGGAGTGGATCTAATTTTGTCTTTCTCCCCAAGAGCATGTGCTTGTCCCAGCACGGTTTTGCGTGGACGATCATGAGTGTTACAGGGGACGGGGGGGGGGGAGGGGTCCTCCGCTCGGTGCTGGGCTCCAAGCGGCGGGGCACCCCCTCCCATGCGCCCACGGCCGCCCCCACCCGAGCCCAAGGCCACCAGTCCACCTGCGCCCACGGCCGCCCCCACTCGCGCCCACGGCCGCTTCTGCTCCCTTTCTGAGGCGCGGCGGCCCGCGCTCCCACAGAGGCCCCCGCCGGGCGGTCCTGTCTGCTGGGGCCTGTCCCCACCACCCGACACGGCCCTTCCTCCTCCGCATTTTCTCAGTTACTCTTGCATGTTTGTTTTTCCACATGAACTTTGGCGTCGACACCAGCTCCACAGAAAAATGTCCATCGGCATTTTTATGAGGATCACGTTAAGCTTATACCCTAAATTAGGAAGAACTGACATCTGGATGATGTCGGAACGTCCCGACCTTTCTATTCTGGGTCTGTGGGTCTTGCAAGAACGTGTTACGGCTTCTTTCGCACGGGCGGCCGACATTTCGCCTTAAGCCCACGGCTGCAGGTGGGCGAGCAGGGGCTTGTCCGTGTGCCGGCTGTTCTCTGCCCCCGCAGACCCCTCCTCGCCCCCTGCCCTCTGCCCTGGTGGCCGCCGCAAGGGGCCCCCTGCCCTCCAGCCTCTCACGGGGTTTGGCCGGCAGGAAGCCCGCCCGAGAGAATAGGGCGGGAGGGCGGATGAGGGCTTTTCCCGGCTTGCTGTTGTCCGGGCCACATAGACGACGGTTTCTGGGGCTCAGCCGCGACCACAGTCTTCTCTCCGGGGCCCCGCAAGGCTCCCCTCCGCCCAGCCCTTCGGGCCGGGTGGTCCTGGCGTCCGTGTGACTGACCCCTGCTGCGTCACTGTCCGCTGTTAGCTTCCTCTGCTGCGCTGTAGACCGCCCCTCCTTCAAACCCTCCAGATCGCCCTGCTGGTGTGAACCCCTGCCCCCCGCCCGCGCTCACCCGGCACCCCCAGCTTTTTGGACAGGACACCTCGGTTTTCCGCGGAGAAGGCACCCTCCGTCTGCTCTCTGATTGCATTCGGCTGGACTGACCTCGCTCCCGGGTCCGGGGCTGGCCTGTGTCCCAAGCCTGCCATCAGCCGGCCATCTACGGTTGGGAGGCGGAGGGGACAACATGATGAGGAAGTCAGGAAGCCCTGAGATGCTGAGAGAGCCCGGCAAACAGTCGGCAGGGAGACGGAGCCTCCGTTCTACGACCGTGTATCCGTCAGGCTCCGCCAAACAGACCGGTGGGATGTGTGCGTCCGGAGGCGGGGAGTTATTTTGAGGGACTGGGCCACACGATTGTGGGGTTGGCAGGTCAGAACTCTGCAGGGTAGACCAGCAGGCTGGAGACCCGGGAGGAGCTGGTGTGGCAGCTGGAGGCCTTCCGCAGGCAGAACTCCCGCCTCTTTCGGGAAGTCAGATATTTTTTCCTTAAGACCTTCAACTGATTGGATGAGGCCCACCCACATTATGGAGGATAATCTGCTTTACTCAAAGTCTACTGGTTTAAATATGAATCTTTATTTAAAAAAAAAAATACCTTCACAACGAGGTCTAGAATAGTGTTTGGCTAAATATCTGGGGACCGTGGCCCAGCCAAGATGACACATAAAATTAAAAATCACAGGGGTGCCTGGGCGGCTCAGTCGGTTAAGCGTCTGACTCTTGATTTCAGCTCAGGTCATGGTCTCACAGTTCGTGGGTCCGAGCCCCACGTCAGGGTCCACGTTGACAGTGTGGAGCCTGCTCGGGATTCTCTCTCTCCCTCTCTCTCCCTGCCCCTCCCCTGCTCTCTCGCTCTCTCAAAATAAATAAACATTTTTAAATTAACAAGCACGAACCCAAGAAACTGAGTTCGATCACAACCTCCCAAGCTTGGACTTGGCTTCTCCCACGTAGCCTCCAGAGGAGAGCCCAGGTTGGCCCACACCTTGACCGCGGCCTTATGTGCAGCACCGGCCACGGGGAAAGTGGAGGAGCCCACGGGACTCATGACCCACGGAACCTGGAGGTGACGAACGTGTGCCGCCACAGCCGCTGAGTTTGTGACATGTGACAGCTCATCACGGCAAGCACAGGACAGGAGCCAGACGGGCCTCGAGGAAAGCCGGGGGCCGCCCGGGTGAGTCTAAGCTCCTGCCAAGTTCCAAGGCGGGTGGCGGTCGGGCGTCTTCACCAGCAGGGCAGAGAGCTGTCGGACACGCTTCTGCTGAAGGCGGGCTGCGGGGGGGCCCCCCTGCCCCCCATCCCCCCACCCTCCACCTGCGCCCATCCCCCCACGCTCCTCAAAGCCAGCATTTGCCCCCAGGGCAGGCCCCAGGCAGACAGGCGGGCAGGAGGAACTTCCGGAACCCCCTGGGTCTGGGTCTGGGACCCCACCCTAGAGGGGCTCTCAGCCAGGTGGGGAACAGTCGGTAGTACGTGATAACCGGTTAGGGGACCACGGAAGGTCTCACCGCCTGGAGAATCTGAGAGGGCTCCCTGGAGGAAGCAGTATAATTGGGCTGCCACCCTTGGCTTGCGACTCTGGGCTTCCGCGGGAACTGGGCGAGCGGCTTTGCCAAGGGCCAGCGCCACTCATGTGCCTGAGCCCCAGCGGGGGCAGCCGCTGTCTCAACTCCGCGTGGCCATCCAAGCCGTGGGAGCCGGGAGCCGTGCCACGCAGGGCCAGGGGGAAGGCCCGGGACGGCAGAGCCCCCGGTCCCCACTGGAGGGACGTCTCTAGGAAAGGTGGCGGGCAGAACGGGTGTCAGAGCCCAGCAGCACCACCCTGAGGGGTGTCACCGAGACCCCCGGAAAACGTGGAGCTGGAAGTCCCGGCTGGGACGCTGCTTTGGGATGTGACTTGAGCCGAGCAAGGAGCGAAAAGAACCCGTTTGCCCTGCGGTTGCCGGGCGTCTCCTGGGAAGTCCCAGGGCTGTGGCCCGGCCTGTGGAAGGGAGGCGCCCCCTTGGCACAGGGCCAAGCCCTCAGCAGCGTTTAGGTCGTCGTAACTGCCTAAACCGTCACGGGTCCTCGCGCACCCAAGCCGGGCCTGCCTCGTGGTGCGGCCGCAGGGCCGCCTGTGAGTCCCCACACCCCCAAGTCAAACCCAACGCCAAAGCCGCGAGAGGTACCCCGCCGTCTCCCCGCACCAGCCTCGCCCCCTCCTGAGCCCCCAGCTCCCCCTCTCCCAGCCGCCGGGCGTCTGCCCCGCCCACCACGCTGGGCCTTACCCTCTCGGGGACCGGGGCTCCCCAAGGGCCCGCGGCTTCTGGGTGCTCTGGAGCACCCAGGCCGAAGGTTCTGGCAGATCGGGTTTGCTCTGCTGAGCAGCTGGGCGCGTCCACCCCCCCCCCCCCAGGGTCCTTCCATTGTGCTCCCGTCGAGGGGTGGGGGGCAAGCCAAGCTTCATGGAAAGGACTGAGGGAAGTCTCCTGGCCTCTGATGAGAGCGCCTGGGCTCCCGACACGGCTTAGCCTCCAGGAGGGGCCCCCAGTCCCCTCAGGGAAGCCTTCCCCGGACGTGTCTTGCTTGTGGCCTCTTCTCCCTTTTCTAGTAACGGGCCTGTGCTTTCCCTTCCTCTGGGGGGCTGGTCTTCACTCCCACGGTCCCTGGGTGGGCACGTGACCCGGGCTTCCCACCCCCCCAACACCGTGATTGGCCCAAGTGCAGTCAGAATCTTCCCCAAGGCACGGGGCTGCGGAGCTGGGAGGGCAGGGGACTGTCAGCCGTGCCCCACGGTGGACAGCAGCCAGCACGGGGACAGAGGGGCCGGCTCCTGCTGAGTCTCTGAGCCCCGGGCTCCAGCTTGCCTGTCATGTGCCCAGACCCCGGTGACATGAGACGACAGAATCTCAGGCTTTGTCTTGTCTTGCCCCCCCACCCTGCACCCCCCAGCTGAGAGATCCTGGGGGCGGCCCCTCCCCAAAGAGCATGGCGTGGCCTCCCCGCCTTTCACGACAGCCTGACGCATTCTGGCTGTGACTATCCAGATCTTCGGGTGTCGGCCTCCCGTGGGCGCGGCAAAGGACACGTGTGCTCACCCGTGGGTCTGAGCCGTGAGACCCCCACCCCCCCGGGTGTGGACATGGCCGAGGAGCGCGCTCTGAATGTCGGATTCCTCGGCCTGCTTAGTCCTCAAAGTGCCGTCTGAGGCGGCCTCCTCCACTGGGCCTCGTGCCCCCGGCGTGGGGCGTGGGGAGGTCGCCCGGCAGCCCGGCCGGGAGCTGAGTCGAGAGGGCACCCTCCAAGCCATATCTCCGGAGGCGGCTGTGATGGCAGACACGGGGCCCGTGGGGACCAAGAATGGGGCAGATGTCATCCGGGTTCGGGATCTTAGAGCCCCACTGGCTTTGCTGAGCGCGGCCTGGCTGTGCCTGGGGCCCAGGGCTCGCGGGGCACGTTTCCAGACCCAACCCTCGCGCCTCCCTCGCGGCCTCTGCTGCCAGCTCCTGTCTGCATCTCATTCCCTGGAAAGATCTCTCCAGGGGCCTGTAAGATGCTCCGTCTGCAAAATTTCCTCCCCAAAGTTATACTTCTGGAGCTTTTAGAAAAAGCAAACACCTCGCTTGAAAGAAATGCCGTCGTTTCTCTTTGGTGAAGGAGTCGGGGTGCAGACGCCTGTGGGAGGAACGCGGCAGAATCCTCGCCAGCGCCCCCAGTCCCCAGAGGCACGACTCGGGGTGGGGGAGGGCACGGCAGCGGTGCAGGTGGCCCTCCGCCTGCCTCCTCCCTCCCTCTGGGCAAGCGCCGGCCCGGCTCTGGACTTCTGAACCGTCTCCGCGGCCCCCGTCTCCAGCCGCGCTGCCCAGCCATGCCCTCTGCGCTCCTGGGGCTCCTCACCCGGCTGGCAGGCGGGGGCCACGGGAGCCAGGCTGTCCTGGCCTCGGATCGGCCTCTCCTCCCCCGGGACAGCGCCCGCCCCCTGGCCAGCCCTGCTCGTGGGACCCTGCTCCCTCGAGCTCCGCTCCAGACGCCCACCCGGTCACCCCCAGAGGATAACGTCCTCTGACCCGGAGGACGCCCGGAGACCCGGTCCAGGGGCCCTCCCGGGGGAGCAGCGCCCCTCCTTCCCTGAACGCTGCCCCCCCTACTGTGCGCGGGGCACCAGGTAGGTCCTCTGGAAGCCTCCCCGTGTTTCAGCGTTCCCGCACATCGCGTCCCCTTCCGCCACCGCCAGCTGCCGTTCGTTAGCATTTGTTCTGAACCCGGGGTTTATTTGACCTTCAGACCAACCCTCTGACGTAGATACTGTGATCACCCCAATTTCACAGATGAGGAGCAGAGCCCAGAGAGGTTCAGAAACTTGCCCGAAGACACACAGCAAGGAAGTGCCAGAGCCAATGGCGGCGTGCCAGGGGGAGGGTGGTCAGAGGACAGTCTGCCCTCTGGCTCACAGTCTCTACCAAGTTAGTAAGTTGGGAATTACAAATTCAGCCCTTGGAGAAGACACCGGCTCCTGCAGGGTCCCTCCGGACGGGTTTGGCCGTCCTCCTGGCGGGCGGCACAGCGGGTCGGTGGCCGCGGTCTCAGGGCGCGGACCCCTCTGATGAGCACCCCGTCAGGTTCCAGGCGGGCAGTCCGGCCTCCAGAGACATGCTCGCCCGTTTTCCTGTGCCGCTGCCTCTCTGTCCTCAGCAAGCCCGGGGAGGAGACAGGATGATGAAAACCCATTGATGTCTGGAGAAGTGCAGAAGTTTCCTTGGAAACAGAAACTGCTTTTCTCCGTTCTGGGAGCCGCACAGCCTCCACCAGCCCCAGGTCCCCAGCGCACAGGCGGCTCGGCCACGGGGCCGTGCCAGCATTCGAGGCTGACCCGCGGGCTCGAGTGTCTCCCGCGGCCCCGGCATCTGGGCTCCAGGCAGGGCGAGGACGTGGGCACATCCCCATGGTGGCTCAGTGCGCCCAAGGGAGCCCGTGGCTCCCTCTTATTCGAGAAAACAGGAGCTCGGTCCCGGGCACCGTTCTGGGAGAGTCTCGCCCACCTGGGACGGGCAGGCGGAGACCTGTCCCTCCATCAGGGAGCTCTGGGGGGATGCCGACCGTGGGCACCGGAGGCCCAGAGCCCCGGGGAGCCAAAGCTTAGTGTGGCCGGCTCTGTGGACCCAGGGCCTTCAGAGCCAAGTGCCCGGAACCACGGTGCCGGGTCCGGGTGGGAGCAGCCCGGGTCTGGGGACCCGCATTTATCTCTGCAGGTGATCCTCCTCAGGGACAGGGAACCCGGCCCAGGGGGTGGCCCACTCTCGTCCACCTGCACGGGGCTCACTGGCCGACCCTGGATTCTCCGAGAGCCCACTGTGTCCAGCCAGGGCCGGGTGTCGGGGCGACGAGCCCAGGTCCCCGGCACGCTGTGAAGGAGACGGGCCGGGGCGGAGCCAGACCCACGAAAGCAGTTCTGCCCGTGAATTTAGTTCTTAACTGTAATGCCCTTTCCCCTCAGAGTGGAGACGGAGAACGCTTGGCTAAGTGAGCGTGCCGGTCAAGCAGACCGGCGCTAAGGAGGGCGAAGCGGCCGAGGGCCCAGAAGGCGGGGCGGTGAGCTGGTGACCTCGGGCCCCGTTCTCTCCTGCGTCTGGGACCACAGTGCAGCAGCTCGGAGAAGCCAGCGCCGGGAACAGGCTCCCTCCTGCCCCTGACACATCCACGTGGGCCTGGCAGGCCACCGGCCTCCGACCCTGGTTTTCATCGGGGTGAAAGGGCCGAGGGCCTCCGCCGAGAGCTAGGTCTGCGGGACCCGGGCCTGGTCCCGGGGTGCTGGCCCCCGCCCTCCACCCTGCCCTGGTGCTGCGCTATGGATGCCCCCACACCCTCTGTGCTGTGTGGCTCTGGGGGGAAAATGCTAAGGTGAAGGGGGACACGGGGAAACTCAGGGTAATGGTACCAGTTCCGCATTGGTACTTACGTAGGTATAATTGTCTAGAGCAGTTTTAGGGTCGTAGCAAAGCGAGCGGGGAGCAGAGACAGTTCCACTGTGCCCCCAGCCTCCCCCACCATACAGGTTGTAACGGCCCTGGTGCGTCCCCATCACCAGCCCACTGAGTGCACCCCAAGTCCCAGGGAGCCGAGGCGGCAGATGCCCTGGGGCGGGGGGGGCAGACGGGGGTCTGGGCTGAGGAGGCCTCGGGGGCAGCGGCCCTGTGGGCCCCAGGGGGTGGGCGGGTTGAGGACCCACAGAAGTAAGACCCCGTCTGCCTCCCCCGTTCGTGTCTTGATAGGAAGGTCTGCGTGTGCTGTTCTTTGGGGACCCCAACGGGACCAGGGGGTGGGTTCGCGGCATCGGACACGCAGGCTGGGAGAGAATCTAGCATCCGAGTGGTGGTGGCATTGAAAGTCAGGTGGCTGGGGCCCGAGGGAGCGCGTGGCCCTGGCCCTTCGTGGCCCTCCACGCCTCCGGGGGGCCGGCCGGGCTGGAGCGTACTGTCAGGGCATCGGGAGCGAGCTTTGTGCTTTACAAGGGGGAGCACGGCAGAAAGCAGGCTGGAAATGAAAGACCACGCCCCCGGGAACCCCAAAGCCTCCGACGTTCACTGCCTGCCCTGCTCTCCCCGACACCCGAGGCGGCTGGCCGCGGCTCTCAGTCTGGGGTTGACGCTAAACCTTGAGCGGCACGACGACCGACGTTCTGTCCACCTCTGAGATTGCACGGAAATTGGATGATCAATTTTTCAGTGACTTTAATGGATATTATTTCCTTTTCCGCCGAAATCAATTCCTCCAAGGCCAAAGCTTTAGATTAGGTTAAATAGCTACTGAAATGCAAGGAATGGGGTCAACCCACAAACAACAAGCTTTCTCTGGAATTGGCCGAGGAGAACAGGGAGCCACAGATGGTTCTGTGGCCTCTGGAGAGAGCAGGGGCCGTGATTTATTCATCAATCCCTGACACAGGAGGGTGGCCAATAACTGCTGGTGAGTGACGGATGGATGGATGGACAGACGGACACACGGATGGACGTGGGCGGGGATGGATAGACGGAAGGCTAAGTATGAATAAATGAGCTGCTTGGCCTCTGTCATGGGAGTGGCTGTGCTGCTTTGCCCGATTCCAAGGCATCCCAGGTGGGCCCCCATGACCGTCTGGACCACCACTGGGACCCCGTGAGAGGGTGGACACCGTGCCTGGGGCCCTCGGAGGGGCAGGCGGGGGCCCAGGGAGGGGCCCGAGCCCGCATGCACCCTGCACGCGTCCTGGGCGCCAGGGTTGAGGGCCCTCAGCCGGCACAGGGGAAGCAGCCAGGCTCGCGCCACAAACCCGCTTGAAGGAGGGGACCGTGGCTCGCCTGCCGAGTGTCTGGGTACCTCGGGACCCACGTGTTGCGGGTGTCTCCAACCCGACCGGATCGGGGCTGGACGGTTGCCGCTGGCGGGAGGGCAGCAGAACCCGCCCGGGGGGGTATGGGGCTGGGGGAGGCCCGGGGACCCCCACTGCTGTCAGTCACAGGCGGGAAGCTGGAGCCAGACCGGACCGGGAGCGGTGGCCCCAGGAGGCAAGGCCGCTAAGCCTGATCAGGGCAGGGCGGCGGGGGGTGGGGGAGGGGGTGGGGGGGTCACACCAGTCTCAGGGGCTGGGCCATGAGACCGCCAGCCAGTGTCGTGAGGCTTGTTCCCTCGGGACTGCAGGGAGCGCGGTGAATCTCCGTCCCCGGAAGGCAAAACGCCTCATCCTGCTTTCTTCTGATTGTAAAAATAAGCCATTTCCATTGCAGCAACTTGCGGAAACGTAAGAAAAAGCCAAGAACATAAAAATCACCCGCATCCCATCCGCAAGGAGCGGCTGTGGGGGACCCCGTGGATGCCGCAGAGGTGGGTCTCTCACGGGCCGTGACCCGCGTGGAGGGGACAGGCCCACCCCGCCGATGCCGGGTTTCCGGGCCTCCATCGGTGCGGCCGCAGCACAAACGAGCTGGAAAGTCACGGCGCTGAGTAAGCGCATTTGGGCGAACTTGCATCACACAGGGACAAGCGTAGACGCGAGGGGTTCCAGACCCCAGCCAGAGACCCCGACACGGAAGCTCTCGGAGGGCTTGTCCGCGGCCACTTTCGTGGACGAGGGGGACAGCCTGCGCCGCGCTCCCCTGCTGGGGTCGGAGGAGCCCGTGACCGGCACGTGGGCAGGGTCCCTCACTAGGTGGCTCTGGAGGGCGGGCAGATGTCACCAGCTGGTGATGACCCACAAGCATCTGTGGCGGGAGGCTAAGGTTCCAGAAGGTGGCTATGCAGCCGCCCCCAGAGATCCAGGGAGAGGATGGGGGGCTGAGGCCCGAGGAGGGACGGTCTTGCTGACGTCGACTCTTGGTGGCACCAGGAGCTGGCTGTGCGCAGGTCCCCAAAGCCTGAGCGGGGTTCCCGGTGGGCGAGGAGAAGACCCGGCGGAGCCACGCCGGCCTGGGGACTGAAGGTCCCAGTCTGGTGGCATCATGACTTTTCATTCCCTGGAGGAAAAGAGCTAGAGCCACAGCGGCTGGGCGCAGGGCCGAGGCGGTGCGTATGTCTTGATTAAAAGCGCGCCATAAATTGGACCGAAGTTTGCACCGGTCCACACCACCGACCCGGAGGCCTTTCTGCATGACTGTACAGGACTCCGTCCCCCAAGGGCTCAAGGATCAAGGACGGGAGCCCATCGTCAACCGTTTGGGGGCTGAAGTCCGGGCTAATTCGGCCTCGCTTGTCTTCACCGGGTCTTGGGTTCCAGGAGTAAAGGAAGGAACAGCACGTTCTCAAGTCACAGGGACCCGTAAGGGACGGGCCCTGGGGGAGGGGCTCCCCAGCAGCCACTGGGCACTTCGCCCTCTCCCCCCGGCCCCCTGCGGTCACTTGTCCCCGCTGTGGGGCTCCCGGGGTTGGGGGGGGGGAGGAGGGTGGTCACCAGGACTGGGGAGGGTGTGGGCGCTGTGCCGAAGCAGCCTGTCGGGCTCACAGGAAGCCAGACCACGGTGTGGCCCTGCCACCCTCCACGGCCCCATGGGAAGGTGCCTGCCCCCTGAGCCACGGCCCACGAGGGTGGTCCCAGCTGGGGACGGCCGGCCCGGCCGTGTGTATTCCACAGTGCGGGGTGGATTTCTGGGTGGGGGGAGGTGCTCAGCGCTGCTGTCTCCGGAAGGGACACAAGCCAACGTGCAGCCATGACATTGGGAAAGGCCCGCCCTGAGCGGGGACACGCCGTGCGGCCCCCTGCTTCTCAGGGGCCCCAGGCAAGGTCTCAAGCAATCCGTGCCTCAGTTTCCCCCCACCACCACCACCACAAACAGACTCGGGCACAGGAGTGTAGGTGACGTTTCCTCAAGGCGCAATCCGCACAGCGTCCCCTTCTCCTCGACCTCCAAGTGTGGCCACAGCTTTCCAGCAGAACGGGAAAACCCGAGGACACCGGCACCGCGGTGACTGTGGCCCTTACTGATCGCGCTCATTGGTCATGTTTTCCCACCCTTCTTGTAAGTTGCATCTAACTGTTTTGGGTTGATTCTTAGGTAAATTGTTACCTAGACTCCTTCTTGAGGCGTCTGCCCCCACCAGTGCTGGGTCATGCGGTGGCTCGGGCACGTCTCCTTTTCTGGTCCCGATTTGCCTCGACTGGGGTGCCTCGACGGCACCTCGGTGCACGGCGGAAGTTTCTCCGGAAGTTAGAGGCTGGCGCCCCCAGCATTCCCCCTGAGTCAGAGGGCGAACGGCTCCCAGAGCCAGAAAGAGGAGCGGGCATCTGTGGTGGAAGACTTCGGTGCCAGTCCCCGTGTTGGCATTTGATGTGCCTTTCCTCACTTCCTCCTCGCAGGGACCCAGTACGGAAGGTTCTTGCCCCATTTGATCACTGAGGACACGGAGGCTCGGGAGAGGGCCCGTCACGGAGAAAATCTCCGGGCCCTCTCCCCGCCTTTCCCAGGCTCCCCCACCAGCACGGCGCCCCTCAGCCGGCCTAGTCCCCGCAGGGAGGTGCCCAGCTCCCTCAGTGCAAGGGAGGCCGTTTCCTTGGCGACGGGGTCCTTGTGCCTCCCTTCACTGCCGGAAGCCCCCCCCACGAGACCCACTCCGGGCACAGCCGAGCCAAGTGTCCACAGAGCCTCGACAGACGCGGGCCTCTGGGCACCTGTCAGGGCCCCCACCCTCGGGGGCTGTGGGCGGAATTTTAAGCTCAAGAAGTATTCTTAAAAAGCACCCATGTGGCTTAGTTAAACCTCCTAAAATAATTGCAGTCAAGCAATTACTCCTTTTGAAGGCGTTCGGAGGTGTTGAGATCCAGGCTGGCATTTTTCATGATAAAAGCAAGTCCTTTGTGCTCAGAGCCCGGGGCGGCTCGGCTCCGTTCAACAGGTGCTCCCAGGACACGGTGGGTGCTCCCGGTGGGCCTGCTCCCCCTTCTCCTGGCCTACCTCCCACACCTTGCAGGCAGAGTCGGGGAGCCTGAGGATAAGAGAGGAAACGAGAGGGAGAGAGAGAGAAAGTCAGCTCCGTCAGCTTGCCGGCGGAGGAAAGAGCACGTCTGCAAAGCAGACGTTTTCCCGATGGGCCGCCTCCCAAAGCCAGGCCAGCCCTCCGGCCACGCGGCCTCCGCAGTCAGGGCTGGCGGCAGGAAAGCTGAGGGTGCGCGTCCTGACCCCCAGGCTCTGGAAACACGCCTCTCCCTCGCCGCCTCGAGCCCATCTCTCTCCATCCTGCGGCCTCTGTTCCTCTCTGTCCCGCTCCCTCCTTCCTGTCATTCCTCACGCAGTGCCTCCTCGGTGCCTGCATCCAGGGTCACGGCCGATCAAGGCAGCCCCGCCCCCAGGGAGCTCCAACAGGCACCCAGCCCCACGGCCATGACCGCAGGCCGCAGGGCCGCGATGGAGGGGGGCCCAGGGTTCAGAGGGGGCGCCTGCCTCTCTCCGGGGGACCCGGGGAAACTTTACAGAGCAGGCAGGTGGAACATCGGGTGACCGCGCGGCAAAGGCCCCTCCGTCCCCCCACGGGCACCACGGCGGTGCTGAGCCTGGCCACGGACTCGCTCTGGCCAGGGGAACGCGGGTGGAAACGACCACATGCGCGTGCGGAGCCTAAGGCTTAAGACACCGTGCGTGGTTCTGCTTGTCTGTCTGGGAGCGTCCGGCCTCCCCCCTGATCAGGCCACGCCTGGGGGGTCCGCGGCCCTGAGAAGAAGGGGCGTGGGGGTGGGGGGGAGCTGAAGCGGGCCCCCCAGCTGCGTCAGCCTGGAGCAGCCAAGCCCCGGCCAACCGCAGGCTCACGCTCGGGAAGTAACGTTCTCCGTTGTAAGCCCCCGGGCTGTGCTGACTCCTTAAGCAGTGTATTGTGACTAGGCTAACTGATGCAAGGTGGCACTTTTCTGGGCCTGGAACCCGGCAGGGGTGGGCCGGGTCGGGGGGGGGGGGCACTGGGCCAGGGAAGCGTGCAATGGGGGTGGGCCGGGCCTGAGCCCAGGGCGCCGCTCAGGCTGCCTGTGCTCCTGCTCCGGTAAAGCCCCGTGCCGCTCCTTGAACCTGCCCACCCACCGCTCAACCGAGCCACCCAGGCGCCCCGTCGCAGGGCCCATCTCTTGCGAAAGACTTCATTTCAGGATGCCCCAGCTGCCATTATCTCCCATGGGAGTGTGGGTGGAGCCCCAACAGACGCCCCGTAATTCTCCACCGGCCCCCACTCGATTCTCCATCCAGCCCTCGGCCACCGGGCCTTTGCCCGTGCTGTTTCCTCCACCTGGAAGGACAGTCCTCTCCTCCCCACAGCCCCCTCTTCTCGTGACACGCCCCATCCTTCAGAACTGCTTCCACTCCTGTAGAGTGAGTCTCCAAGTGGCCAGCAGTGGCCTCACCCCCCTCAGGGCCGCACTCCACCTGTCAGAGGCCCCAGGCGCTTCCTGACAAGATCAGGCGTCAGCCCCCATGCTCATCCGTTAGACTGACGTTCAAGGGCAGGGGGCCTCAGACTTGCTGTGCACCTAGACCATCGGGCCATGGGCACGATGCAGATTCCCAGGCCACTCCCGCAGATAACTGGCTTCATTTGGTTTAGACGGGGGGCCCTGGGGTCTCCCTTGCTTTAACTGCACCCTTGGAGAAGCCGCACCCCGGGCAACCGGAAGGGCCCGTGTCTGACTCACCCCTCACGCCCCCCTCCCCGCACCCAGTGGGGACACGCAGCAGGCTGTTTGTCCGATGACACCAGCCTCCTCCTTCGTCAGAGCTCTGTGCCCAGAGGACGTTCCAAGCTGTCAGCCTTGGAGCTGAAGAAAACTGCACGGTCTCCCCCTTTAGAAGGAACGCTCTGTTTTGTTTCCATATCTTGGCGAACGGTTTCCCGGACCCCTGCCTGGTACCCAGAAGGGGGGGTGCATAGGCCAGATGGGCGCGAGCCTGCAGGCTTTCCTCACGGGATCCAGGCAGAACCCTGTGGCCCCCCCATAAGCCGTCAGGCCTACCCCTGCCTCTGTCCCGGGGCCCTGGCAGTCGTCCCGGGAGGCGGGCCCCGACCGACCGGGCTGCCCCAGCGGGCCGATGCCGGGCACCCACAGGCCTACGGGCCCCTTCACTCTCTGCCAGCCCGGAAAGAGACCTCTCTAGTCCTCTGTCACCCCCCGGCCTTGCAGGTCTCAGCCCCACAGGGGCTGACCGCAGCCAGGGCTTCCTCCTCCGAGCCCTCCTTCCCTCTGCAAGAGCCCACAGGCCAAATGCACTCTTCTTCTGGAGCCGCAGACTCGAGCCAATCCCACGGGTGCCCTGTGGATCCCAGGGCCTGGGTCGCCTTGGGTGGTCACTAAATGTTAGCTCCTTCCTCCACCCCGGCCCTCAGCCCACCCAGAGCCGAGGGGCCAGCAGGCCCCGAGCGGGAGTGCCCCCCAGGCCAGGGCGCGGGCCCCCCATTGGGCTGCAGCAGCCACAAGGCCGCTCCTCTGTCGCCGGGGTGGGAGGGGGGGTGGTTCGTGGCCACAAGGAGGGTCCGTGTTTCCTTCTCCCAGCTTTCATTTATTTATTTTTTAACTGTTTATTTATTTTTGAGACAGAGCATGAACGGGGGAGGGGCAGAGAGAGAGGGAGACACAGAATCCGAAGCGGGCTCCGGGCTCCGAGCCGTCGGCACAGAGCCCGATGTGACCTTCTCCCAGCTTTTAAACACACGGAAGAGACACAGGCAGTTAAACCTAAAGGACAGAAGCTGGGGTTGCAAAATAAAGTCCAAGTCCTAATAACATTTGTGATTCCACCTCGGGTCGCTCTCACGGCCGCGAGTGGACATTTTACGGCTTGGGAGGGAGACCTTTCGCTCCCAGGGCTCACAGAGAAAAGGCCTGAGCGATTCCAAAACAAATTAACTCCCAATTAACCAGCTTATCTCAGAAGGAGGGGGGAAAGGAAAGCAAACGCTGAATTGATTCCTTTCATGTGTTTAAACATCACTTTCAACCAAGGAGCGGACATTTATGCACATACACCCAGTAAAGTCCCGAGGCCTGAACAATTAGTCCCTGCCTTCCAGAGCTACCATTTACTGACTTGTTAGGGAAAGCACCAATTTCCCAGATAAAGAAACCATTCTCAACTCGTCTGTAAACCGGTTTTTTGCATTTGCTTCAGCTGAACCGTGATCATTCTCGGACGTGCTCGCTTTATCTCTTCCACAGAAAGGAAACAAAAATGCCAACTCACGGCTTTCTCTCCCCTGTCTGGGCACCGTGCTGGGCCCCTGGGATGTTAGTGGCTAAATCACCCGTGAGCTGTCCACATCTACTGTCCTGTGTCAAGACCACGGAAAAGACCGGAGGACATGCCACAGCCCCAAATCCTTAACTGTGCTGGGAAGTGTGGGCGAGACCCCCACAGGTGCAGTTCACTTGAACTGCATCGCACTGGGGGGTGCCCAGGGCAGCGCTGGCAGCCAGAGCCCCAAACCAGGCAAAGCCCGGAAGGAGAGGGAGTGTCGCGACTGCAAAGACAGAGGGTGCAAAGGCCCCAAAGGCGAATTTGGGGACAGGCAGGTGTGGGGCAGGGCCAGCGAGGGAGAGGAGGCCGAATGCTGCTCGGAGGGTCTCCGGATGCCTTGTCAGGAGGCTGGGACACACATTTTGTGAGCCATGGGGAGCCAGCATGGGCTTTTAGCAGTCAGGGGACGTTCGAGTGCATACTTTTCTTTCCCCTAGGTGAAAACGGCTTTATGAAGGCGATACCCGTTTGCAGTAAAACGTTCAGATAATGCAGAAAAATAAAAAGAAGAAAGCGGAAGTCACCCCAAGTCTCACCGCCTAGAAATAAGAATCGCTGTTGACTTAGATAAGCGTCCTTCTCGACATCGATCTCCGCGTGGCCATACGGATCCCTCTGCAGAAACGGCTCTCTGCGGTGTTCTGCAATCTGCCGTCGCGGCTTGGGTTCCTGCCTCCGGCAGTGGGCACGGGACTGCCCCGTGGGTTGGCATCGCGAGGTATTCCCGGGAAAAAATGGGCCCAAATGCCGGTCCCGGGGCCCCTGGAGGGAGCACACTTCAGCGTGTTCAGCTTTTCAGGATCAGAATCAGCCCTGCGGCGCCCGTCCTCACCCTACACGGCATGCTGCTGGGGCCAGGGTGGTGGTCGGTCTCCACGAGGCTAGCTCGCGTCAGGCTCTGTGCACTCGGGGGGCGGGGCGGGGTCCGCTCACCAGGCAAGCGCCACTCGGAACCCCACCCACGCAGGGCGACAGCAGAGGGTCGCCAGCCCTGGACAAGGGCTCTGATGCAAGACAGGAACTCAAACCCAAACTGGAAAAGGGATGGGTGGTAAATAGCAAGGGAAGGAAACTTCCAGAAGAGACCCTCAAAAGGATGACAGGAGGTCGTGCATTCACGAGGCGAGCCCACGGCCCTAGAAAAATGAACAGTCAGCAGAAAAGAAGTGTTCCCGTGAATTAGTTAGAAGGCTTCGGAGGGAGAGTCGAGGACCCAGAGTGGAAGGAGAACAGGAGTTCAAGGGGGGCAATGGGGAGGGGCTGGGCGACCTGGGAGCTGGAGGCCCACCTGAGGCCTCGGAGATTGGTCCGGGGGGAAGGCTGGGCGCCGTCCCGAGGGGCCGCGAGCGAGTGCCCAGCATGGGGCAGAAAGTGGAGCCATGGAGCACGTGCTGTGACACTTCACCGCACGGGGAGCACTGTTCCCAGAGGAACATGGATGTAAGTCCCCAAAAAGGGTCAGGCATCAGAAGGGACTCAGACTTGTCCGTCGTAACCCTGGAAGCTGGGAGAGGGCGGAGCGTCCAGGGCCGGGGAGTGACTCCCTCCCCGAATTCTATACCCAGCTCTCTGTGCACAGGGGTTGGGACAGGCGGGGAATCTCGGCTCTGAGAAAGGCGCTGCCAGGCACCCTGGGCTGGGACCTCCCGACCGATGTGCAGCAGAGCAAAGAGGAAGGGTCTAGGAAGCAGGCCTGTCAGAGAGACGAGAGGCTTTCCCAGGCGTGAGCCGAGTGGCGGAGAGCCGGAGAGGGGAAGGTGTCTCCAGATAGCCGCGTCCGGGAAAACTGGACTGGACGCGCCCACCGTGTATCGCACAGAGGACGGCCAGTGCGTGCACCGCTCTGTGGAGAAGCTCAGGGAAGCCTTGGCGATGCGACGTCTCCGCAAAGACGCAGGGTTTTAACACGAGGGAGAACGCAGAACGTCACGCTCAGGGGACACCGCGGTTCACCGTGGAAGGAGGGAGAGAAACATTGACGGAGGCACAGCCGCGATCTGGCTGGAGAATCGATTTACTGATTCAGCGCGATTTAAAAGATTCACTCATACGTTGACATGTTGATTAATGTCAGATAGTCATTTAATCCGAGATGTGACAGAGCTACGTGGGGAGGAGAGGGGGAAGGGGCGGTGGGGCTCTGAGCGACGTCCGTGCACATCTGTCCTCTTGGAGGTCAAGAGGGGGCGTCTGAGACTGAACACACAGCAGGGCGGGTGTGTGGTCTGGACACGGGCGGGAACACGGCAGGCTGATGAAACCACGCGGAAACCGAACCAGATGCAAAGTCGGAGTCTTTGCTTCCAGGGACGGGGAGGCGGAGAGATGAGGCTTTTGTGATAAACGGTGAGGAGTGATCTGGCGTGTTGAATTATGCACTTAGCATATTGCTTCAGGAAGATGGGATTTTAAAGCAGAGGACGAGAGGGAACATTTAGAAGCTGGTCAGGAGCACCTTGTCCCTGTCATGTGGCTTCTGTCTGAGGCAGGGTGTGAGCACGCCCCCCACCCCAGAGCCATGGAGCCCTACCCGGGCCACCCTTGCAGGCCGGCGCTGGACCCCCCTTTGGTCCTGCTGGACCAGCGCCTGGCAGCAAGATCGGAGGGAAGGAGAGCCCGGGCCCTGTCCGGACCGTGGGGGCGACTAGAGGAACCCGCAGTGGGGCCGGGATGGGGGGCAAGAGAGCCCGGCAGGCGGCAAGGAGGCCTGGACGGTGTTGGCGGGACGCCCGAGGCCACTGACAAGGAGGGATCCAGACTGCAGGTAATTTGTTTAATTGACTGTCGCGTTGAGGCTCGGCGGCCCCACTCTCCTCCTGTGGAACCCTTCCCGACTTTGGGACTGGAAAACAATTGTGGAAATTGCTTGAAAAAAGGGCTTTTCAGAAATGCCTCCTGGCCCCTGCCCTAAGGAGGGAGAAGCCCTGACCCGGGGTCCTCAGCAGCCACTCCCGACTCAGGATGCGCAGAGTGGAAGCATTGCTTCCGAAAAGTCCTCATCCAGCGTCCACGCCCCAGCACGCCCCTGCCGCCCGCCTGCCGGGTGCACCGCCATCAGGGGTCCCGCTGAGGCCCAGGATGGGCGGCTACAGCGAGTGTCAGGCACAGACTGGAGTTCGCCCAAATGTGGGGATCCCAGGGTCCCGCAGAACCCCTTCCCTGCAGAGGGGTCCCTCCTAGGGTTTTCACGAGACTTCCCAGGGCCCCAGATGTCCCCGGTTGGAACCGGGGTTCCCCGTGGAGCACCAGACAACAGGGCATCCTTAGAGCACCTAGCGTCCCTGGGCAGGGAGGTCTGAGTAAAAAGGGGACACCGCAGGACCTCTGGGACCCACACCTGCCAGGTGCCCCTCACTCAGCTGCCAGAGTCCCCGCCATCCCCTGAGAAGGGGCCCACCAGCGGAGGGCGGAGCAAAGGCAGGGGACTGACCAGCCTGGGAAGGTTCTGGATGGCTGGACAAGCCCCCAGAGTGGAGTGTGGGCCGGCCAGAACCCTGTTCCTGGGGGAGCCTGCCCTGACTGGCAGGGGCTGGACCTGAGCCCGGGGCCCCTCCACATCCAGCCTGGGGCCCTGTGCACACCCGGGGTTAGAGAAAACCAGGCAGGCAGGAAGAGTCCCCTCTGGCACTGGGGCCCCTCCCTCCGTCTTTCCCTGGGGCCCCTGCTGTGCACAGAGTGAGAGAGGCCCTGTGCACCCGGCCTCCACCCCTTGGCTGGTCAGAGCCCTGCCCCAGAAGCAGCGAGGAGCCCCAGATTGGGAGGGCGCAGCAGGGACAGCCCCGTGTGAGCCCCGATGACACCGTCATCCAAGCCACTCAGGAATATCGAAGTGGGGCACCTGGCAGCGACTCAGAAGGTGGGGTGATTGCCTGTGACAGTCTAGCTATAGGCGTTCATTTCAGCGAGAACCTGCAGAGTTTCCTAAAACTGCAGGTTCCCGGGTCCCATTCCCAGCAATTCTGATCCTGGGGGCCTGGAGTGGGCCCAGGGCTCTGCATTTATTATATTGCTATTCAATGTTATTATTGTGGATCAAGGAAACCCAAGCTGTCGTTCATGCTGTTCCCCCACCTGGAATACCCCCTCCTCCTCTCCCTCCTCCTCCTCCCCCCTCCCCCTCTTCCTCTTCCCCCCTCCCTCCTTCCCCCCTCTCCCTCCTCCCCCTCCTCCTCTCCCTCCTCCCCCTCCCCCCTCCCCCTTTTCCTCTTCCCCCCTCCCTCCTTCCCCCTCCTCTCCCCCTCTCCCTCCTCCCCCTTTCCCTCCTCCCCCTCCCCCTCTCCCTCCTCCTCATTTGTCATCTTTCAAGTCTTTCTTCAAGACCAGGTTCTGAAATCGCCTTGGGCAGCCCTTTCTGACCCCAGGCTGGACGAGGTGCCTTTGCATGCCCCCAGCCTTGGGGCACCTCTTGTTCAGAAGTGACCCCACAAGGTGGTGACTCCCACCAGGGTTCTCAGCACACAGAGGACTCACAGCAAAAGTACTGGCTGACCCCTTGTTTCCAGCCCACAAATCCTCTCCAGCGGGTTCTAGAAGCCACAGCCATAGAAGGCCACAGACCTCCCTCACGGCCAAGCCCCAAGCCCCAGGGCAGAGGCCCCAGCAGGTGCTTCCTGGGGCTGGAATGTTCCATCCCTTTGCCCCCCCCCCCCCGCCCCCCCACGACTGCAGCCCCTCGTCTCCAGAGCCTGTCAGGAGGGAGGGCTGGAGGGTGAAGATGCCTGACTCCGCCCAGAGAAGGGCCCGACTCCGCCCAGAGAAGGGCCTGACTCCGCCCAGAGAAGGGCCTGACTCCAGGCGGCGCTGGAAAATTCCGTCGGTGCTGGGAGCCAGAGGGCGGCTCCAGACAAGCCCTGTCTGGGCCGATCCCAAAGCCGGGGACACCACACGCATCAGTGGGGCCTGAAGATGCTCTGTCCTACCCCAGAGGCCGGAGGGGAAGTCGAGCCTCAGGGCCGAGTGAAAGAAGGCTCGGACTGGGTTCCGTCGCTCTGTACCATAGGCGTGTGGGGAAACTGAGGCGGGCAGGGTGGCACAGTGGAGATGACCCTAACAGCGGCCCTTGCGTGGCCCTCACTCTGTGCCCGGCCGGTGTTCCTGTACTGAACCCTCACAAGGACCGCATGAAGTGATGGGGGGGTGGGGGCAGGCCTCACCATGCCCCTTCTCCAATCACAGCCTCGCTCACCCCAGGGATGAGGGTCGACTCCCTCCCGGATCTGGAGGCTTCTGGCCCTCCCTGAAGGTTCGGGCAGGGCCGGGGGAGGGGAGGGTGCTCTCTGGCCTCGACTGACCGCAACGTTTTCTCAGGTCTGGGGCTGGGGTGAGCTTCAGTCAGGAGTGCCCTCCTCCCCTACACCTGCCCCTTCTTCATTCGGGAGGCCACCGGGCCAGGGGCAGGGCCTGGACGTCACGCCCTCCTGGACGGTGGGCAGCAGAGGCCGCTCCTTGGGGGGGGGGGGGCCTACCCCCCACCCCCAGGGCTGCTGGGGGCGGAGTCTGGTGTGCAGGACCTCACAAGCGTCACCAGGAGCCTGATGTTTCGGTCCCTGTAGTCTCCTGATTTAAACCCACTCCTGTTATGGACACTGTGAAGGTAAGTCCGAGGCCAGGCTGTATGGGATCGGGGTCAGAGGGTCCATTTTTCTTTCGTTCACTCGCTCACTCATTCATTCATTCATTCAACCACACCCATCTGCCCTGCATGCTCGGTTCTGGGGAAACCGAGACCAAAGACAGCGTCCAGCGGTGGGGAGGGCGCCAGGGGACGGAGCCACACACGTGTCACACGTAGTCGCTCCGGGGGGTGTGTTAGTGGGACCCTGGCAGGGGGAGGAAGAGAGGTCGGGGTCCACCCTCGTGCCCCGCGGACTAGTTCTCACATTGGAGAGCATCCTGAGAAGAGCTCAGAAGCCCGGTCTGCGCTGGGTCCGGAGCCCGGCTGGGTCTCCTCCCCGGGTGTGTCCCCCGGGGTCCCCGAGCATCAGCAGTGGACGTGTCGCTTCATACGGGCTCGCCCAGGGTCCGCCTCCCGAGGACGCGGCCACGCCGATAACGACCGCGTATCCCTGTGGGAGGGGGGGGGGGGGGGGGGCGGGGCCGCCGTCAACGTAGGAAGACGTTCGCCGCCCCCCCACCCCCCGCCCCGCCATCACTCTCGCTTTCCAGAAGTGGACGCTGAGGCTCCGAGAAGGAGTGATTTCTTCATGGACGTGGAACAGCTGGGGCCGTCAGCCTCACCCCTGCAGGTGCAGCAGCTGTAAGAGGCCGCCTCCGCCCTGCACGCGTGAGGGCGCATGCACCCCGAGATGCACCGGGAGCACGGCGCACCGCCTTCCGCATGGAGGGCGCAAACCCTCCGAGCAGGGAGCACCACGGTCGAGTCGTATCTCGACATCCCGGCCCCCTGTTGTTCATCCACTTAATTCCTAGTTCCTGTCCGCTCCCCGAGAGCGGGGAGTGCAACGCTGAGCAGACAGGAGGCTTCGCCCGCCCTCCGGGGGCTCCCGGCCTGGGACAGAGCTGGCCAGAGGGTCCAGTTGTGCAGAAGCTCGGCTTATCAAGAGCGAAGATCCCGGTGGGCTGGAGCCGGGTTCTGGAAAAGCTGGCTAGTGGCAAGGTTAGCTGGCCCCGGGCGGGAGTCAGCTTGGGTGGGACAGCCCTGTCCCCTGGACCCTTGGCCACTCTGATTCACCTCTGCTCCTGGTGCTGCTGACCCGCTCCCTGTGCCCTGGGACTGGCCCCCTCGTGCCCTGGGGACTTCAGATCTTTCCACCGCTCTTGACTTGGGCGAGGGGCCGGGCCACCGTGGGCAGGATGTGTCCCAAGTATCGGCCAGAGGGGCCAGTGACGCAGTCTGACGTTAACTCCCCACAGAGCCATCCTCGGTCGCGGATGACGGGAGACAAGAGAGAGCCTGCAGGCCGAGGCCTTCCCCTCCTCCCTCTGAGGGACTCCTGTCCAGAGACACCCCATGTGGCTCTGGCGTCTCATCGGTAGCAATGGCTGGCGGGGTGACGTCTTGCCTGGCACTGCTCCCCATCCTTCCCGGCCTCCCTTCCCTTCTTCCTCCCTCTTGTTGCCTTGAGATTGTAAACCATTGGTTCTTAATCCTTGCCTCAGGCTCTGCTTTCAGGAGAGCTCAGCTAAGGCAGGGGTGGGAGCAGGGGAGAGAATTCCAGTCAGAGGGAACAGCCCGCAGGGGTGGGGGGGGGGGGTGTAAGCAGCTCAGGACTTGAAAGACGTCTGGTGAAACTGAGTAACGGAGACAGAGCCGGATGGAGGTTAGTGGGACACAGGAACAGGCCCCCGTGCTGGGGCCGCCCTCCTGGGTCAAATCCCGCTCTGCCATTTCTGAGCTCACTGAGGCAGGTTCCTTCGTCTCCTGGGCGGCAGTCGCCGTGTGTAGAGGAGGGACAGTGACACACTGCTTGGGGCTGCTGGGTGGGTGGGGGCGGGGGCCGGTCAGCCGCGCACCGAGGGGGCTGCTCCCCGGCCCTCTGACCGCTTTCCCCCCACAGCCCCGAGCCAGGAGCTACAGCCGAGACGCCGTGGCCCAGAGGAAGCGCAATCCTGAGGCAAGAAAGCAGGTACACGGCACACGCCCTCACCTTCCTTCCCCCCAGGACTTCTCTCCGACTTCCTGTGTGAATTCCAAGCACGTTCAAGAGACACGGAGACATTTGTTTCTGATTTGTCAGCGGCTGTGCGCTGGCCAAGCTGCCCGGAGCTTTTCCTCTGTTCTTTCAAGTTTGTTTGTTGGCTTGTTTTCGCTCAAAGTCAGGGAACTTTTTTCAAACCAAGACTGGTGAACTGGAAAGGGTGGAGGTGAGGCTTGGGTCAGAATAACTATGAATTCAAGGTGGGCTCACGCTCCAGGGGTTGGTTCCCTCCCCGCTCGATCACACACGATGTGCACACACACACACACACACACACACACACACACGATGCGCTCTGCCTCATACTCACACCCCGCAGATGGACGCACACACACAGGGGCGTGCTGGGCCAGATTCCCGGATCGGTCCCCCCCCCACCCCCGCTGGCCCACAGGAAGGCAGGCGGGGCTGAGCAGAGGCCCGGGGGGCCAGAGCATGACGGAATTGGGACTCATTCGGGGCTGGCCCTGTTCCCGTGGCTTGACAAAGTGACTCTGGATGAACCCCTACCGCTGTGTGTTCCTCAGTTTCCCCATCTGTGAAATGGGATCATCCCTGCCTCCCAAGGTGTTGAGAGGGGCCACTGAGAAGGCATAAAACAGTGCTTTGCCAGCTGCTAAGTGTCATGCCCCCTGGGTTAAAATCCCCAGTGATGACAACGCAGCCACCCCGTGCTGGGGACCCAGAGAGCAGGTGACGGGCTATGGACCGGCAGCACTCCCGGCCCTGGGCGACGAGACCCGTGCCCTCAGGACCTGCCGTGTGCTCTTGGGAAGGGCATGCAAGTGAATCAGGCCCGGCCGACATCACAGAAGCCAGCAGGGCCCTGCCCCCAGCAGTCCTGTCCTCACCGTCTTCCAGGATGATCACGAGACCGACAAGTTCCAGGGTGTCTTTGCGCGGATCGGGTTTGGGGCGACGGCACCACGCTTCTTGTCTTGCTCACGCCCAGCCTTGCCCCCTTCACCCAGGACATGGGGAGCCAACTAATGCCCCCGTTTCCAGCAGCTGGGCAAGGAATTGAGAGGGAAAGTACCCAGGTCGAGGCCTGGTGCTCTGGGGAGAGGGAGCAAATATCCACCCACCCATCCATCTACTTATCCACCCACCCATTAAGCCACCAACCCATCTACCCATCCACGACTCACCCATCCACCCACCCATCCATCCCCCATCCACCACTCACCCACCCATCTACCCACCCAACATCCATCCATCCATCCATCCATCCATTTACCCATTGAACAAAACAGACCTTGAGGTTTTGTTGTGGCCAGACCCTGTCCAAGTCTGGGGAAATAAAACGAGCCAGCCTAACAGGTCCCTGCCTCATGGTCCAACCTGGAGAGGGAGAGAGGGAGCAGACAATGATCCGACACGGACTCATGGCCGAGAAGGGTAGACGGCGGGGACAGCTGTTCTCTTTTGCCCGACCGGTGGCTCTGTTCCTGTCCTCTTTCTCTCCAGAAGGAAGGGTGTTCAGATCCAGTGGCTGATGCCTGTGCTTGCCTGCAGGGGAGGGCCTGGCTCTCCACGGGGCCCCCAAAACC
This sequence comes from Panthera leo, assembly GCF_018350215.1. Classification (NCBI taxonomy): domain Eukaryota; kingdom Metazoa; phylum Chordata; class Mammalia; order Carnivora; family Felidae; genus Panthera; species Panthera leo. Next base: position 202,215,409 of record NC_056682.1, read on the forward strand.
TGCACAGGAAAACAGCACCCCGTGGACCGATCAGACCCCACGAGCGCTGCACGGCTGCACCTGTGGGAAGACAGGATTTCTGCCGCCAAGTGCTTCCCCAACATTCGCCTCTTTAATTCTTCTCCCCAAACGTCAAATCACTCCAAAGCGGGCTCCCGATGGGACATGGGACAGAGCCAGGAGAGAGGCATTTTAGGAGGTGCCGACAAGCTGGAGAGCTCGCCCTATCTGGAACAGGAGCCACCTCTCCGGAGGACCCTGACAGGAACCCTAGGGAAGATCCAGAAGCTTCCCTGGCCACCCCGGGGGTTCCGTCCCTGAGAAGCCAGCACCAGAAGGCCCGGCCGGTGATGCAGAGCAGGGGCAGGGGCAGGCTGGAAAGGCCATGCCCCGTGACCCAGGACGCGCCCGTCTCCAGGCCTCTGGTCCCCTGGCATAAAATTGGGAGTGGAGCGGCCATCACCATCATCCTCAGGCACCTGTCCATTCTCTGCCTGAGGTCCCGCCAGCAAGGAGGATGGGGGCCTCCCTGTGTCTCCCGCTCGCCACGCTTTGCCAGTAATGACTCAGCTGGAAGAGGGAGCCCACCGAGGCTCAGTGTGGCCTCGCCCCCACACTGCACCCCAGGCTGTGCCGAACAAGGAACACGCCAACCAGAGAGAAGAGGTTGGCCGCCATGGAAACCCGGGCCTCTGTGAGCTCAGAGCTCCCGAGGACGGTGCAGCAGTGAGGAGAGGGAAGGGGCCCAGATGAATGTCAGTGGGGCAGGGTGGGCTTGTCAGGGGGGCGTGGAGGTGACAGAACCCCCCCCCCCCACCACCGAGAACACCGGAGTTCCAGAGTCTGGGCAGACTGCCTCCCCAGCCCGTGTTACGGCTCCCTGGCCCCTGGGTGCCCCTGCTGCGCTGGATACCTGTGGGTGTCCCCGGCTCGGGGCACAGGGACACTCCATATTGGTGGGCAGGGATGGCCACCACCCACCTGCAGGATTGGCTTCAGCTTTGGGGCCGAGGCCACACGCTTCCCCAGCAGCCCCGGCAATCACTGAGGATCGCAGGGAACAAGGGTCGTCCCCTCCCTGCGGGCCCCGGTTCCTCTGAGCATCCTTGACCCTGGAGCAGCCAGGAGCCGGCCAAGGTCTTCCCAGAGCGGCATCGTAGCCTGAAGCCCTCTCGCCCCCTTGGGCAGGTGGTCGCCCTGACCACACCTGCCCCTTCGTCTTCCAGAAGCATCACGTCGCTGAATCTCTGCACCTCCAACTCCGTCTGGCCGTCTCCTTCCCAGAACACCCAGACCATCCCTCTTCGATGAAGAAAGGAATAAATACACGAACAGGGCTCGTGACTCACAGAAAGAACCACCTCAAGGCCTGTCTATCCTGCCGTCTTCCAGTTCAAGGGACAAATTTTGGCAGAAGGGAGATGAGGCTTGTGATGAGTGAGAAGACACCTAGAGGGGCCATTGACAGGCTGAGGGATGCAGGGTGTGAGACTGCCCATCTCAGCCAGGTCCCTGAGAAAGCAGAGCCTGAGGCAAGGGTTAAGTCCCTGCCACTTCACATGAGAAGTCAAGGCCAGGACAGCGAGAGGAAGGAGAAAGGGAAGCGAGACAAGGAAAGATGCTTGTGACCTATGCGTTCCTGCACCGGCTGCCCCTTGACAAAGAGCAGGAAGAGACAGGCAGACGTTCTCGTTCAGCACGAAGGCACTTCTCAGTAGGAGCTGCACAGAGGAACCTTCCTGGGGATTGTCTTCGGAGGGGAACTTACTTATTCACCCTCCCCCGTCTCCTAACTTGCACTCTCCGACTGTATCTCTCAGTGGCCACTCTGGAAAGCGGTCTCCAGGTTCAAGGTGGGTAGGGGGAGGCTGTCTGGCATGGGCAGGTGCCAACCAAGAGAAAGGGGGTGTTTGAGGATCCGAGAAGGAACACAAAGATTGTGTCCCCGCACGCTGGCCGAATCCTGGCCGAATCCTGGCCTTGAGGAGCCCAGAGCAAGGAAGGGGCTCAGGCACATGGAGCCCAGTGTCCTTGGGCAAATCACGCTGCTGCTCTGAGCCTCCTGAGTGCAGTGGACACAGCAAAGCTTCTTAGGGGGGCAGGATTAGTATCCTGTGGCCGCCGTAACCAATTACCACGAACAGGGTGGCTTATAACAACCAGAATTCATTCTCTGGCAGTCCTGGGGCCACAAGTCCAGCAACAACGTGTCAGCCACACTGAGCTCCTCCCAGAAGCTCGAGGGGAGGACTCTTCCTGCCTTTCCAGCTCCGACCTCTGCCTCCACCTTCACGCGGCCTCCTGCTCTCGTATCTGTGTCTTCTCTCCTATGTGTCTCTCACACGACGCTTACCCGGGGACCCAGGGTGCGCCCACGTCACCAGGACCCTCTCCCAATTGCATTGGCAAGGACCCTCGTTCCAAAGAAGGTCACGTTCTGAGGTTCCAGAGGTCGGGACGTGGACACATCTTTGGGGGCCCATTCCCTGCAGCGCAAGAGATAAGAGACCTCTCAGGTGTTTGGGACCCGGGAGGGAAGCACGTAAGCCCCGTGGCGACGCCTCCCGTGTGTCTGGGTGAAAGGCCGGTTGGGGAAGAAAGGCCACGTTGCCTGTGAAATGGGGCTAGACCCCGAGTCCCCAGGGTCTGTGGTGCAGATCAGCAGAGTTGGGGGCCACAGGGAGAGCCAACACCGTGCCGGCCCCCAGGCAGGGCCTTGAGTGCCGCGTGCAGTCAGGGCCCCAGTGAGGAGCCCTGGGGCGCGCATAGACAGGAAGCCCGCCTTCCTTGGACGCCGCTCTGCACATCGCCCGGGGCCCGTGGTCGGGGTGCTGCTTTGGTGCTCATGTCACCAGCCCCTCCTCAGTCCCTCCCTCCGGGGCTGCTTGCCCTGGGTGGAGGGGAGCTGCCCAGCAGGGACCCCTCCCGCGAGCCGCTGCAGGCCTGCTCTGGCGGACGAACACACAGGAAATGCCGCTCTGGGCGCCCTCACGGGCTCCGTCCTCCTGGCCCCGGGTGTCCACTGGGGGTCCTGTTCCTCCCCGTGACTGTGGACACCATGTTCCATCCCCAAAATGGGGATCAGTGGTCCCACCGGGTGCGGCTCTTCTGAGGATTGAGTGAGCTAATCTACGTGGAAGCTTCTGGAATGGCACCCGACATGCGGTGAGCCCCACGGGAAAGTTAGCGTCGTTGTCACGAAGGGTTTGGAATCCGTCACGGTGCCCTGACTTTGTGTGCCCGTGTGGACGCTGGGGGCAAGGAGGAAGAGGTGGCCAGCGGTCCGGGGGCCAGAGCTGCGGCGCCCTCAGCGTCCGGCACCTGAGACACGGGGGTGCACAGAGGGGCCTGACGCGGTCGGGCCAAGGGCCTCCCCGGATACGTGTGCCAACCGGCCCCCGAGGCAGCCCAGCCACGCGGTTTACCCGATGCCGGGGCTCAGGCGGCAGGAGCCCCCGCGGTCCGTGGCTCCCCGGCCTCCATCCAGCTCCTAGGGAAACCCGGGGGGGGGGGCCCCCCGGCTTCTCCCCCTCAGCCAGCACCCCATTCTGCTCGTGCGCGAGGACCGCTGCCACACGGGGCTTCCCGGGCCCTGAGCGTTGCTCTGTAAATACGACAATAAATCAGCGAGATGCTGTCTTACCTCCTTGGGGAAGCAGGTCCCTGGGGAAATGCCCCCCCTGCGGCCAGACTGGGTTCTCAAAACTCATCCGTAGGATTATCCTAATCATATCACCCAAGATTTAGAGTTTCACGCAAGAAAAAGCGTAGGACTCCAACCCCGGGGGCCCCCTCCTCGCAGGAAGCCTGCTGGGACCCAGCACGCGCTGTCCCCCACCCAGCGCGCCTCACCCTGTGGGCCGGGCACGGCCGTTACCCCCCCGTCTTAGAGCAGAGGAAGCGGGACTGTTCGGCCGCACGCCCGAGGTCATGGGGCAGCAGAGTGGGGATTTAAGACTGGACGGTCCCCGTTGTCTCCCACGCCCTGGCCGCGGCTCTTTCTCCGGACAGCCCCGAGGTCTCCCGGGAATCAGCACGAAGGTCCGTGGTTAGTTTGGGAAATAATGATTCTGCAGACTGCGATGGGGGACTTGGGGGACTGGACTTGAGGTCAAGGCGGCCGGGGATGCATTGAGGTCTCCTCGCTCGGAAGAGGGACCAGCACCGTGGGATCGGGCTCGGCTCCCCCGCTTCTGGGCCGCTCCTGGGTGTCTAGGGCGTGGCGTCCTGACCGCGACCTGCAGACGTCCAGTTTGTTTTCCCCCCGCCCGCCAGGAGGCTCGGTCCCCCTGCCCCGAGTCCCGGGGGAGACGTGAGGCTACATCCCTTCCCCCTTCCCACCAGCTCCCTCCATCCACCCCACGGCCCCCAGCCCTCGCCTGCCCTTCCGTCCCGGAGAGCCCTTGTTAACGCAAGCCCCTCTTACCTCCCGCCGCCCCAAAGTGCATCCAAACCTGGGGAGGTGCTGGGAGAGGACCCTCCTTTCCGCGCTCCTCAGGACCCTGTTAGCGCGAAGCAGCATGGTCACAGGGCAGCCTGGCTCCCTGGACCGCCGTGCGGTCCCCTGGCGGACGCTAAGCTACCCCTCCCCCCTGATCGCAAGGTGCCTGTGGGCGTGACCGTGTTGTTCTGACTGCGTCCCGTCTCCCAGCCCAGCGCCAGGGGCGGCCGGGGCCTCAGCACCCTCGCTGCGGAAACAGCACAGAAGGAACCCCTAAGACGTGAGCGGCACGGCTTGCGGGCTTTGGACTCTTTCCATGAGAAATTCCATCTCCGTTCTAGAATTCGGTGACTTGCCATGAGTGTCCCCCTCCCCCGCCACCGCCCCAGCCGATTCTAACTGAGGTCCTCGGAGCCCGCGCTCCACTGGGAACACCGCTTCGGGCACACAGATGGGGTCACCCTGCGCACGTCCGGATGTCGACGGGGATCCCCGAAGCACATCACAGAACGGGCAGCTCTGACGCTTTGCTCTTTGCTTTCACTGGTGCACATGTGAGTCGGGGTGGCCTGCACACACGTCCGAGGACCCGGGGCCCGCGGAGGTCTGGGGTGGAGCGGGCGAGCACTCCAGGCATCCTGCGTGGACGACTGGGTGGGAGGAAAGCTGGAATAAGGAGCAGATGAGTAGATGGGGGGGAGGCTTTGTAGATTTGTGAGTATATTTGTGGAAGCCTGGGAGGCTGTGTTGTGGTTGAGTAATTGGATAGGTGGATGCAAAAGGCAAAAGATGAATGGATGTGCTGTCGGTGGATGGGCGAGAGGGGTGGATGAATGGAGGCCCGGGGGACTGGGTGGGGGGCGGGTAGGAGGACAGAACGGTACACAGACTGCAGGTGGCGGGTAGACGGGGAAAGACCTTCACGTACACACGCTTTTCTTTTCTTTCACATTTATTTTGAGAGACAGAGACGGAGACAGCGAGAACGAGCAGGGGACGGGCAGAGAGAAAGGGAGAGAGAGAATCGGATGTGGGGCTCGAACTCGCAAACCGTGAGATCCCGATCTGGGCCGAAATCAAGAGTCAGAAGCCCAACCAACTGAGCCGCCCAGGCTCCCCACACACGCTTTCCTTATTCTTCAAACAAATAGGCGGGAGCCTGAGGGAAGAGGCAGCAGCAGCAAACTCAGAGGGCCTTTCCGGGCCCCGTGGGCGCCAAGGGAGAAGACAGCCATCTGAGACGGGGGCCCAACAAGGGCCAGAGGCCTCCGGGCCGGGAGAGGGCTGCCAGCATCCCCGGCTGAGATTCTCGGCATGGGACGGTGCCCCCACCAGTGTCAAGGCCCCGGCTGCCCTGCCCCCTCGTCCTCAGGCTGGAGCACACAGAAACCACCAGAAGGTCCATCCTGGCCCGGGCTGAGACCCTGGGTCGGAGGCTCCCAGCAGCCCCTGCAGCGCCCAGAGTCTCTGCAGGAGGACACAGCGAGCAGGTGGCAGTGCAGAGAGAGCTCAGGGTCGGGACCTTCGGGAGGAAGGGGGGGGGTGTCTGGGAGGGGCTGGCAGGGGGGCCCCTCCCGGGGCGGAGCCCTGTGCACCCCGGTAACTGCAGTGTGGGTTGGCCCTTGGGTCCCCTCCACGGCACAGACAGACAGATCTCTATTCCCATTGTAAAGGAGACAGGGGTGCCTGGGTGGCTCAGTCGGCTGAGCATCCGACTTCGGCTCAGGTCATGATCTCTCGGTCTGTGGGTTTGAGCCCCGCGTCGGGCTCTGTGCTGGCAGCTCAGAGCCTGGAGCCTGCTTCAGATTCTGTGTCTCCCTCTCTCTCTCTCTCTCTCTCTGCCCCTCCCCCGCTCATGCTCTGTCTCTCTCTCTCTCTGTCAAAAATAAATAAGCATTAAAAAAAATTAAAAACAAAAACAAAGGAGAGAAACCTGCATCCCACAAAGGGACAAAGGAGCCCATCCAGGCCTGGCAGAGGCCGCTTGCAGACAGGACTTCTTGCCCGTCCCCGCGCTCTTGCCTCGGCGATGGCCTTCGGAGGAGTGGACTTCTGGCCCGGGACCGCCAGACTGCGCCCTTGGCTGGGCTCTCCCCCAGGGCCGGGCTCTATTTCCAGGGGGAGGGCGGGGAGAGGCGGAAGGACGGACCGCGGGCTCCCCGGGGGCATCGCTTGAGAAACCCCCGCCACACAGCACAGAGCGGGAGGAGCGAATGAGCGCACAGCCCGCCAGAGCCCCCGGTGTGGGCGGGCAGCAGAGGGAGACTGGCATGGGGGCTGGGGGCGGGCGGGGACAGCTCCCGACCCGGAGCCAAGGGCCCAGCTCCCGCTTGCGCTACAAAATAGTCATACTGACCTAGCGACGGCATCTGGTGCAAAGTGCTTCCCCGTGCCTCCCTCTTCGTGGCCAGCCACGCCGGCCACAGCCCACGTGGCGGGGGGCACCCACCACCCACCGGGCACCAGGCTGCGTGCAGGGACGTCCCCCGGACAGAGCCAGAGCCCGCGGGGCCGACCACCTCATCCCCCGGCCTCAGCTCTCCGGGGGCGCTCTGCCCGCCACCCAGAGGGACCCAACCCCCGCTGACGGCGTGCCTCACTTCCCTCCTCCTCGGCCCCCGCCGCCCCACCCCCGCCCCCAGCCTCCCGGCCTCTTCCGGAAACCGCACCACGGAGAGTTCCAAAGTTTGGGCCCTGGAGCCTTCCGACGCCCTCCCCCAGCCCCACAGAACGAAGAGGAAGAGGAGGGTTTGGGGACGCCACTGAGCCTCCGGGGAGGCGGGAGGACGCGGGTCTGAGGCTCCAGGCTGTGGTCAGTGCTGGGGGTAGGGATGGAGGGGTGGGGACTCGGTGCATCCGCGGGAGGCCAGGGCTCGGGGAACACGCAGCTGACAGCCCCGAACGAGGGGTGGATGGAGGAGGGGAGGCCAGGAGGGGGTACAGTGGGGAAGGGCGGGGGACCCGGAACGCAGACCCCATGTGGATGAACAGGCTGTCCGCACCCCTCGTGGGTCCAGCAGGAGCCTCAGTGCCCAGACGGGCCGTGATCACAGGAGCAGACGCCTCTGGAAGTAAGAGAGACCGAGGATGAGCGAGCGGTCAGCGAGGCTCGCGGGAGCACCGCCACCTGGGGCCGCTGGTGCAGAGGCGGGCGCACCGCCGGGGGCCGGAACCCTCACGCCTCCCGCCTAGCCCAGGGTGCTGGCCCGCTGATGATGCGGGACCCGGGTCCTTGGACCATTTTGGCTCCCGCCGAGGCAGACGGGAAGTCTTTCCTCAGATGAGGAAACCGAGGCCCAAGGCACGATGGGACTGACCCATCGCCCAGGGGGTCCCCTTACAGAGGTAGAGGGATCTAGAAGCACGTGCTGAGCTCTATCGGGAGGTGGATGGACATCAGGGCAAGGCCTTAGACCCAGAGAGACCCTTCTCAGGACAGCGGACCCCTGCCCCCATGACTGGCACACGCCTGTTCACAGGCAGCCCCTCCTTAGGACAGTTCTGACCGTGACCCACTTTTTCCCACAACAGGCCGGAATCTGCCTCTGGGTGTTTCCCATCCCCTGGCCCAGGCCTCTTCCCCGGTGATTCAGTTTACGCCTCCTGCCGGGTCAGCAGATTTGCAAACCACAGGTTTCTTTCATTTCTTTGGGGGGGAAAAAGGAAACAGAGAAAGAAAAGAAAATCATTGTCCAAAGTATTATCTGCCCTCCCAATCGATCATGGCGGGGAGGGGGGCTTTGACCCAGGCGGGGCTGGGGGGCTCAGGTGTCCAGTGCGGGGAGCGGCCCGTGCCGGGTCGCCTGCAGGCCGTCCCCGCCAGCCCGGGCAGCCCGGGGAGGGTGGGCGAGCTGGGTGGGCCAAGGAGTGGGTCCCCACCCACCCACCGCCACATGCACCCGGGCCAGCAAAGTCCACGTATCCAAGGAGTAGGCCGGGACATTCAAGGCGAGACGCCGGGAGTCTGGGGGCCCCTCCTACCAGCCAGCATCCCACCATCAGAGTTCTCTCCTCCGCCCCCGGTACCCCGATGGTGGGAGCTGGGCCCCTCAGGGTGCACCTGCGTTCTCCTGGCCGCAGGGGGCCCAGGAGGAACCTGACAGCCGGTCCCCGGCCATCCTCCCCGAAGGCTGCATCTGTATCTAGCCATGCCCGCATCTGTCTGTACGTGTATGTGTATCTATAATCCATCCTGAGAGAGGGGAGACAGAGGGGGCATGGGGGGGGAGAAGGCACGCGCTGGGGGGGAGAACGAACGCTGGCTCTCAAGCCACATGTCCTCATCCTCAGCCCTGGAACCGTGACGGTCACCTGTCATGGCAGAAGGAGCGCTTCACCCCAGGCCTGGCGCCGCTCTGGGAGCCGGGGTGCAGCCGCTAACAAAAGGGCTGTGTTCTCCTGGGGCACCTGAGGACAGAGCGCCGCCCCCCCCCCACCCCGTCCCCTGGAGGACACGAGGTCCACAAGGGGGCGGAGGGCAGGTGGGAGGGGGAGAGAGGCTGCCAATCTGGGGGTGCTTCCTGGGGGAGGGGGCGGGGTGGGGGCAGGGCAGGGGCAGCGCAGGTGGTCACAGTGGTCACGGTGGTCACCGCCCGAGGGGAGGGGGTGCCATCCCTGGGGCAGGAAGCGGCGGCGTGCGTGCGGGAGGGGGAGCCAGGAGCTCCGTTTCGGAGGCTGAGTTTCAGGGACCTGTTCCTGAAGCCGCAAGGCCGGCGGGCAGGTTTGGGATTCTGGGGCTCGGGGGCGAGCTCCAGGTCAGAGCCCTAAACTGGAGGTCGTGGCAAAGAGCTGCCGTTTCACCAACACATGGGCGAGGCAGCCGGGGGAGGGGCCGGGACCGCCCGGGGAAGGGGGGGGGGCCCTGCAGGGCTGGGGATCCGGGAGAGGGGAGGGGTCTCCCAGGGGGCAGCAGGGGTGGGGGTGGGGGTCGGTGGGGGGGGGCGTGAAGGGAGTCCCTGGGGACCAGGCGCTTAGGGTTCACTTCCAGGAGAGGAGGGGCCACTGCCTGCAGCCGGCTGGGGGAGGGGGGCTGGGGGAGGGGGGCTGGGGCCCACAGGGGACGGTTGGTCTGCTCCGTCATTGACGTGAACAACCCAGTGGCATCCACAAAACTGTGCCACCGCCTCCAGCTCCAAAACGCGTCCCGACCTCAGCGGAGGCCCCACAGCCCCTCCCTCGGCCCCTGCTCCCTGTGTGTGCGGATTCCTCACTCGTGGAACCAGGCGGGACGTGGCCTTTTGTCTGCCTTGCTCCACGGGCCACAGCCGTCCGGGCCGCGTTCCTTTTTCAGGCTGGATAATATTGTCTTGCGTGGATGGACCGTGGTCTGTGCATCGGTCCGCCCTCCGCTGCACGCGTGGGTTGTGCCGTGGGGGATGGCGGGGAACACGGGACCCCAGATACCTGTTTGGGCACCTGGTGTACGAGGCTGCGGTGACAAAACACCACAGACCGGTGTCCTCTCGTTCTGGAGGCCGGAAGCGGCCCCCACGCGGGGGCAAGTTGGGTCTCCGGAGGCCTCTGTCCTTGTCCTCTCTCAGCTCCTGGGTTGGGATGAGGAGAACCCAGGAAGGAGGAAAGACGCGACTGAGCAGGAGACGGCGAGCGGCCGGGGTGCCTGAGGGCAGCCGAGAGGGGCCGAGGCCCAGGGGGCCGTGGGGCTTGCGGGGGGGGGCTCTGGGGCCAGCGTCCCGCATGTTCTGTGAAATGAGAGGAACCTCGATTCTCATTATCGGCCGCGGTTTGTGCTGTGCTGTCCGCGCACATTGAATTAGCCAGCCCTGAACTGCAGATCCCCGCCGGCCACTGGTCCCTGGGACCCACGGGGCGAGGTCCCCGCTGGCCGCTGGCCACATTTTCATCACCCGATCACCACGAGCCTTGTTCTACGTGTGCTCGTCTTTAAAGACAGCTTATTGGACACACGCTGTTGCCTGATTAACACTGAACTCCAGCCAGAAGGCCTGTAGCTTTGCTTCCCGCGCCCCAGTCTTCCTGCGCTCCGGACACGGGCCAGCGTTTCGGCAAACGGGGCTCGGGGGCCGGGCTCGCCGCGAAACCCCCGACCGACGCGCAGAGACGTGGGAAACGGGGCACTAAGGAGGCTGTGGCAAAGGCACTCGTTCGCAGTGGGAGCTGAGGCGGGAGGGGGGGTGCCCTCTGTCCGGTCCACCGCGGCCGTGGACGTGCGAGCGGGGGGCTCGGGTGCTTCGACACCCTGCGCGTCTGCCAGTGGCCGCGAAAGTGACCAGGGTGTTGATCTGGGGTGACACACGTTGCAGCAAGTAGGTGGGGACCCGTGAGTCACGCTAAAGACCCCCCCCAGCCTCCCCCATCCTGCTCCCTCACCCTCGGGCCGCCTGCCCCGGGGGCCCCTGGACGAGGCCAGAGGGAGGTCCGGAAGGTCGGGGGGGGGGGGTCGCCTGCTCCCCTCTGGCTCCATTCCTGCCCCTCTCGCCCCTTCCTGCCTCCAGCCCTCCCCTCCAGGTGGGGCTGCGCCATTTCCCTGGGGTCTCCCTGCTCTGCCCGCCACTTTGGGAAACCCCCTTCTAAATTCCCCATCCCCATGCCCTGCCAGCCCCCCGAGGAGGAGGGAAAGGCATGGCCGCGTGCTTGCAGAGGAGAGACCAATGTCCAGGAGATGAGCACGACAGGTGCATGGACGGGTAGACACCCGGGGTCTGCATCTCTGCCCTGGAGGGACAGCCAGCCCTGAGGGAGGGGGCGGCGTGGGGTGGCTCTGGCCAGGTTTGGGGTTCTGCCGGGTCGGCGAAGTGAGCGGGGGAGGAGCTGAGGGTGGTGATGACATGGGCGCGGGGACCCTGAGCCGGGGAGCGTGGGGGCAGGGCAGGGGGACGGGGAGAAGGTGTGGACTCCCCAGTCACGTGCCACGAGACAGCACGGCAGGCGGGAAGTCCGCATAAAACATCTTTGAGACACGGGGACGGACAAGGCTGCAGTGGGCGGGGCGGGGGCCTCGGGGGACGGCAAGGAACACGGCGGAGGCCTCCTCACCGCCAGGCCGTGAAGCCTGGGGCAGGCACAGCGCGAGAGGAACCAGCCCCGCTCCTCGGAAGGGGCCCCGGGGTCAGGAGGAGGGGACGCTCAGAGCCGGAGTCTGGGTTTGCGGTGGATGGACCCCGAGACCCAGAGCGGCGTGGTCGGGTGGGGAGGGGCCACGTGCCGCGGGGGGATCAGCGAGGCCTGGCCTTGGCCCCCGCTGGACAGAGATCCGGAGGGAACCGCCCCCACCCCGTCCACAGTAGGCAAAGGGCTTCCCTGTTCTGCTTGGGTGGGGAGTCCTCACCTGTGGGCAGAGATAGTGATCGAGTTAGAGTCTCCCCCCGCTTCCGTTACAAGGTAACAGACTTGCTGTCCAAGCAGGCCGACTGCCCGGGCTGTCCATGGGGGACATAGCACAGAACTGGGGTGTTGGGTCCAGAGGGGTCTCCCCAGGGAAGATTCTGAACAGAAGCCCGAGGCCTGGTGCAGGGAGGTGGCACCGGGCACCACATGGGTGCTCGGGGGGCGGGGGCCCCAGGAGGAGGTGGACTTTGGGGTGCATGGTCCCTGCCAGCTGACCCTGGAGGTCCAGAGACACTCAGAAGTTCGTGTATAGGGTGACACCCGTCCCCACTCACCCGGGACGCGGGACTTCCTTCCCAGGCAAACCGGGACAACTGGCCACCCTTCCAGTTGTCCACGAGGCCCTGGAGGGGAGAGCCCACACCCGGGGGCTGCAGGAAGCAGGTCCCCGCTGTGCCTGGCCTCCCCCAGCTCCGAGAGGATGCCTCCTCCAGGGAGGTCATCTCCTTGTGGGGCGTTTCCTTTCACCACCAAGGGGATAATCACAGGGAGGAGAGAAAATGATGAAGGAGCTGCAGGTCAGAGAGAAACAGCTCGCTCTCTCCAGGCTCCTCTTCTCTCCAGGCCTTTAAAGAAACCTGAGGTCTCCTTGCCTCTGAACGCCACGGGAATGGGCGTCCTCCTCAGGGTCCCGGGGAGGCAGGAGCTCTCCCGGGACTTCCGATGGATGGAGGTACCCTCCGTGGTCCTGCCTGCCTGCCACAGGGTACCTGGGTCCCCAGGCCCGGAGCCCACACTGGCCTGCCTCTTGGGGGCCATCCTGGTGGACCTCGTCCCAGCCTTGGCTGTGGGAAGATTGATGGTGAAGGCCAGGCCGGGTCCCCAGCATCTCCTGTAGTAGAAGGAGGTTCCTTCTGGAGCCCCCACCTCTGCCTCACCCCTCATTGGCTGTAGACGCCCTCCAGCCCCATGAGCCGAACCCTCAACTTCCCTCATCCCCACCCCCCCGCCGGCTGTTGGGGTAGACAGGGCCTCTGGAGGCCTTGGGGATCTGAGCTCAGGCTGGAATGTTCTAGAAAGCAGCTGCTCCCACCTTGCCACCCTGCCGCAGTGCTGGGGACAGCCTTGCAGTGCTCTCAGATGACCTGGGCGCAAGCCGAAGGGGGCTTCGGGGGCTGGGACAGGTTGCAGGCTCATCGGCTCCCTTACTCCCATCCTGGCCCCCGACCCTTTTGAAAAAAAAATTAATAGACTATCGCTTAAGCCGTTTTAAGTTTACAGAAAAACTGGGCAGAAATCCCCGAGTTCCCGTGTACCTCTCTGATCATCACCACCGGCACTGATGAGCTGGTGTGGATACGGTATTAGCCAGAGCTGACAGTTTGCGGTAAGGTTCCCTCTCCGTGGCCTACAGTCTGTGGGGTTTTTTAAAAACTTTGTTTAATGTTTATTTATTTTTGAGAGAGAGAGAGACAGAGCTCAAGTGGGGAGGGGCAGAGAGGGAGACACAGAACCCGAAGCAGGCTCCAGGCTCCGAGCCGTCAGCACAGAGCCCGACGCGGGGCTTGAACCCACGAACCACGAGGTCATGACCTGAGCCGAAGTCAGAAGCTTAACGACTGAGCCCCCCAGGCGCCCCCATTCTGTGGTCGTAACACAAGTCCTGCATCCACCGTTACGGTGTCTCACAGCGTGGCCGCACCTCACAAACGTGTCCTGTGCCTCCCTCCTCCCTGTCTGGGGCCCTCGCTGCCGAGCACAGACTGACCGGGGCTCAGGGCCGGGCAGGGGGACGGGATGGATGGATTGCAGAGGCAGGAACGGGGGCGGGGGTGGGGGGGGCAGGCAGCAGGGGACAAGGTGGTCTTGCCCGCTCCCTTGTGGCCATACAAGTGTCCCCTGACTCTGGTCCCTGCTCTCCCAGTCTTCCTCCTTCTCTGAAGGCGCCCCTGTCCACACCCTTCTGCAGAGGAAGGAAGGTACCCACCAGACCCCGGCTCCTGCTCCTGGGAGGCTCCGCCCACCTGTCCCCTTCTGTCCTGTCCACCCGGTGAATGCTGACACTTGGCTTAGCGACTACATTCCAAATCGTCCCCACTTTTGGTTGCCTCCCTGAGCACCCCCAAGCCCTCGTCCCACGGCGCTGGGACAGCTGGTGGCATGGCCTCCCTCGTTAGGCAAGGCTGGCCCTTCTGGGAGCAGCTGGGCATCCCCCCGGGTCTACTCCCCCTACCTGGGACCGGGCCCCGGGCTGGCCTCCCAGGGCCAATCTGCCCAGGCCCCAAAGCATGTAAGGCAGGGTCCCGCCTGCCCTGGCAGCCAGCCCTTCCTGGGGACAGATGCCGTGGGCCCTGGAATGGGGAGCCCGGACGGGGTTATCCCACAGGGGAGACTGGGAGCAGAGCCTCCCTTGAGAGCACTGTCATACCAGAGGGGGGTGGAGCGGGGAGCACAGTGTCCAGGGAGTCGAGCAGGAGCACTGCGCCCTGCCTGGTTAGGGACCCGGCAACCTAACAGAGCTGCCCCTTCACGCAGCCTTTCTTTCATTTGTGAGCGGGGTAACCAAGGCCCGGATTAGAGGGGGCCCACCCAGAGTCACACAGCCAGGGCAGGGGGGGTGGGGTCCCTGCTGGCAGAGACATCTCCTCCCCCCCCAAACAGCAAGCATCCTGGGGCTTTGTGTCCTAGGGAGCCCTCAACCCCCGGGGGGGGGCCCCTGGATCTTGACCTCGGGGGACCCAGGCGCCTATAGGGTGAGCTCTGGAGCCAGACAGCACCCTGCCCCTTGGGAGCTGGGTGGCCTTGAGCTGGTTGCTTTCCCTCTCTGGACCTGCCTCTTCATCTGTATGTGTTTGTTGAAAGGAGGTCGGAGCCCTCGGTGCAGCCTCCCTCCCTCCCTCCCTCCCGCCACCGAGGGGCCGGCTTGAACTCCTGGAGGGGAGGAGGGGCCTGGATCGCCCAGGATGCGCACGCAGAGGCCGTCCTGTTTCCATGGCAACCCCGGCCGGAGGCTCCAGCAGACTCGGTGGTGGGGCTGGGCTGAGGGAGGGAGGGGGCTGGGACCGGGGTGCCACCGAGCCCCGATCCGCCTGGACCCCGGGTCCCTGAAGGGCAGGCCCCGGGATCCCAGCCCCGGCTCCGTGCGGAGACCGCACCGGGCCTCCTCTGCCCTCTGAGCGAGGAGCCGGGCTGGGGCCTCGGGAGGAGGGCAGGGGCGGAAGGGGCGACCCCCAGCAGCAGCAGCAGGGAGCCTCTAACTCACCTCGGGGCTTAGGGCCTCCCCCCCTCCCCCCCCCCCCCCCCCCCCCCCCCGCCAGGCACCGAGGGGGGTCGGCCTGCCTGGTCCGCTTCCTCCTCCCTAGCACCCCCCCCCCCCCCGCCCCCCGCTCCAGAGGGGAGCGTCACTCTCTCCCAGCCTCCTTTCCCAGGAGGAGAAGCCAGGGGACGGGGTGCAGCCTCCCGGGCCCGGATGGGGGCGGACCGCCAGAACCGCTGCCTTCCGGGGCGGGAGAGACGCGGCGGAGCCGGGGTCCCCTGAGCCCCCACCGCACACCCCACCGCACACGGTCCCGTCGCCCGCAGGGGCTGACAGGTGAGTGTGCGCAGCCAGAAGCCGAGCGACGAAGCAGTGCAGGAAGGCGGCAGGAAAGCGGATTACGCCGAGAGGCAGTGAGCTCCCCACCCACGGGGGGATCCAAGCAGAGGCTGACCCGGGGATGCTCTCACAGCACACGGGGGTCGGACTCAGGGGGACCCTCCAGGGGTTCCTCTAGGGACGAGCAGGAGCCCTGATGACACTTTTAGGGACCAACCCTGTGGAAGGATTTGCTGAAGGAGCCCAGGCCCTGGATAAACCAGACACGGAAGACGGCGTTGCCTCCTGAGCGCAGAGATGAGCGCGCTCCTGCGCCCCCACACTCACACCCGCACGTGCACACCCCCCACACTCACACCCGCACGTGCACAGCCCCCACACTCACACCCCGCCCGTGCACACCCCCACACTCACACTCCATATGTGCACCCCCCCACACTCACACCCGCACGTGCACACCCCCCACACTCACACCCCGCCCGTGCACACCCCCACACTCACACCCCATATGTGCATCCCCCACACTCACACCCCGCCCGTGCACACCCCCCACACTCACACCCGCATGTGCACACCCCCACCCTCACACCCCATATGTGCACCCCCCACACTCACACCCGCACGTGCACACCCCCCACACTCACACCCCGCCCGTGCACACCCCCACACTCACACCCCATATGTGCATCCCCCACACTCACACCCCGCCCGTGCACACCCCCCACACTCACACCCGCATGTGCACACCCCCACCCTCACACCCCATATGTGCACCCCCCACACTCACACCCGCACGTGCACACCCCCCACACTCACACCCGCACGTGCACAGCCCCCACACTCACACCCCGCCCGTGCACACCCCCACACTCACACTCCATATGTGCACCCCCCACACTCACACCCGCACGTGCACACCCCCCACACTCACACCCCGCCCGTGCACACCCCCCACACTCACACCCCGCCCGTGCACACCCCCACACTCACACCCCATATGTGCATCCCCCACACTCACACCCCGCCCGTGCACACCCCCCACACTCACACGCTGCCAGTGCACACCCCCCACACTCACACCCCATATGTGCATCCCCCACACTCACACCCCGCCCGTGCACACCCCCCACACTCACACCCGCACGTGCACACCCCCCACACTCACACGCTGCCAGTGCACACCCCCCACACTCACACCCCATATGTGCATCCCCCACACTCACACCCGCGCGTGCACACACCCACACTCACACCCCATATGTGCACCCCCCACACGCACACCCGCACGTGCACACCCCCCACACTCACACCCCATATGTGCACCCCCCACACTCACACCCCATATGTGCACCCCCCACACTCACACCCGCACGTGCACACCCCCCACACGCACACCCGCACGTGCACACCCCCACACTCACACCCCTTTTGTGCACCCCCCACACTCACACCCGCACGTGCACACCCCACACACTCACACCCGCACGTGCACAGCTCCCACACTCACACCTGCCCGTGCACACCCCCCACACTCACACCCCTTTTGTGCACCCCCCACACTCACACCCGCACGTGCACACCCCACACACTCACACCCGCACGTGCACACCCCCCACTCACACCTGCACGTGCACACCCCCACATTCACACCCGCGCGTGCACCCCCCACACTCACACCCGCACGTGCACACCCCACACACTCACACCCGCACGTGCACACCCCCCACTCACACCTGCACGTGCACACCCCCACATTCACACCCGCGCGTGCACACCCCCACACTCACACCCGCACGTGCACACCCCCCACTCACACCTGCACGTGCACACCCCCACATTCACACCCGCGCGTGCACACCCCCACACTCACACCCGCACGTGCACACCCCCCACTCACACCTGCACGTGCACACCCCCACATTCACACCCGCGCGTGCACACACCCACACTCACACCCGCACGTGCACACCCCCCACTCACACCCCATATGTGCACCCCCCACTCACACCCGCACGTGCACAGTCCCCACACTCACACCCGCACGTGCACACCCCCACACTCACACCCCCACACTCACACCCCATATGTGCACACCCCACACTCACACACGCACGTACACACCCCCCACACTCAAACCCTCACGTGCACACCCCCCACACTCACACCCCATATGTACACCCCCCACACTCACACCGGCACATGCACAGCTCCCACACTCATACCCGCACGTGCACACCCCCCACACTCACGCACACCTCTGGCCCCACAAACACACACCCAGCAGGTACACTCCCCACACACTCACATATGCTTCCAGGCAGTCACCCCCACCAGGCACCCTGAGATCAGCGGGCAGAGGGAGGGGGTGAGGGGGCGGTGGAGGGGCCGCCCCGTTGGGCCTGAGGGACTAAGACCGGAAGGTGCTTAGAATCCAACTGACCTCCCAGCAGACCTGAGGCTCCGGCCTCAGCAAATCCCACCCAACCCGGCTTAGGCTGGCGCGGCCCGAATTTAATTTAGTGCAGGCCGTTTCATCTCGATTCAGCCCGAATCCAGCTCCACAGAAATCCAGATTTATTTCGATTCATTTTAACTCAACCCAATCAAAATTCAGCTCGCCCTCACCAATCGGCCCAGCCTTCAGGGAGCAGCCCCTGCCCTGGGGGGCCTTCAGCAACCCCCCCAAACCCAGCGTGGGCCCCCAACCCACCCGCCTTTCCTAGGCTGGACGCACACGCTGCCTCACAGACCCCCTCTGCGGACTGCAGACCTGAGAGCGAGGTCGGGCTGCTGGCCACTGCCCGGCGGCCATAGTCCCGTCCTCCCCCTCCACCCATCATCCTCCCCTCCTCCCCTCCTGCCCCTCTTCCTCCTCCCCTCCCCTTTCCCCACCCTTCCCTCCTCCCCCTCCTCCCCTCTGGCTTCTCTTCCCTTCTGCCCTCCCCCTCCTCCCCCTCCTCCCCTCTGGCTTCTCTTCCCTTCTGCCCTCCCCCTCCTCCCCCTCCTCCCCTCTGGCTTCTCTTCCCTTCTGCCCTCCTCCTCCTCCCCCTCCTCCCCTCTGGCTTCTCTTCCCTTCTGCCCTCCCCCTCCTCCCCCTCCTCCCCTCTGGCTTCTCTTCCTGTCTCCCCTCCCCCTCCTCTCCCCCTCTGCCCCGCCTCCTCCCCTCCTGCCCCTCCTCCTCCCCTCCCGTTTCCCTACCTCTCACCCCTCCTCCTCCTCCCCTCCTGCTCCCCATCCCCCCACCCCTCCCTCCTCCCCCTCCTCCCCTCTGGCTTCTCTTCCCCTCTCCCCTCCCCCTCCTCTCCCTCCTCCTCTCCCTACCCTCCTCACCATCATCCTCCTCATCATCATCTTTGTCTCCCGTAGTCACTACCTGCTCTCCCTCCTCCCCCCCCTCCTCCCTCTTGGTCTTCTCTGCCTTCAGCACCAGCACTGGATTCCTGGCGGTCTCCTCCACCATCACCTCTCTCTTCCCTGAGCCCTCTGCCCTGCAGCAGGTTGAAGGGCACTTCCCAAACACGGTCCTCTCATCCAGTGTGGGGCTGGGCGCCCTCACCCCATCTCACAGAAGGGAAAACAGGAGCCGGAGGCGACCCAGGCCGCCCCAAGACACGTGCCAGCCAGGGCCATCCCATGCGGGTAGCAGACCCCAGCGCCCAGCCCTCACCTCGCGGCACCTGTGTGGCTGTGTGAGGTGGGGGGGGGGGGGCTGCTGTCCGAGGCCTCCCCTTGGGTCGGAGCCCCCCAGACTCAAGCGCGGGGCCGGCCCAGCCACCCCTAACCCTCTCCTCCTCCCCCGCCTCCACCATCCACACGTCCCCGCAGGGCCGACAGGCCCCTCAAGACCAGCGGCCCCCTCCCACCCCCCCCACCCCCCCCCCACCCCCACCCCCCCCCCCGTGCAGGGAGAAGGGTCGCGGGCCTTGTTTGCTGCCCTGCCCACCCGCCCCGTTTGGCTTCAGCCTCCCCCCACCCCCAGTTAACAAGCCCCAGTCTCCGGCCAACTCGTCATACTCCTGGCATGCAGACAGCCCTTGCATGGGTTTTTATCAAACCATTAATAATTTCAGATTCTAAAGAGGGCTCTGTTGTGTGCAGCCTCCCACGGCAGCCACTTAAGCCCTCCGTGAGTCACTGAGATTTGGCAGCCCGGGGTTGTCATTGCCCAGGTGCAGCTCGGTGCCCCCAAGGGGGCCGCAGGCAACCAGGGCCAGGGGCTGCGCTCGTCCCCCAACAGGGACCCGCCCAGGCAGGTGACTGGCAGGGCTGGGGAAGGCCTGTTTGTCGCATGAGCTTATGAACAGATGGGTGGAGGGGTGGTTTGATTTTTTTTTTTAAGATGAAATTATTTTATGATTATACAAATAATCTATTCCCAGTGTGGGAATTTTGGGAAAATATGAGAAAGTTCAAAGGAAAAGAAAAAAACAAACAAAAAAAACCCCAAGTCCTCCTGTTCCCCAGAGACACTGCCGGGAACATTTTGGGGCCACTTCTGTGCTATAGGCTTTTCTGGTAGATATGGTTTTGTATATTATCTTCTGCACTCAACACTTTCCAGTTTATTAAATATTCATTAAAAGCATAACTTTTTAAAGCCTTCTTATTATGGAATTTTTCAAACATACACGAAAAGAAAGAGAATTATGTAAGGAACACCCAGGTAGCCACCCCCAGCTTCAATAATTATCAACAGTTTGCTTACTTTATCCCATCCATTTCACCACCCCTCCTAGTTTATTCTTTTTTCTGGCGGAATACTGTTCCGGGTTGAATTGCGTCCCCCACCCCCAAAAAAGATCTAGCCACGTTCTAACCTCTAGTACCTGTGAAGGTGACCTTATGTGGGAACAGGGTCATTGCAGATGAGACGAGACGGGTGTAGGGTGGACCCTATTCCGACACGACTGGCTTCCTTAGGAGAAGAGGTCAGGACACAAAGACCCAGACGTGGCAGGAGGAGCCTGTGTGAAGAGAGCGGCAGCGACTGGGGCACAGGGGCAAGCACAGGAGCACCAAGGATCGCCAGCAGCCCACCAAGGAAGGACACTCCCAGAGCCCCAGAGGGAGCCCAGCCCTGCTGATACCTGAGTTCCGGCTTCTGTTCTCCAGGACTGAGAGAGGATACATTTCTTTCGTTTTAGCCGCCCAGTTTGTGGTGCTTTGTTCTGGCGGCCCCAGGAAACTAACTCAAATACTTTAAAGCGAATCTCAAGAATAAAAAAACATTTTTAAATGTTTGCTTACTTATTTTGAGAGAGAGCATGCAAGCAGGGGAAGGGCAGACAGAGGCGGGGACAGAGAGAGAATCCCAAGCAGGTTCCATGCTGTCAACGAAGAGCTCAACGCAAGGCTCGAACTCATGAACCGTGAGATCATGACCTGAGCCAAAATCAAGAGTTGGATGCTTACCGATTGAGCCAAGTTTGAGCCCTGCGTTGGGCTCTGACCTGACAGTGTGGGGCCTGCTTATGATTCTCTCTCTGTCTCTCCCTTTCTCTCTCTGCCTATCCTCTGCTCACACTCTCTCCTCCCGAAATAAAAATCTTAAAAAAAAAAAAAAAAAGCAGTTTTCATGGCTACATAATATTTCACCGGATGCCTGCACCATGCTAAGAACATAGTAAGTGGGGGAAATGCTGTGCAAGGATGGGCAGAACGCTAACCGTGTGTCTTTATGAAATTTTTCATAATGGACATAAAAAGAAGGGAGAGGGGAAATACATCAGGCAATTTTAATGATTGTGAATGGGGGATTCAAACCTGTTGAGTTCATACTCTGTGCCAGTTACCACAAAAGGTATTGTACTTCATTTAGTATGACCAACATGAGGTGGGGCATTATGATCCCAACTTATGGAGAAAGAAGTTGAAGCTCAGATTATTAAGTAAATTAAGTAGCCCGCCCAAGGTCACCCTGCTAGTAAGTGGCCAAGACCCAAACCACACTAGACCCCGCACTTTTCACCCCCGACAAGGGTCTGTCCTGTGCATCTCTGTGGACAGTGCCCAGAGCCAAGATGCCAGGTCAGGCCCAGCTGCACATTTGTCTTCTTGACTTCCTCTTCTACCCACATGGCCATGTACCCCTCCAACAGCTGCTCCATAGACATATGTCTAGACTTTGCATTATCATTAAAGACGAACCCTCCAGTGTCTCACATTCAAGCAACCCCCTGTACTGACAGCCTCACATCTTTCCATCTCACAGAGGCTAGTAGCCCCACCCTAAGAAAATGACCACCCTGTGATTCACAATCCATTTCCCATTACCCTCCCTGGCCTCACCCCTTCATGCCCTCACTTCTTTCGTTACTCAGCTGAATTTCCATGGTAGATCGCTGTAATCTTCTTTGTGTGCATGCACACTCACACAGAGGCACACGCTCCTCAACTCTCTTATCCTCTCATTTTATTGTATTCTGCTACCAAAGCCCCAACTCTGGTCAAATCCAGCTCTCCATCTAATCTGCATTTGCACGTGATCAAGAAGAAAAGAAGATATAAATTACTGATCTCACGAATGAAAGAGGAGACATTACCATAGACCCTACAGACATCAAGCGTATAATAAGGGAGCATTATGAACGACTTTATATCAATGAATGCAACACCTTTGATGGAATTTATGAAGACATAAATTGTCCTTTGATGGAATTTATGAAGACATAAATTATCAAAACTAATGGAAGCATGTTTACTGGAATTGAACAATTAAGTAATGGGTGGCAGATGGTGGGAGCCAAGTTTCTCTCCACTGGCATGGGAAGTTACAGATAAGCAAGGAGAGGAGGCTAGCATGATCCCTATGATGATGGATTAGAGTTACAGGCATCAGTATTTCGGTTTAATACAGATACAAATGGCCACATATAGAAATATTTATACATATGTGTATGTATATGGGTTATTATAAACACATATATCTCCTTGCTGCCCCATTCTTGATTTCTAACACTTTTCTTCAATGAAAGGAGCAAGGGCTCCTCAGAAAAATGGCTGATCTAGGACTGGGGCAGGAAACACACAAGATGATTCTGGGGCTCCTATAGCGCCAGAACATAATAAGTGCTAAAACACACACACATACACACAACGAAGGGATTAATTTAAATTATTGGAAACTTGAAATTGAAGTATTTTAAAATACTTTTAACAATAGGATTAAAACAATGAAATACTCAAGGATTAATCTAACAAAATATGTGTAGGATTCATAAGTTGAAAACTACAAAACATTACTGAGAGAAACCAAAGACCTACGTTAATGGAGGCTATACCATGTTCATCGATCAGAAGACAAGTGTTATTAAAATGACAATTATTTCTTCAAATTAATCCACAGTTTCACTGCAATCCCAAGCTTTTTTCAAAAAGAAGTTGACAAGTTGGTCATAAAAATTTTGTTGAGGGGAGCCTGGGTGGCTCAGTCAGTTAAGCGGCCGACTTCAGCTCAGGTCACGATCTCGCGGTCCGTGGGTTCGAGCCCCGCGTCGGGCTCTGTGCTGACAGCTCAGAGCCTGGAGCCTGTTTCAGATTCTGTGTCTCCCTCTCTCTGACCCTCCCCCATTCATGCTCTGTCTCTCTCTGTCTCAAAAATAAATAAACGTTAAAAAAAATTTTTTAAATTATGTTGAAATACAAAGGATTTACCAAGGTTAAAGTCCTCTTGACAAAAAAAAATAACAAATTTGAAAGGCTCGCTGTACCTGATTTCCAAACATTATAAAGCTACAGTAATCAAGACAATATGGTTTTGTTGTGATGATAAACATATATGTCAATGAAACAAAACAGAGGGTCTAGAAATAAATCTACGTGTACCTGGTCAACTGATGTTTTCTTTAAGTAAGCTCCACGCCCAACATGGGGCTTAAACTCTCGATGCTGAGATCAAGGGAAATATTCTCTTACTGACTGAGCCAGCCAGGTGCCCCTCAACTAATTTTTAAGAAAAGTACCAAGGTAATTCAACGGAGGAAAAGGTAATTTTTCCCTCCAAAAAAGTGCTGGAACAACTGGATATCTATAAGGGAGAGAGTGAAATTCAGCTCTTACCTTACACCGTATAGAAGATTAACATGAAATGGATCATAAACCTAACTGTAAGAGCTGAGCCTATAAAACTTTCAGAATATTACATAGGAGAAAATCTTTACAACATTTGGCTAAGCAAAGATGTATTAGATAGAACATATAAAACACAAACCATGCAAAACAAAATTAAATGGACTTCATTAAAATAACAAAACTTGATCTTTGAAAAACATCATTAAGAAAGTAAAAAGACAGACCAAAGACCACAAACAATATTTGTAATACATATATCTGACAAAGGACTTGCATTCGGAATATACAAAGAAATTCAACTCAATAATAAATACAACTCAGTAATAAGAAAACAAACAAGGGGTGCCTGGGTGGCTCAGTCAGTCAGGCATTTGACTCTTGAGACCAGCCCAGGTCATGATCTCGCGGTCATGAGATCAAGCCCCAGGTCGGGTTCTGTGCGTCAGCCTGCTAGGTATTTTCTCTCTCCCTCTCTCTCTGCCCCTCCCTCACTCATACATGTGCACAAGCACTCTCTCTCTCAAAATAAACATTTGAAACAAAACAAAAAACAAAAGAAATTATAAGTTGATGAGGTTTTTTTAATAATTTTTTAACCTTTTTTTATTTATTTTTGAGAGACAGAGCATAAGCAGGGGAGGGGCAGAGAGAAATAGAGACACAGAATCCAAAGCAGGCTCCAGGTTCTGAGCTGTCAGCACAAAGCCTGACACAGGGCTCGAACCCACGAACCATGAGATCATGACCTGAGCTGGTCAGATGCTTGACTGACTGAGCCACCCAGGTGGCCTGGTGAGATTTGAATAGAAACTTAACTAAAGAAAATATACGATTGGATACTAAGCACTTGAAATGATGCTCAACCACATTATTGGCCAAAGAAGTATGAGTTAAGACCAGGGTCCTCAGGTGGCTCTGATGGTTAAGCACATGACTCTTGATTTCAGCTCTGGTCATGATCTCATGGTTCTCGGATCGAGCCCTGAGTCAGACTCTGCACTGACAGCACGGAGCCTGCTTGGGTCTCTCTGTCTCTGTCTCTGTCTCTCTCTCTCTCTCTCTCTCTCTGCACTTTCTCCCACCTCTCTCTCAAAATAAATAAATAAACTTAAAATAAGAGACCCTAATGAGATACTACCACACATCCTCTAGAATGGCCAAAATTAATAGACTAACCATGCCAAGTGTTCGTCGGGATATGAAGCCACTGGAATGTTCCATCATTGATTGTAGCAATAAAAAACAGTGCAACTTCTTTGGAAAATGTTCTGAGTTTCTTATCACATTGAGTATAAACTTACCACATAATCCAGCACATATCTACACGAAGACTCGGACGCAAACACTTTTATTCATAACAGTCAAAAATTAGACACAACCCAGATGTCTCTCAACAGGTACATGGCAGTGGCTGTGATGTGTCCGTATGGTGGGACCCTGCTCGGCAGTGAAACCAGCTACCTCCGCATGGCCTGTGGGAACCCCGAAAGCGCTCTCGACAGAAGGATGTCTACCAAAGGTACCAGAGAGCACACACTGTGCGTTCCACGTAGGTAAACTCCGGGAGGACGACGAACTGTGGTGACACAGAGCCTGTACTTAAGGTGGACACGGACAGAAGGGGTGCAGAGAAGGTTTGATCGTGCCGCTGGTTACACAGATGTATACACGTAACCAAACTCATCAAACTATAGACTCAAAGGGTACATGTGATCGTATGTGAATTACACCTCAATAGGGCTGATCGAATGGAAACCTCCCCCAACATCCCATCACACCCATCACCGCTTTTCTCCGTAGAATGGAATGCCTTCTACATACTATGCCATTTACTTGTTTGTTATGATTTTGGGGGTCTTTCTTCCTCAGCAAGAGCAGAGGTTTTTGTGTGTGTGTTTTACTCACTGATACAGGTCCAGAAGCCTATGGCCAGGACAGGAGCCTTGTAGGATGTCAGTCGATATTTCCTGAATTTATCAATCAGTGAATAAAGATCACATTAGAAGGACTTGCCTCGCTGGGTCACAAGCCTTTGGATAATGTTGTAATATTTTAAAAGGAGGTGGTTTAGGGGCACCTGGGTGGCTCAGTTGGTTAGGTGACCGACTTCAGCTCAGGTCATGATCTCACAGTTTGTGAGTTCGAGCCCCGCGTCAGGCTCTGTGCTGACAGCTCAGAGCCTGGAGCCCGCTTTGGATTCTGTGCCTCCCCCTCTCTCTGTCCCCTCCCCCGCTCACATTCTGTGCCTGCCTCTCTGTCTCTCAATAATAAATAAACATTAAAAAAATTTTTTTTTAATAAATAAAAATGAAAGGAGGTGGTTTTGATGGAGGAAACCAGAGAACCCAGTAGGGATCCAGCCATGTGCAGAAATGTCTGTGGCAGTGGTGGGTTGCCGGTCTATGCAGGGAGCATGGACTCCCTTGGCGAGGGGTGCTGGCTGTCTGTGGAAAAGAAGGATTGGTTCCTTATGGCACAACACACACACACACACACACACACACACACACACACACACACAAATCTGGACAGCTTCAAAGCTGTGAAAGGCAAAACTTGAAAACCTAAAGAAGAGAAAGGAGACCCATTTTTATAACACAAGTGAGGAAGGGTCTAATAATGAGCCACAGCGACCACAAACCATAGCAAAATGGTTCATCAATTTAGCTCCATGAAGGTAATAAATTCTGTTCATTAAAATCCAGCATGTATCTTCCTTGCTTAAAAAAAAGAAACAAAACTCATGCTGAAATACTTACAAGTGAATAAAGGGAAAGTAACATGTTGATGCAAAGGGGACTGTGGCGAAATCGAAACAAGACACCCAAAAGAAAGGGAAAAGGCAAAGCTACTCACTGACTGCAACACACAGAACTCAGCAAAGGAATAATATCCACAATATGTAAAGAGCTCCCACAAACCAACAAGAAAATAAAGGCAACACGAAAGAAAAGTGGATGGAGGTCAAAACAGGGATTACACAGAAGAGGAACTACACATGCAAGTAAACTTCTTCTCATTATGAGCTCACTACCCATGCAAATTAGGACAGCGACCTACCGTCCCCATCTGAGACCAGCCAGGTAGCAAAAGGCACCACCTCCAACAATGGTCGTTGTTGGGGCTGCAACGGTGGGCCGAGGGGCTCAGACTCTGCTGGAGGGAATGTAGATTACACATCGCTGGCTGCGGTGGAGAAGGATTTCCACCCCGTGACCCCCAAATCCCACACCTTTGAGCAGGTGCGTCTCATCTTTCCGATAGCTTTTGCTGAACAGCTACTCTATGCCGGGCACTTTAAAGGCAGCTTGCGACTTGACCGTCACAGGCTTTATAAGGCGGGATCATCATCTTGGAGGTGGGACTATGGAGAAGCCAGATGCTCGGCCCCCCGCCCACCCAGCTAGAAAGGGAGCTTGCTGTCCCGGGGCGCTCAGAAGCCGCCTCGCTCGCTCGTGAGTGAGCGGGGTACGTGCTGACAGGGGCCGGCTCCGGGGCCCTGGAGATAAAAGCAGGCAGGTTGCTCCTACCGGAGGCAGCATGCAAATTACTCGTGTCACTCCAACATTCACATTACTTTCCAAGTGGCTTGGAAACACCTGCTCCTTGATTATCCCGAGGAGCAATCGGGTTAAGCGTAAGCCTTTAATGCCGCCTCGTGAAAGGAGCGTGGGGCCTCCGTCTGGCGACATTCAGTGGATCGCTTGTCTATGGGAGCTCCGTTTCCCCCACGACGAAGTCGGAAAAGCCCCTTGTAATTATTTAGCGGTCGGAGCAGGAGCAGGGAGGCCTGTCATGAGCACTGGAGATACAGAGGAGCACAGAGACGCAGCCACGGCCCCTGGAGCCTGGCCGGGTGACAAGTGGGCCCGGGATGGAAGCCACCCTAGCTCTGCGCGGTGCTGGCTCAGCTCACGGTGCAGCCGCCCCCTGGGAGGGCCCAGGGGGTCCAGCTCTCTGCGCTGGCCTGGGGGCCCACGTGGAGTAGTTTTGCACCAGGGCTCCGGGGGCAGATCCGCCGAAAGGTGGCCCTGGCCACCTCACGCTCACTCTGCCTCAGTTTCCTGGCCTGTAAAATGGGAACGACGATAGTACCTTCTGTGTGGGACCAAAGGTAACACACACAAAACCCTTAGAAAGCGCCAGGCACCCAGTGGGTCCTGCGTTGGCATCGGCCAGCAGGACCGCTATGGCTTTAAAGAACCCCCACCCGCAGGCGCCCTTAGGCTGGACCCTCCCCAAGCCCCGCTCCAATGCCGCTGTCCACTGGACATCAGCGGGACTCCGGATCCTTCCCTGCTCGCCCAGCTCCACCTGCGTCAGACGTATCTGCTCCAGCCACCGGTGACCGTGACCTCGTCCCGCCGTTGCTCAGACCGGGGCCCCCGGGGTCTGGGTGTGTCAGGCCCGGCGGGACATCGTAGCAAACAACCCACATCCCTGAAGCGGAAAGCGGGGGAGCGCGGCTGGTGCTCCCGTCCGCTGATCGCATCGCGTGAGGACCCAGGCTGGCCGGCCTTGAATGTGCCGCCCAGAGGGCAGCCGTCCGCCGGGCGCGAGGCTTGAAAGACGCACGCCCACACCTCCGCCTCGGGACCGGAGCCTCCGGAAGCCATTCAGGATGCGGGGGAAGACAGAGCTGCGGGAAAAGGCACCGCCATGGGGGATGAGCGGCCGTGGGGCGGGTGAACAGGAGCCCTCTGCAGAGACTGGCGCCTGAAGCACGCCGTGTGATTCGGCCACGCGGCCCGGGAAGGGGCTGAAGGGCAGGGCGGGCTCCACAGGCCACACGTGCGATCTTCATGGGGGACGGTGGGCGAGGCCCAGCGGGAAGGGCAAATGGCAAGAAGGCGGTGCTCGGAGCGCCCCGTGGACCCAGAGCGCCCTGGGGGCCGCGCCGGCCGGCCGCCCACGTCCGCAGGATGCTCTTCTCCACGCTGTGGGTGTCCCACATCTGTCCAGCCGCTTCCCGCCCCTCCCCGGCGGCATCACCTGCCCTGTGCCCCATTTTCTCCCCGCAGTGATGAAGTCTGCCGGCCGTGTCTCCTGTGCCATCTGCTAGGGACCCCGACGGCACGATAAAAGGACTCTTTCTTCACCGTGTTAAGTATTCCTCGACATGATGCTTGTCACCTACAGGGACGTGGAGTCCTGCTCTGCGGGTGCAGACTAGAGCGGGGCGAGTCCGACGCGGGCAGGGGGCAGGAACCCCCACCCACGCCCGCCGCCCCCCCCACTCACACCGCAGGACTGAACTTGGCCCTGCCACTCTTGGGTCTCCCCCAAGCACAGGTGATGAGTCGCCTGCATCCCCGTGGGTGCTCCCCGTCACCTGTGCCTCCTCCACCAGAGCGTGTGGGGCCCCGGCAGACACGTCACACCTGCCTCTCCCCCTCCGACTCCCGAGACCCAGGCCCACGGCTTTCGCAGCCCCGTGTGCTCAGGGCCCCTCTCAGGGCTGCCCCGGCCGCTGGGGGGGGGGGGGGGCGGCGGGATGTGCCCTCGGGCTTCCCGGGGTGCATGGGGGCCATGGCGCATATGACCGAGCCGTGAGCGATGTAGGAAGCCGGCTGTGACGTTAGAAATGCACCAGGTCTCTGCCATTCCCCGAGGCACAGACATCAGAATACTTCGTCATCCAACAAACCAAACAACGGTGACCAAGCAGGGGGATGAACTTGCTTCCCAGGCCGGGCGGTGAGACCCCGCCCACCCCCGGCCCCTGGCCTGTGACATGTTCTTTCAGACCAACATGGGGTATTTCTGTGTTTATTAGTTTAAAAAAAATTTTTTTTAATGTTTATTTATTTTTGAGAAAGAGACAGAGCGTGAGCGGGGAGGGGGCAGAGAGAGAGGGAGACACAGAATCCGAAGCAGGCTCCAGGCTCCGAGCTGCCAGCACAGAGCCCGATGCGGGGCTCGAACCCATGAACTGAGCCAAAGTCAGATGCTTAATGGATTGAGCCACCCAGGCGCCCCTGTGTTTGCTTGTTTTAAATTTGACTTAGTAATCAATATTTAGAAACGAGGACAATTTTCTCAGCCATCCAAATTTCTGGGTTCTCTCTCTCTCTTTTTTTTTAAGTTTCTTATTTTGAGGGGGAGGGGCAGAGACAGAGGCAGAGACAGAATCCCAAGCAGCCCTGATTTGGGGCTCGAACTCAGGAACCATGAGATCCTGACCTGAGCTGAAATCAAGAGTCGGATGCTTGAGGGGCACCTGAGGGGGCTCAGTCGGTTGAGCGGCCGACTTCGGCTCAGGTCACGATCTCGCGGTTCGTGAGTTCGAGCCCCATGTCAGGATCACTGCTGTCAGCACGGAGCCCGCATTGGATCTTCTGTTCCCCTCTCTCTCTCTCTGCCCCTCCCCTGCGTGCACCTTCCCCTATTAAAAAAAAAAAAAAGAAGGAGGTGGACGCTCAACGGACTGAGCCACTCAGGCACCTGCTGGCTTCTCTTGAAGGATACAGAACTCAGCTTGTCCTGGGCCTGCGCTCGACCCAGCGGCTGGCCAGAAACCAGCAGCCGCTCCCACCTGCAGGGGGCTTCGGTTTCCAGTCACCCCAGTGAGGCTCTACCCCCAGGGGGGCGGCGGTTTCCAGTCACCCCGGCGCCCCTGCCCCCCCCCACTCTGCCCAGACCTCCACCCCTCCGAGCGCGCTCCCACCTGCCTGCGGGGCTGAGCCCTTGGCAGCTGGGTGAACCAGGCTCGGTCTGCGAACAGAGCAGGACGCTGTCCTGCGGCCCCCGCACCCTGGCCTCGCCTTCCGGAAGACGGTGCCTCTCCACGGAATCCACTCGTCTGTGACCTCGAGCCGAGGACCTGGTTGCCTCCTCAAGACCCCGTGTTGGTGTTTTTAGGGTATTCCCCGGCATTTGTTGTTCCTTGTGTAAAGGAAGCTCCCGCTGGCCGTTGCGGACCCCGAAGACGCTGTGGCCGTCCCGCACCCGTGGCGACAGAGTCCTGCTGTTGGGAGGCCGGGAGCGCCTAGAATGTATCGTTGAGCCTTCTCAACCTTGTCCGGGCCATAGTCTCACCAAGTGTAAGCTTCCTTCCCACACCCGTGTCTCGCATCTGGATTTCACGTCGACTTGCCTTGACCAGCGGCCCCCCAAACAACGCGGAGTGACCCCCCCAGAGACTAGCTCTACCCACTTACTGGCTTTAGCGACAACGTCTGTGAGGCTGCTGTTCTAGATCATGATGAGGAGATGTCTTTCTCCTTCCAGCTGGCTAAGATGTTGTCGGACTTACCTAATGAACGCATGAACGTGTTTGCCCCCATCCGGACCCCTGGGAACTCTCAGTATCTGGCAGTTAACAGGTGCCCACGATGTATTAGGGAATAAACGTCTGCGTGAGGGAATCTAAGAAAACTGTCCTTTGCTTTCCTTATGTGACACCTGATCTTCTGGATGCACAGGACATCTGGGGCAAGGTCCCCTGGGTCACAGCAGATTCTGGACACCGGACACCGAATCGTATCTGCGGGGATTTTGATCGGGACGAGACATCTGCATTCACGAGGGCTCTGGTTCCGGAGGTCCTGTGTGCAAAGCATATTGTACATACTTTGCTGTGAGCCGACCTTCATGAAAAAGCTGGGCAGTTTCTGTCTTTCCCTCTGCTCCAGAAGAACCCACGGAACATCGTCATCATCCGTTCCTTGTAACAACCCCCCCCCCCGGAACACCGCCGGACCCCGAATACGTGGGAAGAGACCACACTGACCGTCTCCAAGTATCCTCTTTACGTACTCAGGTTACCTTCTTGAGAGGATTTCCATAATCCGTATTTTCCAAGCAAATACCCATTTTATCACAAGTGTTAGATTATTTGCGTATAGCCTGTTTGTGTTTGTTTTGCAATCCCTTTCTCTTTGCTAATTTAGAATTTGTTTTTTCTTGTTTAAGTGGGCTGAGGGTTTGCCTGTGTTAGAGTGTGCGTGTGTGAGAGAGAGAGAGAGCGTGTGTGGACATGTGCGTGTCAACGAGGTATACAGGTACAGTCTCAGATCTGCCCACAGGCTCTGCTGCTAATTGACCTACGACCTCACTGACCTCTGTCCTGCCCTCCATCGTTACTGATCCTGGCTCCCCGTGCACCTGCAGTGCCCCTGGCCGAGGCTCATACACTTACGAAAGCGGTGCGTCCCCACTGCCTGAGCCCATAGGTGCGAGCTGTCCCCTGAAGAAGGAAGGGCGGCCCGGGACCCAGCTCCCGTGAATTCGTGCACGAGGCCAATGGATGGGTGGCTGCTGGGGAGCCTGAGAAAGGGGGTCAGAGGACCAGAGACAGGACGGGTCTGGGGAGGGGGTGGGGTGCCCCCGGCAGTGGCACCAGTACACGGGTGCCACGTGATCCCCGGGATCCACGGGACGGCCCACGGGGGCTCTTGGAAACCAGCTTCCCTCATGTGGATGTGGGCCAGCCTCCACCCCACAGCCTCAAGTGCATCTCCAGGGCTCGGGCAAAGGGGCAGGCGAGGCGTGGGCCCGGCATGCTGGCTCCCCTCCCAAGCCCCATCGCCATCCCCGGGGCGCCAGGCTGCAGGGGTGATTCCAGCGGTCTCCTCGACGGAACAGGCGTGCGTTCAGGATAAGCGTCGCCTCCCCAGATTCGACGCTTCTTCCCGCACCACGCTCCGTGGCCCTGCACAGAGCCTTAGTCCCTGCCGTGGCATCTGTCGTCACGACCAAGGAACTCAGTTTGCTCTGAAAGGAGCTAGGGGCTCATGCCTGCGGATTTCACTGGTCTGACGCACACCCCGGCGTCTATCTAGACACCGGCCTGACGGAGGCAGAAAGGCGGTGTGGCCGCTGGGGGTGCCCTCCGGACGGCCAGTCTCCAGGGCCCTTCACCCGTCTCCACAGCACACAGGTTGGATGTGAGAGGGGCCGTCCCACTGTTACTCCAAATAACCCACTTACAAAGCATCTGCGGCCCGACCCCTGGGACTGTGTGCGTGTGAGGGTCCGTGGGGGGAGTGCTTCCGGAGGGAGCACGGCCACTGGCCCCCAAAACCGGAAGCCACCTCCTCCCTCTGGCCTCCGTGCACGCACCGAGCTGCAGGGAAGGCATCCCTGTACTTCCCGGGTGCTGGTCACAGTCATCGAGGAGACACAGTCATCGAGGAGACACGGGGTCACAGTCATCGAGGAGACACCGGCTGGACCCAGGCACTTCACGGGGGCGCCAGGTGCACCCCACGCTCTGTAGTAAAGGACAAGAGAAAACCGGCACCTGATGCGGGCAGGCCCACAAAGGCCTCTGAGAGGAAGTGAAGCCTTGGCCGCCCTCCCAGGCCAGCTGTGGGGGTGGCAGATGGTGAGGGCAGCACGTGGGACGGGGGAGGACATCAGAGTCACTGCCTGGCTCCCGGCCGGCTTCTCAGGGAAGGACGGGAGCCGCCATGTTCCGGGTGTTGACGGATTATCTCCCTCCTCCCCAACCGCTGTCACACCGTCCAGAGTCCAGGTAGGAACACGGCCGGAGTGACCCCTGCTGACAGGAATCGGGGCTTCCCTGTGTTGGAGACGAGGACTTCTTCTTCCACAGGAAAGGCCAGCATGGACACTAGGTGGTAAAGGGGCGGGGAGCATAGCCCGCTCTGTCCCCGGGAAGGTCACCTTTCTGGGGTGCAAGTGCCTGAAGACGTTCTGAAGGACGGGCCGTGCCCCACGGATCCGAGCACCAAAGGGACAGTCTCGAGCATGGGAGAGCTCATGGGATACAACACCCGTGGGCTCTTCCTCAGCATTCGAACAATCTCCCCAAATCTAGCCGATCCCAGGAATACTCAGAAATGTCTGGGGTGCAAGTGATAAGCATTAATTTTTTAATTATAGAGCCAAACAATTGGGACATTATGGCCACAGAACCAAGTAGGTTTTTTTAAATGTTTATTTATTTTTGAGAGAGAGAGAGAGACAGAACACGAGTGGGGGAGGGGCAGAGAGAGAAAGAGAGAGAGAGAGAGGGAGACCCAGAATCCGAAGCAGGCTCCAGGCTCCGAGCTGTCGGCACAGAGCCCGAGGTGGGGCTCGAACCCACGAACCGTGAGATCGTGACCTGAGCTCAAGTCCGACGCTCAACCCACTGAGCCAGCCCGGCGCCCAAAAGTAATCTTGACACTGTAAAGATACATATGATGGATAAACATCAAGACGTGGTGGGTGGAGAGTTGGACTCCCTCATCCATCGTAAGGAGCCAATCAGCACCGTCTGAAATTAAGACACGTGGTTGCCATGAGATGGGTCCAACCTCTTTGTTTCGCTGAACAATTTTTTCAATCTTTTTATTGGGTAAAATACACATAAAATTTACCATAGTAACTATTTTTAGTGTTCCGTTCAGTAGTATTAAGCACATCCGCCGTGCTGTGCAGTCGTCCCCACCGTCCAGCCCCAGAAGTCCTCATCTTGTGAGTCCGAAACTCTAACGCCCATCAGATACCGACTCCCCGTCCTCCCTCCCCCCAGCCCCCGGCTCCACCAGCTGCCTTCTGTCTCTGTGATCTGACCGCTCCAGGGACCTCCTGTAAGTGGAATCATACAGTGTTTGTCCCCTCGCGACTTATTTCACGGGGCACAACGTCCTCCAGGTCCATCCGTGTGGCGGCAGGCGGCGGGACGTCCTTCCCGTTCAAGGCTGAGAACATTCCGCCGTGTGGATGGACCACGTTTTGCTTTTACGCTCATTGTTGACGGACACTTGGGTTTCCTCCATGCCTTAGGTGTTGTGACGAACGCTGCCATGATGTGCGAGTGCAAACATCTCTTTGAGACCCTGCGTTTACTTCCTTCCATTCCAGGAATAAATGCCACTTGGTCGTGTCTATAGTCCTTTTCATATATGGCTGAATTCTGTTTGCCAGTATTTTGCTGAGGATTTCTGCATCAATGCTCATAGGGATGTCGGTCTGTAGTTTTCTTTTCTTGCAGTGTCTGTCTGGCTTTGGCATCAGGGTAATGTGGCCTCTTGGGATGAGTTAGGAAATGTTCCCTTCAGTTTTTTGGGAAAGTTTAAGAAGAATTCTTTAAATGTTTGGTAGAATTCACCAGTGAAGCCATCAGGTCCAGGACCTTTTTCTGTTGGAAGGTTTTTTTTTAATTATTATTATTTTAGAAAGAGAGAGAGGTGGGGACCAGAGGGGGGCAGGAGAGAGAGAGAGAGAGAGAGAGAGAGAGAGAGAATCCCAAGCAGGCTCCATGCAGCGAGCACCGAGCCCAACTCAGGGCTCGATTCCAAGATCCTGGGATCATGACCTGGGCCAAAAGCAAGAGTCACTCACTTAACCGACTGAGCCACCCAGGCACCCCTGTTGGGAGAGTTTTGGTTACTGACTCAATCTGCTTACTCTTTTCTATTTCTTCATGATTTAGTCTCGGTAGGTTTTGTGCTTCTGGGGATTTGTCCTGTCATCGAAGTTATCCAACCTGTCGGCAGACCTCATTCACAGTAGTCTCCCGTGCGTTCTGTAACCTGGTCACCTCCCCCAGTTACTGCCCAGGGGAGCAGATGCCAAACCCAGCCGTGCCCCCTCCAGAGCCCCACTCTGAACGCTTCACGCCACGTGGGGACAAGGCCCTGGAGCCAACGTCCTTTCCAGTAATAAGAGGCTCCCCACCCTTGGGGACCCCACGCCACCCAGCTCATTCTGTGATCTGCACCTGGCGGAGGAAGGCTGTGGAACCAGGGGTACCCCCGCCAACGGCCAAACTTCAGCACCTTTGCTGGCAAGGGGCGTGTTCTAGAACCGTAAATATTGCTCGAAGATCTGATTTCTTTTCCGGTTCCTTGCATCGGTGTGTCTGAGATTAGTTTTGACATTCTGTAAAATTATGCTAGAACACAAGGGAGTGTGTGAGCATGACCGGGTGGGATTTCTGTGCTCCGGTGGCCTGTGTCCCTACAGCCCCGCCTAATGAAAGGCTGGTGTCGCGGCCTCGGAGGCAGAGAGCCTGGGGTGCCCGGGCTGTCGACACCGGGCAGGCGGCTCCCCAGAGGCGGGCCTCCATTCTTCCGTGTCAAGATGACTAGATCAGTGTCCTGGGGTTGCCATGACAACCAGAAACTGAGTGACTCAACACCCGCCGTCTGTGCTCTCAGAGTTCCCGAGTCCGAGGCCCAAAACCACGCTGCGGGCGGGGCTTCACCCCTCCCTCCACTCAACGGCAAGGTCCTACTTGCATCCTGCTGGCTCCCGGCTCCCGGCTCCCGGTTCCCGGTGGCTGCTGGCATTTCTCGGCTGGCGGCCACATCACTCCCATCTCTGCCCCCGCAGCCGGAGGGGCGTCTTGTCCCCTCTGGGCTATTCCCTTTCTGTGTGCCTCAACTGTCCCCGTGGTTTCTCCTATCTGGAAAGTTCTCCAACTCGCCAATGGATTTAAGGCCCACTCAGACAATCCAGGGTCACTTTCTCATGTAAAGGTCCTTAATTACATCTGCAAAGAGCCCTTTACCAACTAAGGCCACAGTCACAAGTCCCAGGGATCAGGGTGGCCATCACTCAACCCAAGTGACCAACGCTGTCCATGCACAGCACGAGCCCGAACAGGGCGCCCACCCTGCGGTGTGAGCCTGAGGCAGCCATGTGCAAACCAGCAGTGAGGAGGTTGAACCCACGGCGGAGAGGGGGGTGTGGCGGAGGGATGGGAGGATAGGCCAGAAATTGCCAGAGCAAATGAAGAAGGAATGAGCACCTGCAAACCTATGACAGGAGGTCATCAAACAACATCTCAGATGTAAATAATAGCAACTTCTATAAATCAAAACTAGCCTTTTCTACACGACAATGCCGCGGTCGGTCTGCACAGGCGCGTCCCTGCGGGCAGGTAGGGCTGGGGTGTACAGAGCAAACAGGAGAAGCAGAGGGAGGAAGGCCAGGGTGGGGACGAAAGTCGTGAAGCCAGTTGTGCTCTAAGCTCCGGTACAGAACCAGAAGCAGGCAGGTGAGGACAGAGAACAACCGGGGCCAGCCTGGGAGAACGATGGCAGAGCTTTCCAGAAGGCTGGGAAGGCGAGAGTCCTCAGATTTTTTTTTTCATGAGGCTGTGTGGTGGGCTGAACGGGTAAGACGTCAAAGACAGAGACCCCCCTAAAGCCCCCAGAGGTGCTGACAAGGAAGAACCTGAGAAGCAGACTTGTCACCAACAATAACCAGAGGCCAGAAAACAAGAGAGAAAATAGTCCCAGTGCACAGGAAAGCCATGGCCCCCAGCGCTTTGTGCGGCTAAAGGACGGGGTGGGGGTGGGGTGCAAGCAGGGAGGGGGTAGGAACCGGGAGGGGGTGCAAACAGGGAGGGGCACCCCCATCACCACCCAGTGCCCCATGCTGCCTGGAACCAGCAGACCTCGGGAGCGAGCGGACCCGGCCCCAGCCCAGTGGGGACAGCAGCCCCCACACCTCGGCCCGCCCGTGCCCCTCTGCACCCCGGAGGCTCTGGCGTCTCCCCCGGGAAGAGGGGGCGCCGTTAATCTCATCTCAGAGAGGGGAGCCCTCGAGGCCTCCTGAGGGCAGTAGCACATCTCAGGACCAATTATGGTCCCCAAACCGCGAGCCAGTTGCATAGCAAAGTACTGAGCAAACAGCTCGGCCAGAACCACAGCAAGATCCTGATTTGCAAGGAAAAGCGCCAAGATTCACTGTAATTTTTGTCAGGTCGAGGCTGAGCTGCTCTGGTCCCGCGGTGGCACCGTCTTCGGCTCATACATTATGCATCTGCCCTGAATCAAACTGGCTCGTCTGTAGCCTCCTGTTCTCTGATTTTGATAAAACGGCGAAGGGGACTGTCTGAGCTCCTGGAGAAGGGCTGCGGGCGCCGGGCAGGAGATCTGTCTGGCCCCTCTCCAGCAGCTCTCCTCTGTCCCCTCTCCAGCAGGCTGCTGCCCGGGCCGGGCGGACCCTCAGGCGGCACGGGGACTGGGGGCCATGGTGACAGCGGTGAGGGGCTGGCCTCACCCTTCCGGGGACCCTGAACATGGAAGGGCCTAGAAACCCAGCCCAGAGCCTGCTGTCCAGCGGTGGCCCAGAGTTCCGACTCAGAAGTGCTGGGGGGGGGGGGGGGGGTGGCTTCAGCCCGGCACGGTCCACCCTGTCCCCTCCCGGAGAACTCAGGCCTGAGTGCTCAGCTGGATGAGATCAGCCCCGACCGAATGTCTCCCTGCAGCCTCCTGTCTGCCCTCCTCCCCTCCTCCCTCCTTCCCACTCCTCCCTCCCGTCCTCACCTGCTCACCTCCCGCAGCATCCTTGAATTACCCGCTTCTGGGGAGTCTAGGCATCACCCTATGGGATGTGATCGTCTCCCCCTCAGACAGGGGACCCCGGGCCAGCGGGGGTGTCCTCGTGGGACTGGCAAGGGGCAGACAAGGCCCCTCTCTGCGTGCCCCAGTTGCATGCTGACCCAGGCGCATGCCGCAAGCTCCCCCGGCCTCGGTTTCCTCGCCTGTAAAATGGGGTTGACGAGGATTCGTGGGAACAGCCCAGGGCACACCCGACCCCAGTAAGTGCCCAGTAAGCATTAGCTTAAAATAAAGCCAGAAAAAGTAAAACGCGGACGCAGCACTCAGCACACAGTCTGCTCACGGCTGGTGTGTGCCAGGCCGTTCCCCACACAGACTGTCACCTTGGGGTGGCTTGTCCCCTAGGCAGTGTGTGCCTGGCTATTTCCCGGGTGAACTGTGGACCGCCTGCCCCTATTAACCCTCACAACTTCTCACGCCTCAAACCAGGATGTCTCTGCCCCTCTGGGTCTCTGCTCGTGGCCCAGCCCTGCCCGGACGTGCTATTTTTCCTGCCCTCGGCCCTGCCCCCCCGGATGCCATTGCTAACCCATTTTACACGTGGGGAAATAGAGGCCCAGAGAGCCGCTCAGGTTAGGCACAGCCCAGGGAGACAGAGTCCCGATCCCCATCCAGGGGACCCACAACCCAGGCTCTGTGCGCATCCCCTCGAGAGGGCACCCAGTCGGGTAGAGGTCTTGGACTCCCTCAGCAGCCAAAGGGTTAAGAGGTTGGCAGGCAGGGGAAGCCAGCAAGGTACCAAAATGCAGCTGAGCAGATGCCCGACGGTTAGGAACATAAAAATTTAATCACTTTGTACACAGAGTAAAATTCAATGAGCCTATTGTCATGTTCCAAAGCGCAAAGCCCCAGAATCTCGGGGACGTGGAGGGACTCGGCCCCGCCCCATCCGATGCTGCCTCTGGAGCCTCTGTCGCCTCCGGGCCACCATCTGGCCTCTCTCGACACCCGGGAAGCTCAGGACCCTGGGGTGTCTGTCCTCCCAGTGGAGCCGGGACTGTCCTCGGGGGTCGGACCGGTGGCTCCCCGTCCCCAGGCCAGCCCGGCGGC
Source organism: Panthera leo (assembly GCF_018350215.1). Lineage (NCBI taxonomy): Eukaryota > Metazoa > Chordata > Mammalia > Carnivora > Felidae > Panthera > Panthera leo. Next base: position 202,254,176 of record NC_056682.1, read on the forward strand.
TGCTGGAGACGGGGTCCGGGCTCCCTGTGTCCTGCTGTCCTGGGGGAACGTCCAGCCGTTCCCCCCGCGGCAGTAAAAACAACAAAACGCGCAACAATTAAACGGTAACGGCAGCTGTAGTCGCTGAGCCTGCCTCTCCGCCTGCGCTCCACACGGGCAATCGTATCCGACCCTCCCAACACCCTCGTGCCGTTACCATTGTGACTCCCGTTCTACAGGGAAGGACGCACTGCGGAGTGGCCCAGGCACCCAGGCTTTGTCTCCAGCCCCGGCCGGCCCCGTGCCGGAGCTCACGACCTTCCTCCCGCCCTCCGTGTCCCGTCCCCCAAGTGCACACACATGCACACGCTCTGGGAAGCGTACCTGCCTTGCAGAACCCAAGACGCCCACTGCCCTCCTCCTCCAGGGAGGCGGCCTGCGGCTCCCTCCCGCTGGCGGGAAGAGGTTCCCCTCTGGTCCCCGCCCCACCCCCAAGCCGTCTCAGACACCCACTTTGTCCCAACCTAGGGCGCTGGGGGTGGGCGTCGGGCCTGAGTCAGAGCAGACGCCCCACGGCCCACAGGCTGCACCCGGCTTCCGCCCGGCAGGTGTGGTCAGGAGGGACCGTGACGGCCGACCCAGGGCACTCAGCGCAGAGCTGTTATGTGACAGAAGCAAACGTCTAGCTTCTCTGAGTTTGGATCTCCGGTCCAGCAGCTCACAAAGGGTATCACGGGGTATGTTCGCCGTTTCTCGGTTTTAACAAGTAGGGGAGATTTCGTATGCGTGTGCCGTGCGTTTGGCGAAGTTTCCGGCTGCTGGTGAAGTGTGGCTCTGTGTCTGTTTTCCTAAGAGGAGAAGGTGCCTACCGGAAACCGAGGCAACGGACCCATTTTCAGAAAGCAGAGGCCCGTCAGGAGCGGGAAGAGGGGCCTCGGGCCACATCCCGAAAAGCTGCTCCGCTCGGCCCCCGGGGCCTGTCCGGGCACAGCGACGGGACGGCGGGTCGGGAACCCAGGGCAGCACAACACGGCAGGGAAAACCTGGCGTGGAGGAGAGGCCGGCGCGGGCCGGGGGCGGGGGGGGGGGATTTTCGCGGTGAAAGGAAGCCGCGGGTCGGGGGACGTGTCACAGCATCCCCGTGGCCAGACCTCGCGGTCGCCCTGCAGGGGCAGGAGAGGTGCCTGTGTAGCTCCGGGGCGTGACCCCAGGACGGCGGCTCCCGGGAGGCGGGAGGAGGACGCGTTAACGCCAGGCTCTGAGGCTTGTCTGCCTCTTGAAGTATTTGAAGCGATAGATGAGGAGACAGATGAATTCTGTGACTTTAACGGACTGCCTGGAAAGTTCAATGAGACGCGTTTGTGGTCAACGTGCACCCGTCTGGGGAGGCTTAAACTGCAGAGTTCCTGCTCTGATCCTTCGGCGTTGTAAGCCGAGGAGCGTGGGCAGCTCGACGTCTTCGAGGACTATTTATAGACTCGAAGAGATGAGCAACCCGGGTCCCTGGGACCCTGAGACCGTCGGTGCCCCACGGCGAGCCTCGTCCGGGTGCCCGCTGGCCTGGACCGCCCCCGGCACCTCGTCCTGGCGTCTGGCTCCTGGAGGGCAGGCTGGGTACGAGGGAAGGGGGGGACAAGCCCGGAGCGAACCCCGCAGGAGGCCCTGGAAAGCAGAGATGCAGCCCAGCCCACATGTGCCCATGCAGGTGCAATCCCACCGCGACCCCGCCGACTCCTCTATAGAAATTAGTGAGCTGGCAAAATTAGAACATTTTAGAAACTCCACAATTCACAAGGGAACGCAAGGGGCCAGAGCGGCTGAGACCGTCTTGAGAAGGAGCGAGGCGGGAGGAGGGCTGCGAAGTGACATGATCAAGACAGTGTGGTCCTGGCACGAGAAGGGACGCTGGCCGTGGAATCCAGCTGTGGGCCCAGAGCTAACCCGTGATCTCTGGTCGGCCCGTGTGCCACGGGTAGGAGCCCATCGATGGGGGAAGAAAAGTCTCTCCGAGGAGCAGGGACCTGGCCCAGGGTGCGTGCTCCGGGGGCTAAAGGGGGTCCCGGAAGCAGGAGCCGAGGCCAGTTCTGTAACCACTCTGCGGGCATCCACCCTGCGCCGGGCCCTGGGGTACAGGCTGGATGGAGATGGCCCTGCCCCCAGGAGGCCTCCGGCAGAGGGAGGCAGAGCTGGGACACAGGAAGCCTCCAGGTAGGTGTGGACGACGAAGAAACACGTCCAAGGCAGGGAAGAGGGGATAGAGGGAATTATTAGCATCCCGTGCAGCCGTTACGGGATGTGGGTCTCCAGGCCACGCACTGGGGGGGGAAGGGGGTCGCGAGAGGGGGGCCACCATGCATGGGGCAGGGCTGCAGGGATCCCGGGTCGCCAGAGCTCCCAGTGTGCACGGCAAGGTGCTGGAGAGGTGGGCTGGCCAGTCCCAGCAACGCTCTCTGGACGCCTTGCTAAGGAGCCGGACGTCAACCGGGTGGAGGGCGCGGTCGGAGGGTCAGCGGTTGATGTCAGAGACACATGTTTCGAAGGCGGCCTGTGACACGGGACGGTGGAGGGCGGCTTCCCTCCGAAGCACAGCCAGGCCTCCTGGTGAGCTGGCGAGCCTTCCTCACCCACGCCTCCCCCTTCCCGCCCCCACCTCTGGGGGGCCCAGCCTCCCCGGGGCCTCGCTGAGCCTCCCCAGCCGGGTGGACGTGCACACGGGCTCCAGGGAGGCTGCCCGGGAGGAGCCCATGGTGTCACTTACGAGCTGAGTGATGGATCAGCCCCTTGTGCCTCGGTTTCCTCACCTGTAAACGGGGGGGGGGGGGGGGAGGTCCCAGTAGCCTCTGTGACCTTAGACACCCCTGGCTCCTGATAAATAAACACTGCACAAACATCAGCCATTTTCATTACATAAAATCTGTGCTTTGACGGGGCTCCTGCGTAATTGGAAAGACTGTTCCCTGCTTCAGCTAAATTTTAATATTTCGCTGGGAAACCAGGCTTTTTATTTTTATTGGGGAAGAGATTTAATTCTCTGTCTTTTGGAATTCTCAAGAAAGCAGAGGATGTCTCTTTTCGTTAAGGGAATATTGTACCCTGAATCAAAATAGAGCATCAAATTACCTTAATGGTTGTTACGTAAAGTGCATACTTAGTCACTTTCTTTTTCTTACACTGTTCATCCGAAGCAGGGAATTCTCCAGCTCATGCACAAGACCGAAAGCAACCAAAATGCCTCCCACCCCAAGACAGTCAGCGGTCAGAGTCCGGCGATCGGGGCCCATTCGGTGTCGTCCCCACTCGACCGGATCGCGTGCGGGCACGACCGCCCCCCAGCAGGCAGGTGACCACACCCGGGACCGTGAGACAGTAACCAGGCACCAGCCACGCCGCTCAGAGCCCTGACCTCAGAGAGAATTCTCCGGAACCAGAGCCCCCCTCTGGCCCCCGGGCAGGGACGCGTCTCCTCGACGGCCAGCGACTTTGCTTTGAACGTGGACAGTTTCACAAGGGCTTTGCCCCTTCTGCTTTTGAACGCAGCGCAGGGAGACAGGTCGGCCACGTCCAGGGGACGGTCGTGTGCGTGATGCCGGTGGCGTGGCCCCTCCGGTGTCTGGGCTCGGACTGAGTGGCCGGTTTGGCACCCCCACAGCCGCAGCAGCTGCCAGGACGCTGGACAGTGGGGAGGCGCCCCCCACTTGAAGCGGACAGAGCGGACAGCTGCAGGGCGGCCGTGGCCCTTCCACGGTGACACTGCAGCTCCGTGGCCGGCTCTTGTCCTCAGACCTCGCCTCCCGAGCCCGCAAGCGTGACCTGTCCCTCCCCTCCCTCCTCCCGCGGATGTGGACCAAACACCCTCTGTGTGTCGGCCGTGGGGAGACTAAGGAGGCGGCAGGTTATGAATCAACCGCTCCCGAGGCAGGGCTGCAGCCCAGCCCTCCTCTGGCAGCCCAGCGCCCCTGCGGACACGAGCTGGTGGCCGTGCCTGCCGCGTGCACGGACACGTGGGAGCCCTGCCCAGGGGAGCCTCGCTCCAGAGGCGCACCGCGAAGGAATCCACTGCCCGGGGAACAGCCCAGCCCCGGAGGCGCACAGGCTGGCGGGCGGACAGGAAGGGGTGGGGACAGCGAGGTATTACGGGGGCCACGGCGGACCCTGTGCAAGGCCGGCGGGGAGACAGTATTGCAGGTTTGGGGCTCAGCATAAGCAAGGGCCCGGAGGCTCCGAACTCTAGGGCCTGCAGTGTGCCGTGTGCGAGGGGCAGGCGTGAGGGAGTGCCGGGCCACAGCCACAGGGAGCCACGGGAGAGGTTGAAGCAGGGGAGGAACCGGTCAGGAGAGCATCTGGGGAGACAGGTGCAGGCGCGGGAGGATGGACATACCACACCGAAGGTCGCGTCTGAGTCCAGGGGAAGAGACTTCTCGGGGGCTCGTTGACATGAACACACAAGCTGGACGCCTGGCTGTCCTGAGATCCAAGGGCTTTAACCACGCCTTCCCGCTTTGCCCTTAAAGGGGCAGGGGTGGCCCATGCCCACAGGGGCCTGCCGGGCGGGTTTTATCTGCTCTCCAAGTCGGCCTGCATGAAGACGCTGTGGCGGTGGGTGATCATCCCCTGTCCCCCGGGAGGCATGTTTGTCATTTTTCCTCGCATGGCTCTGAGTCTCGGTTATAACGAACGCTCACAGGAAAGCCAGACTTCCAGTGATGATACGGAAATCAGAGCCTTGGGCGCCAGGCAGGCCGCAGGCTGGTGAGGGCCCCGGCTTGCCAACGAGCTGAGGGCGGAGTGCTGGCAGCTTCGAGCAGCGTCTGTCTGCGGAGGTGCTGACTCCCAGAAGGGCCCCCCTGCAGGACCTGGGGTCACCGGGGGCCCAGGCCAAGGCCTCAGCTCCTTGCCGGTCTGCCTCCTCCACAGACAGTCGACCAAGGGTAAACCCGCGGGCACGTCCCGCTGCAGGGCTTTGAGCACCCGAGCGAGCCCTCACCCACACCCCGTCGGGCCCTCATTCCATACAGAGGGAGCACCTCTGAGAGAGCCCTCCCCATCAGCCACATGAGACACCCAGGGAGGGGTGGGACCTGGCCGTGCCCCTGGGGGCTGCAGGCGCCCTGCGTAGACTCGCCCAGAGAGAAGGGGGGTGAGTGCCTGAGAGAGAACAGCGCAGTGACCGCTGGCCCCTCCCAGAGGCCTGTGCTGAGGGACCCCGACCGGGGTCAGCGGGGTCCAGGGACGCCCATGATACGGACAGAAACCCCACCCCGGCCTGGGAGTCAGGCACCTGCCATTCTGCCTCTGATTTCAGAGAATCTATAGGGGCCACAGCTTCTGTGTATGTGGAAGAAATAAGCAGGCTTCAGCATAAAATGAAAACAACGGTTCTTGTTCAAACATGCCTAATAATTTCAAGATGGTGACAGCAGAACATTAAGCCAGGCAGGGTCCTTCTGAGCAGAACCTCCTGAGGGGGGGGCCCTCCCGAGTATGGACCCTAGAGCATGGACCCTTGACCCTGGCCCCCAAAGCTGGACCCCAGAGCCTGGACCCCCTGAGCCTAGACCCCTGAGCAGGGCCCTCCCAGGAACACCCCACCGAGCACATGGTTGCACCCCTTGAAAGTGGCGAGGACCCAGTCATTGTCTCTCACATTCCCGACGTTCTGCTCTTTGGGCTCCAGGGCTGAGGGGACGTCACCCTGGCCTGGCTACAAGGGGCTACCTGGCAGGAGGCCTGTGCTGTGAGGAGGCAGAGACCTGCCTCCCTCACTCCAGCTCCTACTCACCTTCCCCCCTTTGTTTGCAGGGTGGGGCCAGCCTCAGAGAATGTTCTGGCAAAGGTGCCCACGTTTTTTGTGACCTGGGCCCAGGGCTGCCCATGGTGGTGGTGGATGTTTGGAACCTCCCCCCACCCACCCGGGGCGGAAGGGAGAGTGCGGCATGGGAGCCTGGCAGGAAGGACTCGTCCCTCGTGGGCCCTCCTCCCCTGACTAATGTGTTCCCTTCCATTCTCTGCTCAGACCTGGCGCCTCTTTGGTGGGTCTCAGCAGCCCCCCGGGGGAGCACCCCTCACTGAGCCCCGGGAGGAGGGCGAGAGGGTCAGGTGCACAATGGGCCCCTCCCCGGAGCCCCAGCCCCACCGGCTTGGTCTGGCTGGCTGTCTCTGATGGTGCTTTCAAGAGACTTGTTCATTTTACAAACTGTTTTCAAAGAACCAGCTCTGGGGTTTAATTATCACTTCCTCAGAGCTTTTGTTTTTGAATTTGTTTACTTGGGTTTTGACCAGAATTGCCTGCTTCCTCTATTGGTGGTGTGTGCAGTGCTTGGGGCTGACTGTGCTCCCCCGTGGGGCTGGCCTGTGCTCCCCCGTGGGGCTGACTGTGCTCCCCCGTGGGGCTGGACTGTGCTCTCCCGTGGGGCGGGCCTCTGCTCCCCCGTGGGACTGACTGTGCTCCCCCGTGGGGCTGGACTGTCTCCCCCGTGGGGCTGGCCTGTGCTCCCCCGTGGGGCTGGCTGTGCTCCCCCGTGGGGCTGGACTGTCTCCCCCGTGGGGCTGGCTGTGCTCCCCGTGGGGCTGGCCTGTGCTCCCCCGTGGGGCTGACTATGCTCCCCCGTGGGGCTGGCTATGCTCCCCCGTGGGGCTGGCTGTGCTCCCCTGTGGGGCTGGCCTGTGCTCCCCCGTGGGGCTGGCTGTGCTCCCCCGTGGGGCTGACTATGCTCCCCCGTGGGGCTGGACTGTGCTCCCCGTCAGTCTGGCCTGTGCACCCCCGTGGGGCTGACTGTGCTCCCCTGTGGGGCTGGGGGCTCCCGTCCCTGCTCCCTGCCCCCACCAGGCCCCTGCCCCACCCGCTGCCTGGCTGGGCGTCAGGTAACACCAGGGCTGGTTTCTAAATTATACTCTTTTCAAACAGCGACACTGTCATTTTCTCTCTGCTTCGCCACTGATCACCGAATCCTGCTTTAGTGTAACCGTTTCTGGTGCATTCTACCCGCCCCTGAGTTCTTTCATGCCACCCGGTTTGCGACCGGCTGGCCGCTCAGAAAGCGTTCCCAGGTGTGCCTTCTGAGCTCCTTCGCACCTGGCGACAGTGTCCCCGTGGCCTTTGCAGCTTCCTGGAGGAGATGACACCTCAGTACAGCCCGGAAGATAACATGGCCTGTGGGCAGACAGTGATGTCCCAGCAGAGTCCCACCCTCAGCTCCTCCCCCCCGAGGGACATCTAACCACATGAAGCAGACATTGCCACACACCTGCCCAAAGCCCTCAGCGGCCACCGAAGGCCATCTCCTCTAGAGAGCACCGCAGGCCTCCACCAGCACCTGCCCCTCCCAGAGTGCGCGACACAGGGCTCTGCTTGCCAACCCGGCATCTGTCCCCTGCCTCTGAGCCCCCTCCCCCTCCCCCTTGCTCAGCCACAGGGCCCTCCCTCGCTCCGCCCCTCAGGCACCTCAGCACCTCGGGGGGCAGTCTGGCGCCTGGCCCACCAGCCAGTGTCTCCGGTCCCCTCTCCCATCATCTGTCCAAGTCAGGGCTGGGCTCCCTCCCAGGGCAGGCAGGGGACAGGACTGGGATGTGGGCTGACCACAGGGGTCCCGGCTCACCCCTCACCAGGCAGCATGTGAAAGCACAAAGTTGTGCTGTTTTAAGTCACTAAGTTTGTGGTTATTTCAGCAAAAGTTAGAAACTAATGGAGGACCCTGGGAAAGAGAAAAAGGGAGTGGGGAGTGGGGAGGGAGAAAGCAGGAGGGAGAGGAGGAAGGGGAGGAGGAGGGGTGGGGAGGGAGAAAGCAGGAGGGGGAGGAGAAAAGATGAGGGGGAGGGGTGGGGAGAGAGACAGAAGGAGGGGAAGGGGGAGGAGTGGGGGAGGAGGAGGAGAGGGGAGGGAGAAAGCAGGAGGGAGAGGAGGAAGGGGGAGGAGGAGGGGGGAGGAGGAGGGGCGGGGAGGGAGAAAGGAGGAGCAGAGGAGGAAGAGGGAGAGGGAGGGCTGAAGAGGGAGGGAGACACAGGGGCTACAGGGACAGGGTGAGCTCATGCCCACAGGGAGGCCCCCACGCGAGGGCAGCCTGTTCCAAGATACAGGGGGTGGGTGTTGGTGCGGCAGGGGTTCCACATCTCTCTCCCGCCTGGATCCTGGGGGGCAGGGCGGAGCCTGTGCCCCTGTAGCAGGTCCTCAGCCCCAGGGATCGGAGCCAGTGACAGCACCAGTCCAGAGGGCACCTCTGGCCGGTCGGCACCCCCAAGAGTGTGGCCGTGGGCCTGGCCGCCCTCCGCCCATGCCGGGCTGGGGGCTGGGGTTCCCTGGGGGAGCCGTCCTGTGTTGTAGACCCTGGGAGCAGACAGGGAGGCCTGGGTGCAGGCCGGGGCCGTGGGGGGAGGGGAGCAGGGGTCTGAGAGCGGAAGGGGGGATGGGAGGGCGCAAACCTGAGGGAAGGCCTCTCCCCTACACCCTGGGAGAGAAAGGGGACCAGGGTGTTCTCTCCAGGACCCCCCTCCCCGGCCCTGCGACAGCACCGGACCCCCAAACCCTCCTGATCGTCGGAAGTGGGTAGCTTTTCCACGCTGGAAAGGGATGAAAAGGGGCACAGAGGAGAAGCTTGATGGGTTTGACCACATAACAGCAAAGCTTTCTTAGGCCCAGACGTAACTGAATCTCAAAGGGAGGGCGGTGGGGGAAGGGGAGAGGGAACTCCTCACAGCCACAGGCCAGGCCAGGGGAGCCGTGTCCCTGGAGGGCTGAGCCTCCCACCCCTTCTTCTGCTGGGACGCAAGTCACCGAAGCCCAGAGGGTTCTCGGCCTGGAGCCCCGAGAGAGAGCCGGGAGAGGATGGGCCTCACTTCACTCCCAAGTGAGCCAGGCCGAGCTGGCCGGGACGGGGTGCAGAGGGCACATCCCTGGCGGCCGCCGGGGGAACCACCTGGCACGGTCCCCCGGGAAACAATCTGCTGCCGCAGCGGGACCCGGAAAACAGTATGGAACCTTTGGCCCATCCCTGTCCTTCTGGGCATCTGAGCCAAAGGAAACAATTCCAAACAAGGGAAAAGCTGTGCTCTCCAGTGATGTCCGAGGGCCCTCCTGCCGTCCGCCCGTGCTCCCTCGGCCCTCCTCCCTCTAGTGCCGTGTCCCTTCCAACCTTTCCAAGGTGCTTGCTTTGAGTGGTTCCCTCTCCAGACCTCCCGGGTCCGCCCCCAGCCGCGTGGGCCCTGGGCAGCCGGGCCCTGGAGCGTCCCCTGGGGCCGGGCTCTCGGGACAGCCCGGCACGCACCACCCCTGCATACAGCAGTCCTTCTAGAAGAGCCGTGAGCAGTGTGGCTGCCCTTTGACCCAGGCGAGGAAATCCGCCCACGAGGAAAGACAGGAAGGATGCATGCTGAAGTCTCCAGGGCTGCGGGTGGTCAGGGCCCTGTGCTCCCTGTTCTATTTATTCAGCAAATAGGCAGAGCACTCACTCTCCACAAACGCTTTGCGAATATTAACTCGTGTACTCCCGGAATTAGCGCCCCACACAGCTGCTGTGAGCGCCCCACCTTGCTCCGGCCCCAGGGGAGGAGGGGCCCCGTGCTGTGCGCGGTGTCCCGGGGGCGCATCAGGGCATCGGAGGGCCTGGGAGCCCCCCCTGCTGCCTGAGCCTGCCAGCCCGGGGCCGAGTCTCAGTCTGCCTGGGCTGCAAACAGAAACCACCGACTGGAGGCTTAGAACAGCGGGAAGTGATTCTGGGGGCCACAAGTCCAAGCTCAGGGTGTGGCCGGGCTGTGACCCCCCCCCAAGCGAGAAAGGCAAAGCTGTCTCCCCAGCACTGGCTGGAGCAGGGGGTCGGCCCCTCACTTGCGTTTGCCGGAGCCCCAGAGGCGGGCAGAGCAGTGGGGGAGCTTCCCAGAGGAGGAAAGGGGGCTCGGGTGGGCCTGATGGGGCCAGGGAGGCCGGGGAGGGGCTGGCAGTGGCGGGGGGGGGGGGGCGCCGCAGGGAGCTGGACGGTCTGCAGATGCGGCCCCCACACTTCAGCCCCCCACGCGTGGTGAGAGAGGGCAGGACCCACTGGGCTGGGCAGGGGCGGGACAGGCGGAGACCCGAGAGCGGCCGTGCCCCTCACCGCCCCCTGGCCAGAGAGGACTCCAGAGCTGGCCAGCAGCCCGGGCTTTCTGGAGCTGAGCCAGGTTGTACTGGGGCCCCTGTGGGCTCCTTACCCTGGAAAGGGCTAAGCAGGGAGACCCCGGTGAGAGGAACACGAAGAAGGTAAGCGGAAGTGTTCACTCAGTGCCCAAGGAAACCACAGTGCAGGGAAAGGACAGGGGGCCGAGGTTCAACAGGCCAAAACACACAGACCCGAACACGCACACGAGCACACAGCACGGTCACGCACACATCTGTGCACTCTGTATGCACGGGATGGGGGACGCACGCGTGCACACAGACACAGCAAGGCTGGGCTCTCGGTCCCGCTGACTTCCTGGCACCGACAGAGACAAAGAGGGAAGCTCCACCTGTCACGCGGCCCCCGGGTGGGGGGGGGTGGTCCAGACGGGGATGGGCCAGCCGAGGGGGAAAGACCGAGAGGAAGGTCACGTCCGGAGACGGGACACAGGATGTGGGTACAGGAGGGGCTTCCCAGTCCAGGGGGCGTCACCGCAGGGGACAGGAGGGTCGCGGGCCAGCCACGCTGGGACTTGGGGAGGCAGGGACGGGGAAAGGCCCCCGGTGATGGGAGGCTCGGGCTGGCATGCTGATGGCAGGTCCTGGGGGAAGGAGGTGGGCAGTGCCCAAGGGGAGGGGTCCTGGGGCAGAGAGAAGGGGCTACGGGACGGTCAGGGAAGAAGAGGTGCACTGGGGGTGCCAGCCAAGAGACACGAAGCCCCCAGAGACCCTCGGTGTGGGGACAGGGGAGCCGGGCCAGGAGAAGCCCAAGCAGCCGCTGTTCTGCTCTGAGCGGGCACCTTGTGGGACAAACGCACAGCCCAGAGCGTGGGGACATACGCCACGGGGTGTGCGGGCCCGAGGGTGTGTGTGGGCCCGAGGGTGTGTGCACGTGCATGTAGGGGAGGGAGGGTTCCCCGGGAAACGCATCCCGAGATGAATGGGGGCGTCGTTGTCTCTCAGCGGGGTTGGCAGCCTTCGGGGCAGGGCCTGACTCGGGCCTCTTCTCAGCCCCGGCTCCTCGTTACCACTTGGGAAGTGATGACGCAGGGCCCCTGGAAGAGTGCCAAGGCCTGTAGTGCCGTGGAATGGACAGTACGTCATTTTTAACAGTTCTGAAGACACTTGGAGAAAGCCGGGACGAATCGCCCAACCGATGTCAGAGATCTCTTGTTTGGGGAAGTTCCCTCCTCGTCTCAGGGCCTCAGTTTCCCTACTAGCAAGATGGAGGGCGGGTAGCTTGGTCGCTAGGATTTCATTCTTGGTTCTCTCCCCTCGGGAAGAAAAGGGAGCTTATTCTCACTAACGTGTCGAGGACTTCATCTGTCACCGGCCTGGGTGTGTTGTGTTTTAGACACCAGAGAAAGTGCATCGGTGGCTAGGCCACGGAGGGGAGCTGGACGTAGGGCAGAGGCAGAGACCCACCCACCCACCCCGGCTGCCCCCCCGGGGAGGGGGCAGGGAGAGCGCTTTCCTGCTCGGATCCCACTCCTGGGTTTGCCGCTTGGCTCTCTGCTTCCTGGATGTGTGCGCTCCCCTTCGGGCCTCACTTTGCTAATCTGTAAAATGGGGCAACAGCAGTCCCATCATCAAGGGCTTGTTGAGGGCATCGGCTGAGCTGGTGTGGAAGGGTGTGGCACCACACCTCAGCACAGGCAGGAGCCGAGGTGCTCAGCAAACACCAGATCCTGGAGCCGAGGTGCTCAGCAAACATCGGGCGCCAGCACTGTGCACATGTGGACAGAGCGAGTGAGCTCCCAGCGTACCCAGATGTGGCGTCCCTACTGCGTGAACAGGAAGTGCCCCCCAGGGACGGGCATCCGCGGTGCCTGGAGGGGACTCGGGAAGGGCCCCGTCACTTCTCAGGGCCCCACGGGTGATGCCAATTCCGTGAGGGCTGGGACGGCGCCCAGTGCTGTCACAGCCCAGAACCCAGACAAGACACAGCTCGTGCGCGTCCGTGCGTCGGGGACACAGCACACGCGTGCCACATAGATACTGGGGACACGGCACGTGCGTGTCTGTAAATATTGGTGACACAGCACACACGTGTCCGTAAATACCACTGTGCGACTTCATAAACTACAACCTGTGACTGTGACTTTGAAGGAGGAGCAGGGCGTAGGGGCTGCGACCCGCCCGGCCCTCCTGTCCCAGCAGACGTGGTTGTGACGGCGTCCCTGCTGAGGGAGGAGCGGCTGTGAGGACACGGCCCACGGAAGTGCCACAGTGGGCACCGTGTTGGTGGCACCTTGCTCACATCCTCTCGACCCCACACACAGGAGAGGCGGGACGCGGAGACCTCAGGGGCAAGGGAAGGGGGGTCGCAGCCGCCAGGAGAGGGAGGAGACCCCGACCGTTTCCCGCCCACATTCACGGTCACTGCTTCGGGGCGGGGATGCCAGCGGCCCAGGGCTCGTGACGGAGCTCCGGTTTTGGGGGCTGGGGGGGCCTGGGCTGAAAACCCGCCAGGAGCGGCCCAGGAGGGAGTCAAGGAGGCCACCCCGCCTGGCCTGTGCCACCCTCTCTGATCCAGACACCGGAACAGAGGAGCACCCGCGTTCCCCGGCCAACCCGCATCCCGACCCATTTAACCACACGGGGCGCTGGCAGTCCACCCACTGAGCCCAACGGACCCGGGGCCCCACTCGGAGCAGGGCCACTCGGAACCAGGTGGCAGCCAGATGTGTGAACGAGGAGGCGGGAAGGGAGCCAAGAGCCAGAGGCAGCGCGCAGGAGGAGAGCGGACATCCGGAGGGACGCGGGAACGTCCCCTCTCCCTCCTCCCGAGACACTGCGGCCTCCGGGCTGGGGAGCGGAGTGAGCAGAAAGGACCCTGAATCAGGCTCAGGACCGAGAGCCTCCCCGGCTGCTGCAAGTCAGGGAGAAACAAGAAGGGAAGTCGCAGCCGAGCCCCCGCGGGCAGCTGTCCCTGTCCTCGCGGAGCAGCAGGCGGCCACGCGGCCACAGGGAACCCCGGCGCTCGCGATCGGTGTCCCCAAGGACCGGAAACCGCAGGCCAGAAACACGCTCCAGACGTGGCAAAACAAAACCGTTCTGAGCAGAGAGACTTGAAATTACGGGACCCAAGACACAGCTCCCGGCAGGGAGGCTGCGCGATTTGGTGGCTTTTTCTTCTCACAATTTTTCTAATTGCTGAGTTTGATAACCAACAAGTTCTACTTTTACAAAATAAAAGGACGGGAAAGGGACAGGGCCGGTGGTGCCCAACGGTCAGGTGACCAGGAGGGCGCGGGACCTCCCTCACCCAGACGTCCTGGTGGCCGTCCAGGAGGCAGCACTCTCGACTGCGGGAAGCCAGGCTCTCCCGCCGCTCCCGGTACGGTCCCTGAGTCGCGCCCGCTCTGCCTGGGCTGAGCTCCGCACCCACGGAGGTGCCCAGAGACGCCAGAATGACCCCAGCCTCGCGGGGGCTCCCCCTCGCTGCACGGGGCTCCCTGTGACCTCAGAGAGACCAGGACTCAGAAGGGACCCTTCTGAGGGGCCGCCGTTGGCCCTTTACTATGGTCTGAATGTCTGTCCTCCCCCAAATGCATACATGGGAATCCTCACCCCCAAAGATTGGGAAATGGGGACTTTGGGAGGAGCTGAGGTCCTGGAGCCTCACGAATGAGACCAGTGCCCTTAGAAAAGAGGCCTCGGGGGCGCCCGGGGGGCTCAGTCGGTTAAGTGTCCGACTTTGGCTCAGGTCACGATCTCACAGTTTGTGAGTTCCAGCCCACGTCGGCCTCTGTGCTGACATCTCGGAGCCCGGAGCCTGCTTCGGATTCTGTGTCTCCCTCTCTCTCTGCCCCTTCCCCTGTGTGTGCTCTGCCTCTGTCTCGAAAATAAACGTTAAAAAATTTTTTTTAAAAAAGAAAAGAAAAAGGAGGCCTCAGAGAGCCTCGCCTGCCCCTCTGCCACGTGAGCCCACGGCAAGGAGGTGCCAGCCACGAACCCGGAAGAGAGCCTTCCCCAGAGAGCCACTGTGCACACCTTGATCTTGGACTCCCCAGCATTGTGAGCGATAATTTTCTGTTGTTTACAAGCCACCCAGCGGGTGGCATTTTGTGATCACAGCCAAACGGACTAAGACACCCTTCTAACCGTGTCGGGGCTCTACGGAGCCCTGTGTCCGGGCCCCGCCTCTGTGCCTAAAGTTTTATTGAAATGCAGCCATGCTCATTCATTTACGTATCGTCCATGGCTGCATTCGCACGAGAGGGACAGAGACAGACTGGTCCACTGGTCCTAAAATATTTAATATCTGGCCCTTCAAAGAAAAGGTTTGCAGACCCCTGGAACAGAGACATCAATGCCACCCATAGCGGTGACAGGAAGCCGATGGTGTGAACGAGGCCCCACTCACAATGCCTGCAACATGGAGTGTCTGGGACCCCCAATTAGACACACTTCTGTAGGGGTGAACCCAACCCCACCAGTGAGCGCCTTGGGCACCTCTCTTGCAGTGCGACAGCCCCAGCCTTGCTTGCACCCCATGCACACCCTGGAAGGGGTTTATTAGTAAATGTGATGAGGTGTTTACTGCTTGTGTAGAGAGAGGGATAGAGGTGTGGATGATGGATGGATGGATGTGTAGGATGGATGGATGGATGGATGGACGGATGGACGGACGGACGGACGGACGGATGGACAGATGGATGGACAGATGGACGGATGGACAGATGGACGAATGCACAGACAGATGGATGAATGGATGGACGAATGGACGGACAGACGGATGGATGGATGGACGGATGGATGGATGGATGCATGGATGGACGGACGGATGGACGGATGGTGGATGGACGGACGGACGGATGAATGGACAGATGGATGGATGGATGGATAGACAGACAGATGGATGGACAAATGGATGGACGGATGGATGGATGAATGGACAGACAGACGGATGGATGGATGGATGGACAGACGGATGGACGGATAGATGGATGGATGGACAGATGGACGGATGGACAGATGGATAGATGGACGGATGGACGGATAGACAGATGGACGGATGGACGGACGGACGGATGGACAAGCAAGGAGGATGAAGAAAGCAGGACTAGGAATAAGGCGTGGCAGGAGGTGTGCCCAGGGCACAAAAACTAAGGGAGGCACCCACTTTCAAGGTCATACAAGTGCAAGGTCGGTGTCTCCCTACATTTTTCAGCCTGGATGCCTCTCTTGCCCCAGCCACCCCCAGCCCAGGCAGAAGAGGAAGCCGAGCTTTGCCAGCCACAGAGATTCCTCCAGCTTCTGAGGCCAGAACACAGCTATGGACAGCTGTCCCCAGCAGAGCAGGTGTCCCCAGGACGTGTGCCCCACAGGGGCTGGAGACGCTGCCACAGAACATTCCTTCGCTCCTCTCGCTGCACACACAGTGGACGTACGGAGCGGGCAGGCAACATCAACAAGAGACACACGTGCAGGAAGGCTAACTGAAGGCAGGGACGCCTGGCCCGGGTGCATCTGGGCTGCCTTGGGGGCGGGCGTGAGTCGCCCTGGGCTCCGCGGCAAGGGAAGGTGGCTCAGAGAGGAGACAGTGATGAAAGCCCTGGGGCGGCCCGCCCCTGTGGAGAGATGGTTAGCCCCTGGCTGTGCCCCCGGGGAGCCGAGCCATCCCCCCAGGACTCCCGCTGTGTCTCTTCCTTGTCCTGATGCACATTTTTTGTCAGGAGACCCCGTCCTCAACTCAGGATTGCAGCGTTGAGTCCTGGGTGCGGCCCCCCACCCAGAACAGTAACCCCCACAGGCAACAGCTCATGGCCAAGATGGCTGTCCCCACGCTGTGGAGTCTGTCCCCGCTGGGATCAATTCAGTGTGTTCGTTCACACAAGGAGCCCCGCGCTGTGCTGGGAGCAGCCCGGGGGGGGACACTGAGCCCGGCCCCGGTGTCTGATGGGGAGACTCGCAGCACCTGTGAGCCCTCACCCTGCGGGTGCCCTCTCCAGCCCTCACCCCTGCTGGCCCGCTCCGCACCTCCACAGGGCTGGTCAGTGCCCCGAGCTGCACCCCTTCCTGCCGGGTCCTCTCCGGGTCCATCCTCCCCGGCTGCCAGCACGGCCCAGCCAGCTCGTCCTTTGGCAAAGCCCCTGGTGAGCGGCGTGGGCTCAATAGGACCGTGAGGACGACACCCGTGTTGCCGAGGCAGAGAGGTCCCGGACGTGACGGAGGGAAGGCCCCCGTCTGGCCCACAGTCACCGTCTGGGCCAACTGCCGGGTGGCGATGGGGAAGCAGCCCAGGCGGCTGGGGCCAGGCTTGCCCTGAAGGTCCTGAACCCCCGGGGTGGGGGCACCCAGGACACGGAGCCACACCCTAGCACCTAAGTCCAGGGGGTTACGAGGTCGGCACCCAGACTCTCACAGGAGAATGTCCTGGGTCCCAAGCTTCTGTGCAGGATGACGTCTCTGCCGTTCCCCTGTGCCCCAGCCCCCACCCGCCTCTCCACGAGGCCAGGACTCATGGAGGGCAGACCCCACCAGGGCTAACAGCAGCAAGGGCCACTGTGTGAGGGGGCCGCCCGGGGGTGGGGGAGGGCCCCCGAGTCCTGACCTCTCCCTCGGGGGCTGCCAGAGCCCGGGCTGGGACGAGGGGGCTCTGGGCAGACCACGCTCCCACCTCCCTGGCCCGTCGCCGGATCTCACTTCTCCATGGATTCCAGACGCGGAGGGAGGCGGGGCCGGAGCGGTCAGCCCCGTGGTCCCGGCACCTTGCGCCCACGGGGCCCGCAGCTGGGAGGCGACACCCCTGTTCGGGGACGTCCCCCAGACGTCGGGTGAACCCTCTGCCAGATTCTCCCTCCGTCGGGAGGCACCGGTGGAGAGGCAGGTTTGGGGAGAGGCGGGGCGCGGCGGGGCTGGGGAGTCAGGTGCACCGTGAGAAAGAGAATCGTTCACTCATCCACGCGTCTGGCGCAGGCAACGACTGAGCACAGAGAAGCCAGGAGTGCACAAGACAAGCAAGATGCCCGCCTGCGCTGGACTCCTTTCCTGGGGACGAGAAAGGAAAGGAGTAAAGTACACAGTTAGGTAATGGGGGGGGGGGGGGGACAGCAGGAAGAGTCAGGTCTTCTGCGCTGCCAGAGGGACACCCAGGATTGACTCCGTACTGGGACCCGTTTCTCCCTTGGGAAAGGGACACAACGATCCCTGTGCCTACGTGACGGGGAGGGTCCTCTACCGGTGGGAGCCCGGGCAAGGTCCCTTGTGTGCGCCTCCCCCTCCGGGCCTCAGTTTCCCCGGGGCCTGGCAAGACCCCCCCACCCAGTCGCTCCTCCAGTCTGGGGCTCCTTCGTTCATTCAACCACACCTTCCCCTCGCCCGGCGAGTATTTGCGAGTATTTACGAAGACTCGCTTTGCAGACACTGTCCTAGTTGTCAGAACCCCAGCAACCAGCAAGAGGCAGGTCCTGGTCTCGGAAAGGGAGGCCAGAACGAGCAGTCAGCAGCGTCAGCCGCTGGACCTGATGTGATAGCCCGCGCCAGGGGGAAGGAGAGGGTTAACTAACAGGGGCGGTTGGTTTAGGGCTCAGGGGAGAGGCTCCCTGAAGAGGGGAACAGAGCTGGGTAAGATCCCACCTTGCAGGTGCAAAGGCCCCGGGGCAGGGAGCTCAACCGGGAGCCGTCTATGGAATCACTGATGCTCTGAAGAAGCCTGGGAGCCCCTGCCTAAGAGGTCACAGCACCCACTCAGGATTTCACCCCTATGGGGGTCAACAGGGGCGTGCTCCCTCTGGCAGGGTAACAGCCAGGGGGCCAGGTCCAGGCCACGGGAACCGTCTGGGAAGGAGCCAAGCTGACGGTCGGGGAGGTGAGAAGCGATTGGGTCTGAGGGTGAGGTCCACCTGGAGACAGGCTGATGGACGAGGGCGGGGCTGGGGAGAGGGAGGGATCACGTGCACTCCAGGGTTCTGGGCTGAGCCCGGACGGGCGGCTGGGACCCAGCCGGGGCAGAGCACAGAACACACTAGCTGCCCTCTGGTGAGTGAAGCTGGGGGTGCCGGTAGGGAGCCCAGTGGAGGAACGAGGGAGCCCGGGCACCAAGGGCAGGGCTTGCCCTCCACCAACCAGCAGGACACAAAGGGCCCGGGGTCCCAGGCTAGCTCCCTGTCACTCGTTTCGTAGACCTGGGGACCCCCAAAACGGGCGGGGGGCAGGCAGGCAGGGCTCAGGGGTGGGGCCCAATCCCTCTGTGTACTGAGAGAAACTGAGGCTCACGGGGACGGGCAGGGCCCCGCTCGAGGTCACAGACTCCCCCTCTCACACCCCCGTTCCCCACAGCCAGGCGCCGGGCGTCTGATCCCTCCCGCAGGCCGCGTCCCACCCAGCAGCTCATCGGAAATGCCGGAAGGTGCCGATCTGGAGACCCAGAAAGAGCTTTGGAGCATTTAATTTCCCCTCTTTCTTCTCCCTGACCCGCCAGCTGGCTCCAGTCCCCGGGGGTCACTCCTCTGCCCGCCCAGACTGCCCCGGGCGTCGCAGCGGCCCACGGAGAGGTCAGGCAGGTGACCGATCCAGAGACGGGCCCCCCAGGCCGCCCGGTCAGTCCGGGGAGGAGAGGCCCGTGCCTGAGGTCACGGAGTGGGGACAGCAGAGGGGACAGAGCCCCAGGCCCTGCCCACACACCCCAGCCCCACTCTAACCCGGCTCGGCCCTTGAGGCGGGAGGCCCCTCCTGGTATTTATAATGAATTTTCCACATCATTTGACGTCTTGCGAAACATAACAGCACAGAGTCATTTTTCAAAAGCAGTTAGGCTGAAGTTTGCTGCGAAGGACCTGCCACCAGCTTACCCACAAGCCACCCTCGCTCTCCTCCCCCAGGAACCCTGAGAGGGGGTAATGCACACACACCGGAGGGCGAGCTGCACCGTGCCCCTGATCAACCGACAGCGGCTGGGCCCAGGAGCCTGGCTCCAGTCGATGAACTATATTTAACCAGGGATGACAAATCACCACCCTCAGGAATGTTCTGGAATCGTTCTGCCCTACCCGTGGAGCTCCCTGCTGGAGGCAGCACCGTGGGGTGCTCCCAGCCTCAGGACGATGGGAGTCCAGGGACCCCTGGCCCAGGAAGGCTCCCCAAGGCCACCGGGGTGAGTGTCCTAGGGCCACACACTGAACGGGCTTAAAACACCAGACGTGGCTTCTCTCACAGCCCTGAGGGCCATGGGTCCGAACTCAGCGGGGCCAGGCCCCCTCCGGAGGCTCCGGAGAGGCTCCTTCCTGCCTCTTCCAGCTCCTGGGGCTCCGGACATTCCTGGGCCTGTGGCCACACCGCTCTGACCCCACAGCCCCCTCCCACAGCTCTGACCCCTGCGGGAGGACACGGCCCCACCCCCCTCCTCCGCCCACACTCACCGTGACAGACGCCCCACGGGAGGTGCAGAGGGCGGTATGGAGTGGGGGCCCCGGATCTGTTCCCCTGTAACGTCGCATGACGTCCCACGGCGGCCGAGGGCCAAGCTGGCCAGCTGCTGAGCAGGGGGTCGGCGCTGCCGTTGCGACTGACCCGGGCTGGACCCGGGGCGCGAGAGCTGGACACGCTCCGGAATTGCCAGGGAGCCCCTTGCCACACCAGCAGTCACTGCAAACTGGCAGAGGTCCAGCTGGGAAGAGACCTGTCCCGGGAGAGGCTGGCCCAGCTCTCCCAGGACCCGTCCCGAGCGGAGCCCACGGGACAAGGAGCTTCCGGGTGCCAAGCTGCCTGTGTCCGGGCGTGCGGGCCCAGCACTCCCGGGAGAGGGGAGCCCGGAGCAGCCCCGGGGGCAGAGAGAGGCCCCTGAGCCGGGCGCCAGCTCTGAGAGGGAAGACAGAGGGAGGAGGTCTGGACTTTGTGGGAGTTCGAGTCCCCCGGCCTCCTCGGAGTGTAAAGGGTTTTGCACTGCACCCTAAAGCACTGGGGAGCCAGGGGCGCGTTAACTCTAAGTTGGGGAGCAATGGAATCAACTGGAGGGGAGGCCAGTCCCCCCTCGTCCCCCGCAGCAGGGGACCGGGGTGGAAGCCGAGGGGCGGGAGGCAAGGACGGAACGGGGCTTCCGTGGAAGAAGAGTCTACAGGGCAGTGGATGGGGCAGGATGCCAGGCATCTGGGCTGTACCCCAGGTCTTGGGCAGGGGGTGGGCACAGAGAGCTTCCCCCAGCACGGGCAGGAGGGGAGAGGATGTGTCCCCATTAGGCTGTGGTTCCCAGGAGGCCCCCGCAGAGGCACACGCATGACATTAAAGCCGCAGGGAGCGCACAGATGGGCCAGGAGAGGGCCCGGTGCTGGGAGACGCGTCTTCCGGAACCAGGGGGAGGGTCTGCCTTGGAGGCCGGGGGGGGGGGGGGGGGGCGGGGGGACACCACAGGGAGTGGGGACGCGGCCACCCGTCCGTCCACCAGGATTTCCAACTCAGAGAGCGAGGGGGTCACAGACGTGCATGTCCCTGCCACCGCCACCCCCTCCTGAGGACAGACAGGGGACAGGAGCAAGTGTGGGGGAAAGGCAGCCAGAGAGAGGGGCGGGGGAGGTGCCAGCCCAGCGCCCAGGGGGGAGAAATCAGGGGAAACAAGTCAGAACACCCTGCAGGACCCAGAAACCCGGAGCCCCGGGAGGCAGCCAAGGTGAGGGGTAAAATGAGCAGGAGGGGGCCCCTAAGCCCCTCATCCCAGCCCTCCTGCACAGGACCCTGGGCGTCCACCTCCCAGAGAAATGGACTCAGGGATGCTCCAGACCCAGGCGGCCAGCATGGAGAGGACATAAGCACGCCGAGCTGGGGACCCCCGGCCCAGCCCCGCCCTGGCCCTCAGGCAGGAGAGCTGGGGGCTTCTCTCTGGAGAAGGTACTCAGCCCCAGAGAACAGATGCCTGGACGGTGACACGCCCGGACGCCCGGCTCCTCGTCCCCCACACCGAGGTCACCCGCCAGGATGGCCCTGGAAGCCCGAGGGGGGACCAGCCATCTTCCTAACGCCAGGAAGCCGGGGCTGACGCTTGGACACCTGCCCTGCAGGCCGAGGGAGAGAGAAAGAAATCAGCAAAGGAACGGAGGGGATGGGGCCCTGGAGCTCACCGACACTGCAGGGACCAGTGAGATGTCTCCGAAACCAGAGCAGGACCCTGGAAACTCCGCCCAGAGCCGCCTCTCTGCCCCACCCACACCCAGAACCTGTCTGTCGGACCTTCTGAAATTCCTGGAAGGTCAGGTTAAGATAAGTAGCTATCCCAGAAGAAGGACAAAAAGATAATGACATGCGAATGGAGACAAAGAGAAGAAAATTTGTGCGCCCCCCAGAGGCCTGGCAGCTGGGGAAAAGGAGCAGTAGAAAGTTCCAGAGAGTGGGAACAAGTGAAGAAAGGTGGTGCTCAAGCAGAAGGTACAAGAGCATTTCCCAGAGCCCGGGGGGGGGGGGGGGAGGGGGGGGGCCTCCCCGCTCTCCGAGCCCCTCACCCGAGGGATGGGGCCCGGCCGGCTCACCCTCTCGCCCCTTCAGCAGAGCAGGGATGCTTCCCGGCAGGAAGGAACAGTCACTGCAAAGGACAGAAATACGAAGACATCAGTCAGGTGCAAAACTGGAAAAACGCAGGCAAGGTGGCAGAGCCTTCAAAATGCGGAGGAGAAATGACCCTCGGCTTGGCCCAGGGACCCCCCCACGTGTGCCTGTCATTCTTGGGCTCATTCTGCTCCCGCCGGGAGCCGCCCAGGCAAGCACACAGGGGAGGCCCAGGCCGCAGCAGGGAGGCCGGCCCGAGGGGCTTCCCCGGGCACCCAGAGGCGAGGGTCTACCATTTGGGACATCGTGGTAAAAGGCGTCTGGAACATCTGTCGGGTTTTTGGAAGGGGACAAGGCCGACAGGTGGCGTGACGGTCAGTTCTTCGTGTCCGCTTGGCCGGGATGGTCCCCAGAGAGCCTCGGCTGGCCTGGACGTCGCCGTGAGGGTTTTCTGTGCGCGTGGCTCACATCCGCATCCGGGACCTAAGTGGAGGAGGTGCCCCCGACCATGTGGGCGGGGCCTCAGCCCGCCACTCAAAGGCCTTAAGAGCGAAAACAGGTAGAGCGGAGGGATCCTGCCTCCAGACCGGCCCGTGCCTCCCGAGCTCCCAGGCTGCAGGCCTGCCTGCTGCTCCCAGATGTTCGGGAAGAAACCACGACCTCAGGCAGCAGGTCTTTGAAAGAAGTTCTTTTATATGTGTTAATACAACGCACACGTGCACACGTGAGTGCACACGCAGACACCCCGTTCTTTTCCTTGGAGAACCCCGACTGTCACACGTACGTAGAAAATAAGCACATGAAAAATGGGTAAACATCCCAGAGAAAACAAAACTCATGCAGGAACGGAGCTAATCACAGCTCAGTAACAACAGCTAACATCTACGGGGTTCTCTGTGGCGGACGACTCTTTTTTTTTTTTTTTTTTTTTTTGAATGTTTATTTTTGAGAGAGAGAGAGAGAGACAGAGGCCAAGCAGGGGAGGGGCAGAGAGAGAGGGAGACACAGAATCCCAAGCAGGCTCCCAAGTTCTGAGCCGTCAGCACGGAGCCCGACGCGGGGCTGGAACCCACGAACCCCAAGATTATGACCTGAGCCGAAGTCGGACGCTTAACTCAGTGCACCACCCAGGCACCCCTGTGGCAGACGATTCTAACTGCTCTCACGCATATTAACATGCATTCCCCCCAATACCCATCCCAAACACAGTCATCATTTTACACAACTTACAGACCTTCCGGGGTCCTTTACCTTTCTGACCACGTGCAAGTTTTTCTCTGACCACACAGAACTATCTTCACAGAGCTGCTGCCCACCCCGGAGGCCTGGGACCTCAGCAGGGTGGTGGCCCAGGCCACGGGACTCCCCTGAAGTCTGTGGCTGGCGCCCTGGTCCCTGGGGACTCCGTCCCTGGAGAAGAGGATGCCTGGGAAAAGCGGGCCCTCTCTGCCGCCTGTATGGTCCCCGGCGCTGGAGTCACTCCGGGAGCCTCCACGCCGGCCCCGAGGCCCAGTGGCCGGCCGGGTCTGTGTCGGTCTCCAGCCGTCTCCCTCTGCTGCTGCCTCCTGCGCCTCCTCTGTGTCCTCTGTCGGGATCTGGAGGCATCCGTGGCTCCGTCCACCCTGACCCTTGCTCCCAAACCTCGACTTCTCCGAACACCCCTCCAAACGCACGCCCTCCCGGACCTCTGTTCGGTCAGCCTCCTTCCCCGGAAAGTTCCGCGCCCGTCTGGCCCGCCCGGCCCCCTCTGTCCCATGCCACCAGCCACGGCCCACGGTGTCCTCCGAAATCTTTCCGCTTTCTCCGACTCCTGCCTGCATGCCACAACATGGGGACGGCACCGAGCTCCCCCTGCCTGTCCCCCTGCACATCCCTGGTCCTCCTCCTGGGGCTCGATCCTCACCCACGGCGCACACCTGCTCCAGAGCCTTGGCCCCCTGGGAACATCCCTGATTTTCCCACGTGGGGCCCTGCTCGCCCGCCTCCCCCGCCGGTGTGTGTGCGTCAGACCCAGACCAGCGAGTGCCGTGCCTCCCACCAGCTCCCTGGGAGCCCCACGTGTCCAGGCCCACGGGCCTTCCCTACCCCGGGGGACAGACCTGGAGGAGTCCTGACTGTCCCGCCCTCCAGGGGAGCCACAGCACCCCTGTGACCTCGGCATCTTCGTCTTTAAAATCCCGAGCACAGGGGCGCCTGGGTGGCTCAGTCAGTTAAGCGTCCGACTTCAGCTCAGGTCACGATCTCGCGGTCCGTGGGTTCGAGCCCCGCGTCGGGCTCTGGGCTGACGGCTCGGAGCCTGGAGCCTGTTTCCGATTCTGTGTCTTCCTCTCTCTCTGCCCCTCCCCCGTTCATGCTCTGTCTCTCTCTGTCCCAAAAATAAACGTTAAAAAAAAAATTATAAAAAAATAATAAATAAAATAAAAAATAAAATCCCGAGCACGATCCACAGCACCACGGGGTGGCTGAGACATGTCAGTGGAATGAGGTCCAAGAGTGTGCCCGGGGGGGGGGGGGGGGGGGAGAGGCGGGTGCTGCCCAGGCGGGAGCCTCCCCTCCCCCCACCACTGGGCACCCAGCGAGCTCCTGCGGGACAGCGGCTTCGCGCCCGCGCCCTGACTCACCGCCTCCTGGCAAACACATGAGTGGCGCGTGTCGTCCTCAGGCCTCCCCTGCTCGGGGGCCGGACTCGGCGGGCGCAAACGCCGGGCTCCAAGTGCTTCTCCGACTTTCTGGAAGAGCGTGTACAGAGCGGCTGTTCGCCCTTCCTTCGGAGTTTGCTGGAGCGTGCCAGCGACGCCCCCCGTCCTGGGGTTTGCTACAATTCAGTCTTTACGACAGGTAGGGCTGTTGGGGTCCTCCAGGGCCGCCGCGGTGAGCTCTGGTGGTGGTCTGTGTCTTTCCAGGGAGGTGAGAACATCCCCTTACGGCCTGGGGACGGCTGTGGGGTCTGCGACCGTCACCTCCCTCACTCCTGAGGCCGGTGATCTGCGTCTTCCTTCCTTTTCCGCATCCTCCGGCCGGAGGCCCACAGCTTTTGGGATCCTGCAAAGGGCCACCTGGGGGGTTGGTCGGTCCCCTCTCCTGGTTTCTGTGTCCTGCTCCACTTACCGCTGGTCTTCTCGTCATCGGTCGCTTCTGGTCGCATTTGCTTCTCTTTGCGTTCCTTCTTCTTCTACTCCTTCAGGCAAGGCTCAGCTCCTTGTTTTGAGACCCGGCTTCACTGCTTTCCAGGCACCACAGTGCCTTGGAACTACCCCCCCAACACGGCTTACGTCCAATCCCACAAATCCCCATATGCTGTTCAGTTCAAAATACGCTGTAATGTACCTTCTAATTTCGTCTTCGACCCGAGGGCAGCGTGGAGCACATTCGTTGGTTTCCAAATATCGGGGGTTTTCCAGATACCATTCTGCTACTGTGATTGATTTCTAATTTAATTCCTCTGTGGCTGGAGACTGTACCTCAAATCACTTGAATCCTTATAAATCATTGAGACTTGGCTTCAGAATCTGCTGGCCGAGCGCCCGTAACGTGCACTGGCTCAAGGCGGCAGGTAGATGCAGTTCAAGCCTTGCACGTATTTGCCACTTTCTGTCCACTTGGGTCGGCTTTGAGACGTCCAATTATAAATTGCGGACTTATCTGCTGCATCTTGTAACTTCTTCCGTTTTCCCTTCATTTAGTTTGAAGTTATCTCAGAAGGATTGTGGTGCCTCCCTGCTGAATTGACCCCCTGTCACTAGGAAATTCTACTGATACTCGTCGCTCTGGAACCCACTTCAACTGGTTAATGCAGCCATGCCTGCTCTCCTCTGGCTGGTGTTTGCACGTCTGTTCTCCCATTCTGTTACTTCTACCCGATTTGTGTCTCCATATTTGAAGTTCCTAATAAGAAGCATAGTATTGGTTCCCGCTTTTCCCCTTATCCAACTGACAACCTCTGCCTTTTTACTGGAGAGTTTAG
Organism: Panthera leo; assembly: GCF_018350215.1. NCBI lineage: Eukaryota > Metazoa > Chordata > Mammalia > Carnivora > Felidae > Panthera > Panthera leo. The sequence goes on from NC_056682.1 coordinate 202,279,720, forward strand.
GAGGTTTACATTTAATGTAATTATTAATGCCCGGACTCAGATACACCCACCGCCTAGCTCCTGCTTTGTTCCTTTGCTTTTCTTCCACCCTCTTTTGGATTCATTGAGAATTTGCTGACATCCCGTCCTGTCTCCTGTGTTGGTTGATAAACTGTAACCTCCCGTGTCAGGGTCTGGGAACTGCTCCACCCACACCAACTGCGGGCTCGTCCCAGGGCTTCCTGGGTCCTTCTCCTCGGCGGGAGGCCGTTCAATGCCCTGAACACCACTGACTCACATTTTCTCTGGTTTTAGTTGCTTTAGTTGCTTCATCGCCTTGGCTGGAAATGGAAATCCCTATTCGTCCCTTTTTCTCAGAGCCAGCTTCTCCTGCGTGCAGCCAGACTCCTGACTGGACCCCCAACCACAGTCCTCCCGGCTCTGCCCATCCCCCAGCTCTCTTTATCCCCCAGCCCCTCCCCTTTCTCCCTCTTTATCCTCCCTGCCCTCACGTCTGTCTGAGATGCCCTCCAGCCCCTCACCTTTCTCCACCACACACCCTGCCGTGGACACCACTGCCCGTCCAGCCTGCCTCCCCCGCCAGACTGCGGGTTCCTTGAGAGTGGAGACAGACCCCAGCCCCGGCACTGCACCTGCTACATAGCTCTCAGTAGATGTAGCTTGAGTGGCTGATGAGTGGATTTTACCTTCCGCCCATGAGGTTCCGGGCCTTCCCCACCTGGGAAGAAACATAGCACTTGGGGAAAAGCTTCTCCTCCTCGTTGACCCCTGGCAGGCCCAGCTACCGGCCTCGGAGCAGGAGCAGGTGACGGCTGGTCCCTGATGTCTGAGTCACCGTACAAGGTGAGGCGTGTCCCAGCCTTGCGGCTTTGGGCAAGCACACTCCTCGCCTCTCTCGCTTTGTTTTCCTCCAGGACCGCGGCAGCTCGGGCCTCCCCGAGTCTCCCTGCGCACCGCGTGAGCTGGGTGGGCAAAGGGGCGGCCTTGCCGGCTGCTCGGTGCATCCAAACCTCTACGGCCAGTCCGTCACACCACTCAGCTGTCTTGATCGACGTCGCTGGCAGCCCGCCTCGTGCCGGGAGCTCTTCTGGGCACGTCCGGGACAAAAGCGGACAGAATCTCTGCCCTGTGGAGACAGTCGGTACACGGTGAAGCAGTGAGGGAATCGCCAAGCACGTCGGCAAGGAATGAGCTCTGGCGGAATCGTGGCACAGCTCGGTAAGGGGCCCGGCACGCGGGAAGGGGTGAGGCAGGTGCTTGGGGGGCCTCCTGAGAAGGGACCCTGAGCACAGACTTGAAGAAGGTGACCACACCGTCCGACGTGTGTTTCAGACTCGTGGCCTTGGTGCCCGCGCAGAAGGGATGGCCAGCAAAGCACCAGGACCGTCCTGGCTGAGACGCAGGTGGGAGGCGGGTGGGGGCGAGTGCTGACCCCGCGGCCAGGACGGAGGTGTCCACCACCCCAAGGACCTACATTCCCTCACGGTCAGATGGGAGGGGGCCTCGCCATTTCTGCTACCCACCCCCCGTCCCCATATCCCTAACTCATCCCAGCCTTCTTTGTCTCCTTCACAGTCATGATTTCAGGACTCTGAGCCTCGAGTTTATTTTGCCTGAGCCCAAGGTAAACGTGTCTATTTCAACCCATGGAAAAAATTTGCAGGGTTGAGTTGCATAGCTGGTTCTTTGAAATGATCACTATTTAAATAAAACATGAGGGGCGCCTGGGTGGCTCAGTCGGTTAAGCGTCCGACTTCAGCTCAGGTCACGATCTCGCGGTCCGCGAGTTCGAGCCCCGCGTCGGGCTCTGGGCTGATGGCTCAGAGCCTGGAGCCTGCTTCCGATTCTGTGTCTCCCTCTCTCTCTGCCCCTCCCCCGTTCATGCTCTGTCTCTCTCTGTCCCAAAAATAAATAAATGTTAAAAAAAAAAATTTTAAAAAAAAAATAAAATAAATAAATAAATAAATAAATAAAACATGAGATCGGACCCCAAAACAGAGAGTCCCCTTACTTTTCTGTTTCTGGGCACACGTGGCTTCTGCCCCCAGGCTTTTACTCAAGCTGCCCCCAGCCTGGTCCCCCACCTGCTGGACCCCCCCTGCCTGGACCCCACCTGCTGGACCCCACCTGCCTAGGCCCGCACCTGCCTGGGTAACTGTTACTGGCCTTTAAGCGGCCTCCCTCCAGGATGGCCTGATGGGCCGTGGTAAATTTCAGTAAGAACTTAAGAGAGAGCACCCAGGATCCCAGCACCCTGAGATCTCAGGAGCAGGGAGATAAGTTCATGCTTGGTTCACCTCTGCCTGAGCACCTGCTGTGTGCTGGCCAAGAAGCAGCGGGGATCAGACGGACCTGGTCTCTTGGGGGCCCTAGTCCCGAGAGGGGTTTTAGTCCAATGGGGGGCTCTAATACTGTTGGGGTCCTAGTCCTGCAGAAAAGTCCTAGTCCTGAGGGTAAAGCCCGATGCCTGCAAGTGGTCCTGGTCCTGAAGGCCAGTCCCAGTCCCGTGGCCCTATTCCTATGGTCGGGGGGCGGGGAGTCCTCGGGGCGCGAATACTGAGCTGACTCGGGGTGCGGGAGGCGTTGGGGGAGACATCTGTAATAGACAAAGGAGGCTGCAGGCAGGTGGGCAGGAAGCCCTACGGACCACCCGCAGGTCTGACAGCCCCCCAGGGCAGAGGCCTCCTGCGGCAGGAGTCAGGCAGAAACGTCTGGGCTTCAGCACCCCGGGTGCCCAGTCCCTGGGGCCTCACGGAACAGTGCAGCTGGGGGCCATCAGCCCAACAGCCTCCCGGCAGCTCCATAGCTGTTCCTGACGGGGGACCCCGGACCCGGCCTTCAGGCCACCTCCTCCGGCCAGAGCTGTGTCCACCCACGTCCTCCTGAGGGTCGCAGGCTCCGGCAGGCAGTGCAGGGAGAGACCAGGGGGTCAGATCCGAGACCCTGCTGCTTCAGTGGGCCCCGTGGGTCCCTTCAGGCCTCCACGCCGGGCTGCAGAGCCGACTTCGGAATGTCTGAGACGGCAGGACCCGCATCTTCCGGGGAGGGTTTTCGGGGAGGCCCAAGCAGCTCACAGGGAGAGCATCCGGCACCTCTAGAGACAGGACAGTCGTGACCAAGCCCCTTCTCTGCCCAGCCAGGAGCCTGAGCCAAGGGTCTTGTGTTCATGGACCTGAGTACCTGCCGGTCCCCACCACCGATGCCTTAGAGGGACCCTGAGCTCCGGGACACAGCCTCCAGACCCAGAGAGATGGCACTCACTGCCGAGATGCGAGCGGAGCTCGAAGCCCCGCAGAAAGCAGACGCACGCGGGGGGGCCCGCCGGGGCCACTCCGGGGGAAGTCCCACCGACCTGGAGCGGTCCTGTGTGGGGGACACCGGTCGGCTGCCCAACCGGGTTCCCGCACCCAGTGGCCAACCTGGACATCCAGCCCCCACCAGGCTTCGGAGGACAGCAGGCACAGCCACACGGGAGAGCCCCCAGCAGGGCCCCCCCTCCCGCCACCAGCAGAGCCTTCCCCAGTGCCCGGCCAGCGAAGTCATGGGTGATGTGAACCAGGTGTCGTGGGGCATTCGGAATTCGTCTCACAGCAGTGGTACAGGAGCACCCCTGCTCCGGGTCGGGGTCACCTCTGAGCGTGGAGGGAGGGGGAGGGGGAGGGGGCCAGGGAGGGGACGAGGAGGACCTCACTGTGTGTAGAGATTTATTTGTTTCTAGAAACTCAAAAGACACGAGGCTCTACAGAAAGGTCTGCTAAGCCCACGCGACTGGTAAGGGTGGAGAGGGAGTTAACCCGGAGTGAAAGTAACCATGAACCATCGCCACAAGGAATTACCGCTCAGCGGTGAAAACTCGCGGACAGAAATGAAGGCACACACAGAGGCGACGTCAGAGGGACGCAGAGGCGTGCCTGGGTGTGGGCCCGGGTGGGGACAAGTGGCCGGGGGCGGCCATAAAAGTCCCGCAAACCCGAGGCTTACAGCCGCAGAACTTACTCTCGCGTCTGCGGGGCCCCAGGTCCGAATCAGGGCCTCGGGGCCTGTGTCGCAGGCTCCGGGAGGGTCCTTCCTGCCTCCGACAGCATCCGGTGCTCCAGGCACTCCTGGGCTGGCGGCCACACGCTCCAACCTCTGCCTCCGTCTTCACGGGGCCCCCTCCCCACATGTCCCCGGGACTGTGCGTCCTCTCCTTTTCCTGTAAGGACACCGGCCGCTGGGATTAGGCCCACCCTGCTCCGGTGTCTTATCTGAACTAATCGCATCTGCAAAGACCCTATTTCTACACAAGGTCACATCCTGAGGTTCTAGGAGGGGGTGACTTTAGGAGACAGACAGTATTCAAGCGAGCACTTCCGGAGCAGAGGCTGACCACGTGTCCGTGTCTTTGCACACCCAGAGTGCCCTGTGCGGGCTCACAGCCGTGGGCTTACAGCCCCAAGGAAGCTTCCCAGCTGCCCGGCCGGACCGAGACCCCTGAGCAGGGCCCCTGGGCAGAGGCTGCGATGGGAGGGGCGGTGGGCTGGGAGGCAGGTGGGCTGCCTCCCCTCCCCCCTCTCCTTTCCTCCCCTCCTGCTCCTCCTCCTCCCCTCCCCCGGCCTCCTCTCCCCACCCCCCACCCCAGCCCCCAGACCTTCTCTCCCCTCCTCCCCCTCTTCCTCCTCCCCTGCTCCAGTGGAAAGTTCCAGGCATCAACTGGCTCAGGTAGGGAAGATCCTGGAGATTAGGAGGAAGGGAGGCCTGCTCGGTGCCCCCCTCTGGGCAGGGGGTGGGGGAGTCCGTCTGTCTGGGGAGGAAGGCTCTCCAAGAGAGAGGGTCAGACTGCCGAATGAAGAAAGGCTTTTCTCAGAGCTGTTTGTCTGGGCAGCGTGGCCTTGCAGGTGTGGACTGGGGGTGGGGGACAGGCCTGGAAGTGAGGCTCAGAGCCCCGGTCGCTGTGGGCCACCAGCCCACGGGAGTGTCCCTCCTAGGTCATTGCCCCCCGCCCCCCCCCCCCCAGCAGACCCTCCTCCTGCTGGTCATCGCCCTGCCCAGGCTCCGGCTCTCCCGAGACCTTGGCAGGGTCACCACCTCCCCTAGGGCCTGCACACCCCACAGGAGGCCAGCCAGTGTGGACAGAGCGGGGGCCCAGCATCTGGCTGTGGAGCCAGGCCAGGCCACTCCGTGCTGGGGGGGGGGGGGGGAGGGCGGGGAGGGGACAGAGGCCCTCGGGGAGGCTCAGCATCTCCACGGGGGGAGGGGCTTCCCTGGAGAGCGTGGGAAGGCAAAGCCCCTCCTCCCAGCTCAGGGTGGTCCCAGGGTGGTCCCAGGGTGGTCCCAGGTCCTGCCTGGAGGACAGTGGAGTTGACTCTGTCCCCTCAGGGGACATCCCCTCTGTCATGGTGAGTCTTGCCCCATCCACTGGGGACTGGAGGCTGCGGTCCAGGCCCCTCCCCCCAGGGCTGGCAGCTTCGGGGTCTGGGGGAGCATTGCCACCCTTTTCTTGCCTGAAAACGCCCCCCCCAACGCCCCTCGTCCCACATCCAGGACCCCCCCCAGGGCCTCCCCAGCGCCGCACAGGCCCCACAGCCACCGGGCCCCACAGCTCCTAGACCCCCACCAGCCAGCCTCAGAGAATAGGGACGCTGGCTGTGGCGTCCCTGAGGCTCAGGATGTCACTCAACTTGATGACACAATCAATGCAGAGCCTGGAAGCAGTGACAGGTGCGGGGTGGCAGGGGGAAGGGGTGAGGCCAAGCAGAACCCAGGGTCTAGGAGCCCTCGGTGAGTGGGGCACTGGACTGACACCTTCTCAGGGCATCTCAGCCAGTCCACAGAAACCCACCTCTCAGAAGAGACACCTTAGGTCTGGGAGCATCCAACCTCTAGGAGGGAGTTGGGACACTTGGTCAGGGCTTTGAAGGATGTGTAGGAGTTCTCCTCATCCCAGCTTTCAGGCTACCTACGGCCGGGGTGCAGTCCCTGACCTGCCCCACTAACCACCACTTACTATGCTCTCCTTCATGAGGTCCTCCGGGCTCTGACCCCCTCCGGTCATTCCAGGCTCCTGTGCCTTGTCCCGTGCAGCTCCTGCCTCCTCCGATGCCCTCCCCTTCTCTCCTCCGACCCCCTCCGATGCCCCCATAACAAATCCCCTCCTCTGCAGGGTGCTCCCTGGCCCTCCCCTTCCTTCCCTCCCTTCCCCTCTCCCCACAGCCCCATGTGGGTCCCCGTCTCTACCTCCCCCAACTACCACTACCTGTGTCTGGCCCTCTGTCTCTCACCAGAATGGGGGCTCCTTGGGCTGGGGCACATCTGGCTCCCCCTGTGCCCTCGTGCGGGGCCTGGCGCAGGGAGGGCTTCAGCTAGCTTGGTCCCCAGATCAGACCCCCAGCCCGTGTCAGCAAGGCCCCCAGAAAGGGTGTGCCCTCTAGGGCCACCTCTACACTGAATCACAGCGGGTCTCTGCACTGGAGGCTCATGGGTTTTAAAACTTTCTCCTGGAATAATTCACTCTTTGCTGTGACCCGATTATCTCTCTGGGTTCTGGGCAGAGTTGCTAAGTGCACGTCTGACGGTGGATGGGTGGGCAGGCTGGTGCCGCTGTGGCGGAGGGAGGGAGAGAGGGAGGGAGGGCTTCTCCCCTGCGTGCCCAGAAAGCCCCTCCCCCTGCCCTAGGCCCCTCTCTGGCCCAGCCCCACCGTGAAAGCGGGGAGAGGGGGCCCTGGAACCAGGCAGGCATAGGAGGCCCTACAAAGAAGCCAGGCTCCGGGCCGAGGGACCCTGCCTCCTCCCAGGCGTCCCGGAGCCTGGGACGGGGCCCAGCTCCCAGCCTCAGCACCCAGACCACGGCCTGGGACAAAATCAGGAGGACCAGGAGGAGCCCCACTTCCCCGATGGGACCCTGAGACCACACCCCCTCCCTGAGCCTGAATCTCCCCGGCTGCAAAACAAAGTTATTGGTGCCTCCCTTGCAGCGTAGCTGGGGGGGGCCAAGCAAGCAAACAGTTCTGACATCATCCGGAAAGTGAGCGTGTTTGTCCCCTGAGAGGCTCGTCCTCAAGCTCAGACGCGCTGTGGGGACGGACCCATTCACGCAGCAAACACTCCAGGCGCCCGCCGTCGACGGGGAAGCACACACAGTCCTGTGCACACACACATGCGAAACCACACATACTCGTGGGAAACACATGCACACACACAGGCTGCACACACACACACACTCATGCATATGCATACACACACACACACAGATGTATACGCAGACACAGGCAAACCTGCACACGTGTGTGCGTATACATGCAATGTGGGCACGCATACATGTGCACACGTAGGCATGGATACACATACATACAGGGACATGGATGCATACATGTGTGCACTCACACACACGCACACATAGGCACACATACAGAGCTCTAAGCAGAGGAACAGGGCAGATTGGGGGAGGAGGGGAGGGGAGGAGGGGAGGAAGGGAGGGGAGGGGAAGGGGGAGGGGAGGGGAGGGGAGAGGGGGAGGGGAGGGGAGAGGAGGAGGGGAGGGGAGGGGAGGAGGGGAGGGGAGGGAAGTGGAAGGGAGGGGAGGGGAGGGGAGGGGGGAGTGGAAGGGAGGGGAGGGGAGGGGAAGGGAGGGGAGGGGAGGGGAAGGGAGGGGAGGGGAAGGGGAGGGGAGGGGAAGGGAGGGGAGGGGAAGGGGAGGAGGGGAGGGGAGGGGAGGGGAGGGGAGGCTCCGTGGGCCCTCCCTTCTCTGGGTCCAGCCTCCCCTGGGAGAAGGGACCCTTGCTCTGCCCTACTCTGCCCTCAGGACACCTAGGGGGGGCCTGGGAGAGGCCCCCAGCAGCACCCACGCCCCCAGGTGGCCCCAGGAGGCACAGCAGAGGACGCTGGAGTCACTGCTTCTCACACTGATGCCTCTCGTGTCCAGCTGCCTCCACCCTCTGCACCTCCCGGGACCAAAGTGAGTGCAGGACCTGAAGCCACGGGATCCCGCCCACACTTTCTCTCCAGCCGAGAGGGCAATGCCAGGGCCTCTGGGAGGGAGAGGGCTGTCCTTGGCCAGAGATGCCACAGGCCTTGGGAGACCCCAGACTTATCCAAGGCCAGACTCTGAAGCCCACTGAGTGCCCCGCCCCCCACGGGAGCCAGAGCAGACCCCACAGGGCGGTGGACAGACTCCCTGGGCCAGGAGGCTGGGACCCGCGCCCTCACCCTGCCAGCTGCCACAGGGCCCTGCGGACGGCACGCAGCCTCCCCGGGCCTCGGACGTGACCACCTCCGTCCCCCGGCTCTGGGTTCTGTGAGGTCCCTGGTGTGAACCTAGGAGCCGGTGCCGAGGTCCCACAGTGACCCGCACGCCCGGCTGAGCCTGAGCGGATCACCCAACCTGGTGGAAAAGCTGGGGCAGCGGAGGCCGGGTTCCGAGATCTGCACCAGGGGTCAGTCACCGGTAACAGAAGCCGCTCACAGAGCTGCAGCAACACTAAATTTAAAAAGAAATTTAGTGGCTCCGTCGGTTTAAGCGTCCGACTTCGGCTCAGGCCACGATCTCGCGGTCCGTGAGTTCGAGCCCCGCGTCGGGCTCTGTGCTGACAGCTCGGAGCCCGGAGCCTGCTTCGGATTCTGTGTCTCCCTCTCTCTGCCCCTTCCCTGCTCATGCTCTGTCTCTCTCTATCTCTCAAAAAAGTAAATAAATGTTAAAAAATATATATATACATATTAAAAAGAAAAATGAAAAACGTGTATTAACTTCTAATTGAATGTCCATTACTTTTTGAATTTGAATTTTTTTTCTTCTTCTTTTTCTTTTCTTTAAATTGAAATTCAAGTTAGTTACCATCCGGTGTCGTCTTCGTTTCAGGAGTAGAACCCAGTGATTCATCGCTTACCTGTGACACCCCGTGCTCATCCCAGCAAGGGCCCTCCTTAACGCCCACCACCCATTTGAGCCCATCCCCCACCCACCTCCCCTCCAGCGACCCTCAGTTTGTTCTCTGTATTTTTTAAATTTGTTTATTTATTTTTGCTTCCCTTCCCCTATGTTCATCTGCTGAGTTTCTCAAATTCCACATGAGTGAAGTCAGATGATGCCTGCCTTTCTCGTACTGACTTATTTCACTTAGCATAAGTCCCTCCCGTTCCATCCACGTAGTGGCAAATGGCAAGATTTCATTCTTTTTGACTGCCGAGTAGTACTCCACTGTGTATATAAACCACATCTTTTTATCCATTCATCCATCGATGGACATTTGGGCTCTTTCCATACTTTAGCTCTTGTCGATAGTGCTGCTATAAACATGGGGGTGCATGTGCCCCTTCGAAACAGCATTTTTGCATCCTTTGAATAAATACCTAGTAGTGCAATTCCTTCTCAAGTGCACATGGAACATTCTCCAGAATAGATCACATACTGGGTCACGAATCAGCGCTCAACAACTACAAAAAGAATTGAGATCATACTGTGCATATTTTCAGATCACAACACTGTGAAACTTGAAATCAACCACAAGAAAGAATTTGGAAAGCCCTCAAATACATGGAGGTTAAAGAACATCCTACTGAAGAATGAATGGGTTAACCAGAAAATTAAAGAAGAAATTAAAAACACATGGAAACAAATGAAAATGAAAACCCTACCGGCCGAACCCTTTGGGATGCAGCAAAGGCAGTCCTAAGAGGAAAATGCATTGCAATTCAGGCCTCTCTCAAGAAGCCAGAAAGGTTCCAAACACACAAGCTAACCTCACACCTAACGGCATTGGAAAAGATGTAGCAAATGAAGACCAAAGCTAGGAGAAGAAGGGAAATAATAAAGATTAGAGCAGAAATAAACAATATAGAATCCCCCCCCAAAAAAACCCAGTAGAATCCCCCCCCAAAAAAAACCAGTAGAATAGATCAGTGAAACTAGGAGCTGGTTTTTTGAAAGAATAAACAAAATAAATTTGTTTATTCTAGCCAGATTTATCAAAAAGAAAAGAGAGAGGACCCAAATAAAATCACAAATGAAAGAGGAGAGATCACAACTGACACCACAGAAATACAATTGTAAGAGAATAGTATGAAAAATTACATGCCAACAAGCTGGACTATATGGACGAAATAGGCAAATTCCTAGACATTCACATACTACCAAGTCTCAATCAGGAAGAAACTGAATTTCAAATTAATTAATTCCCTCACTCTGGTAACTAAGACACCTTCAGGCATGGCTGGATCCAGGGGCTCTGTGACATCACCTCTTGCTGTCTTTTGCTGCTTTCCTCTGTATTGGACTCATCCTCAAGCCGCTTCTCCCCAGGTGGTGGCCAGGTGGCCCCAGCAGCATAACAAGGCCACCAGTGGTAGCCAATGTCCCGCAATTGGTCCAGTGTGGGTCCATCACTTGGGCTAGAGGGACACAAGTCCCTTCCTGTTGGCCATTCCTGGGTCCCTGGAATAGGAGAGGTGTCAAAACAACCCAGACCACATGGAGTGAGCATCAGGAGGGCTCCCTGGAAGAAGGGATACCTAAGCTGAGGGATGGGGGGGGGGGGGCAGGGGAAAGGACATCTCTTTCAGGCTACAGAAAGGCATGTGCAAAGGCCCAGAGGCCCAGTGTGTAGGTGCTGGCACACAGCATCAAGGGACCCCACGTACTTCCCCTGTCTGGTGAGCCAAGTGGCACAAAGGGGAAGGTAGGAGATGAGCAACGTGTCGCACTGCCGTCCGCACCAGAGCTAAGCAGTGTAGACATGATCCCGTTGGCAGTCAGGACGTGCGGACGTGTTAGGCCTGACGGATGGTCCCATTCGTGGCCGGGGGGCCCTGGCGACCCACCAGGCACTGCCGTCACTTCCCGTGGATGGGATCGGGGGCCAGACGTTGCCCCGGCCGTGCAAGGACTCACAGGTCCCCCCATCTGGCAACCTCGGTGTCCCGGCCTGAAAAACCGGGAGGGGTCCCAGGGGCTGCCAGCTGTCTAGACGTTCTGTTGTGCGAGGGGAAGGCTGCTCTCAGATGCCGAGAAGGACACCGTCCCAGCCCATCCAGGGCATCTGCGGTGACCGCCCAGGCGCTCGGCAGGAGACGGGCCTGGAGTTGCTCCCACAAAAGCGGTGCTGCACCCAGGGGGGTGGCAAGGGGGCCTTAGGGCCGCCCATCGGCGTCCATCAGGCTCGGAATCTGATCACTTAAGCTCAGCCAGTCCGGGGGGCGATCCAGGCCCCGATGTGGCCCTGCAGTAAAATCACTCCACGTCTTGTCATTGGATTCTCCCCGCAGCACTGGTTTATTGGCTCTCCAGCTTTTAAACAGCAACCAGCGGGCAGGTGAGGGCACCCCTCTGCCGCCTGGTCAGCGTCCCCCCCAGGGGCCTGGCCACCATTCGATGTCCAGAGAGTGGCCCCAGGGCCAGGTCACGCTACGTCAACTCGTCACCTGCTCCATCAGGGTGACCTCCGGATGCCCCAGCCTTGGTGGTTTCCCGGTGGCCTCCTGTCCAGGGCCGGCTGCCCCCACCCCTTCCCCATGGAATTCTGACAGCCGGGGCCATGAAAGGAGAAAGGGTGCAAAGCGCCCCAGCCCCGGCAGGACCCAATCCCGCCAGCCCTGAGGTACAGGTGGTAACAGGGTAACTTGAGGGGAGCTCCTCTGGCCGCCAGTCCATCCGCCCAGCCAACGCCCACCAGTCCTGCCCCTCAACCGCGCCCCCACACGCCCACCGTCCACCTACCCGCACACCGTCCAGGCGCCACCGACCCGCTCCGGGTGCCTGAGTCACCACCTCCCCCCGGCACGCGCCTGAGTAATTCTTCATCTCGTCCCTCGCCAACGCCAACGCCAACGCCAGAACCTCCACCCCGTCACCCATTCGACCACCAACACTGATCCACCCCTACTCACGTGGGAGCCCACCCCGCACACCCTCCCCTCACCTCCCATACTCACCCACTCAGGGACCCGTGCCTGGAGCCCACCACTATCCCACCCTCCCTCCACTTGCCCGTCCAGCCAGTCGTCACCCTTTCACCTCCCCAGCTCCCGCCAGTCACCCTCAGTCAGGCCTCCCCCTGCCAAGCCGTCCGTAGCTCACACCTTCCCACGCAACCAACAACCCAGGCGAGCACCAGAAGGACCTCCCATCCACCCACCTGTGGCTCCGCCCATCCACCCACCTGACCCCGCCCACCCACCTGTGGCCCCGCCTATCCACCCACCTGACCCCGCCCACCCACCTGTGGCTCCGCCCATCCACCCACCTGTGACCCCCACCCATCCGCCCACCTGACCCCGCCCACCGACCTGTGACTCCCCTCACCCACCCGCCTGACTCCACCCACCCACCTGTGACTCTGCCCATCCACCCATCTGATCTCGCCCATCCACCCACCTGACCCCGCCCATCCACCCACCTGTGACTCCGCCCACCCACCCACCTGTGGCTCCACCCATCCACCCCCCTGACCCTGCCCATCCACCCACCTGTGACTCCGCCCACCCGCCTGTGACCCCCACCCATCCACCCACCTGACTCCGCCCATCCGCCCACCTGTGACTCCGCCCATCCACCCGCCTGTGGCTCCGCCCATCCACCCGCCTGTGACTCCCCTCACCCACCCGCTTGACTCCGCCCACCCACCCACCTGACTCCACCCACCCACCTGTGACTGCCCATCCACCCATCTGATCTCGCCCATCCACCCACCTGACCCCGACCATCCACCCACCTGTGACTCCGCCCGCCCACCTGTGACTCCGCCCATCCGCCCACCTGTGACTCCGCCCACCCACCCACCTGTGGCTCCACCCATCCGCTCACCTGTGACTCCGCCCACCCACCCCATTCCCCCCACTAGCCGACCCCGCAATACCTGGCGTTGCTCTGGAGCCCTGGCCTACGCGGGGTCACACAGACGGGGCTCCCTTCGTGGTGACAGGGCCAGAGGGAAGCAGAGTAGCAGAGTGAGCGTGGCGGGGCGTCTGCTTCAGACGAGGCGGCTGGAAGGCCTCTCTGAGGAGGCGTGGGAATGGGGTTCGGGAGGCAGACTGCCACCTGGAAGGGCGTCCACACGGAGGGAACAGCAACCGCAGAGCTGCGGCTGGAAGGGGCCCGGAGTCCGAGGAGACGCAGGCTCCGCCGGCCTTTCTAGCAGGGGGGCCCAGGCGCCCCGGGGGCTGCAAGCAACGCGTGACACGGTCCGTCCTGCCTTCTAACGGCTTCTGCGTGGAGGCCAGGTCTTAGGGACACGAGGGTTACGTGCTCGTCCAAACCCGCGGAGTGTGCAGCTGCCAGGGTGACCCCGACGTACGGTGTGGGCTCTGGGCGAGGACGACACGGGAGCCGGGCTTGTCCCACTCCGGCGGGGACACTGGTGGGTGGCCAGGGAGTCTGGGGGGGGTGGGGGGTTGGGCAGGGAGGGCACCGGGAGGTCTCGCCACCTGCCACTCCAATTTGCTCTGAACCTAAAACGGCTCTAAGAAGTAAGGTCTTTACAAGGAGAGGACGCGCTGGACGAGGTGCCATCTGCAGCCCAGGGGCCTCCCCGGCCGCCCTGCAGGCCCTGACCCTGGACATCCGGGCTCCAGGCTGCGAGAGAACACAGCGGGGGGGCTTGTCCCAGCAGCCGGGGACAGGGATTATCTGATGTATCGGCTGTGAGGAGCATCGGGGTCGCATCTGAGCCAGCAGGACACACAGAGGGGGAGCGCGGGAGGGGCCTCCCTGGGGGTCCCAGGGAGCAACGGGAAGAACGAGCCCCATCCGCCCCACTGCTCCTCCCTGCTCCCCCTGCACGACCCTGTGCCCCACCATCCTGCAGCCCAGGCCCTGTGCCCAGTCTCCACTGGCCGCAGGGTCCCCAGGAGCAGGGGGCCGTGGAGCCCACGCAGGCCCCTGGGACGTGACGCCTCCTGTCCCTCTAGCCTCTTGTCCCGTGAGGGGCCATGGCAGTGTCACGCTGGCCACAGCGGGGAAAGTGGCCGGGGGGCCCTGGACTGCAGGGGAGGGACCAACAAGGAAACAGGCGGCATGAGCCAGAGCCGTGGGGCAGGAGGCGGACGAGGCAGGCTGGGGAGGTGCGGAGCATAGGGAAGCAGAGGCAGAGGCGGCCCCCCACCCCCCTGGGTGCCAGTGGCCCCAGGCACACGGCCATCCCCAGGACACAGCTAAGTGGGGCCGTCTCTGCCCAGATCTGCGCTTACGGGAGAAGCACCTGAGGAATCATCGCGGACTTGGCCTTCTGTTCTGATTCCCAAAGAACTCTGAGCCCCAGCAATGGCCTCAGAGACCTCAGTGACGTCCTCCCGGCCAGGTCCATGCTGAAGGCTCATCCAGCTCTGCTCTGAGTACATCCCTTTGGACCAGCCGGGGGGGCGTCTGGCCAGGACGTGTGACCCAAAGGAGAAATCAGCCACTCGTGGGCAAGGACCTGTGCTAGGAATGTGACGGTCAGCCGCTCTGTCACCCTGAGGGAGTCGACCCACCCCTGGCTGGGGCAGAAGACGAAACCGCCCCCCAGCCTGCGTGGGAAGACACCATCTTAATAGGGTGAGTGAAGTTCAGAAAGAATATAAGCGCTGAGTTTATGAAAAAGCAGCACCCCGGCAGAAGAGCAAAGGATCAGGGCTTCGGGGAAAATCTTTCCTCTCAAATAAATTTGTTCCATGAGACACAAAAAGGGATTTTAAAAGATTCACTGTGTGGGGCACTGGGATGGCTCAGTCGGTTAAGTGTCTGACTTCCAGTTTCGGCTCAGGTCGTGATCTCGAGGTTCACGAGTTCGAGCCCCACGTCGGGCTCTGTGCTGACAGCTCAGAGCCTGGAGGCTGCTTTGGATTCTGTGTCTCCCTCTCTCTCTGCCTCTCTCTCTGTCTCAAAAGTAAATAAATATTAAAAACAAAACAGAAGATTCGCTGCGTGGTCAACGAGCTGCAGGGGTGGGGGCAGGGGGCAGCTTCTCTAAATCAAAGGCAGGCCGAGACCTCAACAGCTGGAAGGTGGAGGAACCAAGCATCCGTGGAAGAACGGACGGATGAACGAGACGTGGTCCAGCCACACGATGGGATGTTCCTCGGCCTGAAAAAGCAAGGACACCTGCCACCTGCCGCCACGTGGATGAACCTGGAGGACATTAAGCTCGGTGAAATAAGCCAGAAACAAAGGGACAAATACAGTATGGCTCCGTTTATATGAGGTCCCTAGAGGAGGCAGCTCCCAGAGACAGAAGCAGGACGGGACCTGGGACACAGTTTCTTTTTGGGAAGACAGAAAGCGTGCTCGAGGTGGAGGGTGGGGGTGCTGAAAACAGGTAAGATGCCAATTCTTACGTGTATTTACCACAATAATAAAAAAAGGGGGAAGAAACAAGCTTAGACACACCAGGTGTTGTGATCAGCATAAAGAAGGTTCTAGAAGGCAGCATCTACTAAGCGACCACACAAGCCAGGCAGTGGGTGCCACACCCTAGGGGGCTCAGCCCTTCCCGGCTGACTTCCTCACACTATACACAAGAGTGAATTCCAGATAAACTGGAGATCTAAATGCAAAATGTAAAGCAATAAGCCTTTTTTCAAAAAATGTTTTACATTTATTTATTTTTGAGAGACAGACAGACACAGAGAGCGAGCAGGGGAAGGGCAGAGAGAAGAGGAGACACAGAATCTGGAACCCAAAGCAGGCTCCAGGCTCTCAGCTGTCGGCACAGAGCCCGACGTGGGGCTCGAACCCACGAACCGTGAGATCGTGACCTGAGCCAAAGTCAGACGCTTAACCGACGGAGCCCCCCAGGCGCCCCAACAATAAGCTTTTAGAGGAAAATACAGGTAATCATCTTCATGACCTTAGCGTAAAATAAACAAAGATTTCTCGAACATTAGCCGCCAAAAATGTGATAGTCTTTGGCTCGTAACCTAGATTGGACTATGTTAACACTTCCTGTCACAAAAGACAGCGTTACAGTCCGACAAAGGACTCACAACCGAAACACGTAAAGATTTCACATAAATCAGGAAGACGAGGTCGACAAGACCACAGAAAAACGGACAAAAACTGGAACGGGCACTTGACAAAAGAGGAAATTGAAACAGCTGATAAATACGGAAAACAAGGTTCAACGTCGTTAATCAGAAAACGCACATTAAAACCTTCTTCGCTGTGTGATTCCGTCCCACAGCCACCAAATGCTGGCAAGGATGTGGTGATGGAGCCCACGCGTGTGCAGGTGGCCGTGGGGCTGGTGCAGCCACTGCGGGAGCTGCCGGTGGGGGGGACCATGTACCCTGAGGTCCAGGACGCCGCTCGTGGGTACGCGAGCAGGAGAAAGGCGCCCAGGTGTCCCCCCCTCCCCGCACCACACGGCCCACCCCGGCCCCCAGACACACACACGGGGAGGAGGTGGGCACTGCCCGACTGCGGGCTGGCAGAGCCTGTCCCTGCCACCCCGGGGTGGGGGGCCGCGGTGACCAGAGGGGCCTTCTAGGGCCCCGGGCACGACACCAGCCACAGAGTCGTGTCCAGTTATAAAAACCCACTGATGATGTGAGTCCCACGCAGGCGTGAGGGCGTCCGTCAGCCAGGGCTGCCCTGACACCTTGAACACACACTCCCAGCCTCTCATGCGCCAGGAGACCAAAGTCCCAGATCTAGGTGTCAGCAGGCCTGGGCCTGTCCCAGACTCTCCCCTCCCCCCACTTCCGGGGCCTCGATGGCGCCTTTGGTGCCCCTGGCTTGCAGACACACGGCCCCCGACACTGCCTCTGTCTTCGCACGGCTTTCTCCCTGGGCCTGTATCCAAATGTCCCCTTTTCATAAGGACACAGGTCATAATGGACAAGGGCCCACCCGAATGGCCTCATGTTAGCCAATTACACCTGGAAGGACCCTATTTCCAGAATACGGTCACGTTCTGAGGTCCTGGGGGCTGAGACGTCAACACAGGAATTTGGGGGGAACACGGTTCAATCCCAAACAAGGCGTGTGTGTCTATAATATGCATTTATACTTCAATAAAAGTAGTTTCGAACAAATCAAAGAACAGCTGGATGTATCACAGGCTTCTGACAAGCCGGGCACCCCTCTGGGCACTTCGCAGGTGTCACCCTGCCCTCCAGTGTTGCTCCAGAGCCTGGAGAAAGAGGCCTGGATTTGGGGCGGGGCAGAGAGAAAGAGAGGGGGCCTGCAGCGTGCCCGAGGCAGGCCGGCCCCCCACCCCGGGCACTTGCCTTCCGGAGGGTGTGCGCTCCCGCGTGACGTCCAAAGGCCAGCTGCGTCTCAGTCACGGCCACGCAGGAGGCTGGGCCCGCCGGGCCCCGGTGCCCCGGGCCCACCTGTCTGCTCCTCGTCCGGAAGGAGCATCTTCCCAGCAGCTCCCGAGACCCCTGAGAAAAGTGGCCCCACGGTGGCCCCGGCTGCTCTGTCGTCACGTGGTGAGAGGTTGAGCCTGACCGGGTGTGATGCAGGCTGGCGTTGCTGACCGGTACGAGACCTCCCCTGTGCCCCCCTCATCCTCACTCTCGTGGCTCACATTTGCTTTCTCCCCTCGAAGCTCAAGGCAAGATAATGCGGGACAGAATTCTAGATAATCCGCTCCGTCGACGGGAAGAAACGCAACAAAGTCTTCGAGGTAAGAAGTGAGTGGCAGGGCAGGCTTGACGCTGGGACAAAGGAGAAAGTTGGAGGAACGTGTCCAAGGCACAAAGGAAATGGACCCCCCGAAGGTGAGCGGTCGCCCGAGGAGGAGGCAGGGAGCCGGGCGGCCTGGCATCCCTGTGGGCAAACGGTCCCGAAGGAGATGGGGAAGCCAGGGGGCCAGAGTGACGCCCGGGACACGATGGAAGGAAACTTTCCGGCTCCAGAAGTTGAAACTGCGGGCACAAGTTGAAACTGCGGGCAGAAAGAAGGCTGCCAAAGGATATGTCGGTAAAATATTCCAATTTCCGGGAAATCAAGGCATCTGGAAAGCTTCCAAGGGAAGACAATAAACTGATGATCTTGCGACAGTCACCCCTGGTTTGAGCTCATATTCCCCAGTGAAATAGAAGATGCCAGAAGACCAGGGGATACCGGATGCTGGGAACGGGACGACCCGAGCGCCTCGCCCGTCTGTGAAAGCACCAGGAGGATGGCCCGGGACCTCTCTCTGTAAAAGCTGCTTCCCCGTGATTCCCCAAAGACCCAAGGCGGCCGTCCGAAGTGACGCGACAATGGGGTGTCGCGATGGGACACAGGCGGCTGGGATGTCGGGGCCAGATACAAACAGGAGTTGAGAGGAGTGAGCCTGCAGCAGACAGGAGCTGTAACTGAGACCCTAAGCGGAGCCCCGGAGGCGAGCACTTGTAAAACCCAGGTGCCCACCGGACAGGATGCTTTCACCAACCTCGGAGCGATTCAAACGTGAAAGCAAGAAGTGGGAGCTGTGCGTGGTCTGAGGGAGTGAATGGACCGCGGAAAGGCTGGAGACGCCACAGAAGGGAGGCTTCCTCCGTCTTCTGAACCGGGCTCAGAGGTTACTGCTTACACCCAGAGGATTAGATAAACAGAAGTTTACGACGGCTTAAAGAAGAAAGTGGTAAAATAGAACGCATGACGTCTGCCCTCTGAATCATCACAGAGGACTCTGAAGGGGGAAGAAAATACGTGACCAGAAAGAAACAAAATGGAAGGAATAACCCAGCAAGGGGCGGGGGGGGGGGTGGGTGACAAATCTCATTCCAAACTTAGCAGTGAGGACGCCTGGTTGGTAAAAATAAATGATTCAGGGCTCCCGGGTGGCTCAGTCGGTTAAGCGTCTGACTCCTGATCCCGGCTCATGATCTCACGGTTTGTGGGATCGAGACCCGTGTTGGGCTCCGCACTGAGCGTTGAGCCTGCTTGGGATTCTTCTCTCTCCCTCTCTCTCTGCCCCTTCCCACCCTCCTCTCTTTCTCTCTCTAAATAAATAAATAAACTCTAAAAATAAATAAATGCTTCAACGTCTTGGCGCTTACAAGAGATAACATAAAAGAAAATAAAGCAACAGTAGGTGAGGCGGGTAGGAGAAAGACACAGGTCGACATAAACATGAGGGGAGCTGCAGAGGAAGCATTAATATTGCAACACTGAATTTAGAGCAGAACGCACTCGGGATTACCACCGGGGATCATTTTATATCTTGTTTGAAGGTGCAAATAAAGATGGAGAATGGCCGCGAACATTTGTGAGCTGACCAAGATAGCAACCGAACACAGAAAGAAAGAAAGAAAGAAAGAAAGAAAGAAAGAAAGGGAAAGAAAGAAAGAAAGAAAGAGAGAAAGAAAGAGAGAAAGAAAGAAAGGGAGAGAGAAAGAAAGGGAGAAAGAAAGAAAGAAAGGGAGAAAGAAAGAAAGGGAGAGAGAAAGAAAGGGAGAAAGAAAGAAAGAAAGAAAGAATGAAAAATGAAAGGGAGAAAGAAAGAAAGGGAGAAAGAAAGAAAGAAAGGGAGAAAGAAAGAAAGGGAGAGAGAAAGAAAGAAAGAAAGGGAGAAAGAAAGAAAGAGAGAGAAAGAAAGAAAGAAAAGAAAGGAAGGAAGGAAGGGAGAAAGAAAGAAAAAAAGGGAGAGAGAAAGAAAGGGAGAAAGGAAGGAAGAAAGAAAGATAGAAAGAAAGAAAGAAAGAAAGAAAAGAAAGGAAGGGAGAAAGAAAGAAAGATGAAAGAAAGAAAGGAAGGAAGGAAGAAAGAAAGATGAAAGAAAGAAAAGAAAGGAAGGAAGGAAGGGAGAAAGAAAGATGAAAGAAAGAAAGAAAGAAAGAAAGAAAGAGAGAAAGAAAGAAAGAAAGATGAAAGAAAGAAAGAAAGAAGAAAGAAAGATGAAAGAAAGAAAGAAAGAAGAAAGAAAGGGAGAAAGAAAAGAAAAGAAAAGAAAAGAAGGAAGGGAGAAAGAAAGAAAGAAAGGGAGAGAGAAAGAAAGGGAGAAAGGAAGGAAGAAAGAAAGATAGAAAGAAAGAAAGAAAGAAAGAAAAGAAAAGAAGGGAGAAAGAAAGAAAAGAAAAGAAGGGAGAAAGAAAGAAAGATGAAAGAAAGAAAGAAAGGGAGAAAGAAAGAAAGAAAAGAAAGGAAGGGAGAAAGAAAGATGAAAGAAAGAAAGGAAGGAAGGAAGGAAGGAAGGAAGGAAGGAAGAAAGAAAGAAAAGAAAGGAAGGAAGGAAGGGAGAAAGAAAGATGAAAGAAAGAAAGAAAGAAGAAAGAAAGAAAGGAAGGGAGAAAGAAAGAAAGGAAGGAAGGAAGGGAGAAAGAAAGGAAGGAAGAAAGGGAGAGAGAAAGAAAGGGAGAGAGAAAGAAAGGGAGAAAGAAAGAAAGAAAGAAAAGGAAGGAAGAAAGGGAGAGAGAAAGAAAGGGAGAAAGAAAGAAAGAAAAAGAAAGGAAGGGAGAAAGAAAGAAAGCAAGAAAGAGAAAGAAAGAATGAAAGAAAGAATGAAAGAAAGAAAGGAAGGAAGAAAGGGAGAGAGAAAGAAAGGGAGAAAGAAAGAAAGAAAGAAAGAAAGAAAGAAAGAAAGAAAAGAAAGAAAAGGAAGGAAGGAAGCCAACCCCTTAGGAACGTAAACGTTTTGGAGCAAGAAGGACATAAAATAAAGGTCTGTTTGTAATAAAATAAGCATAAGGACACTCAACAGCAAAACCTGGGAGGCAGAGCCAAAACCGTCATCAGCCGTAAATCCACAGCTTCAGCAGCTAATGCGATTTTTAAAAGATCCAAGAAGTAAGCTTGGCCTTCAACTCGGGAGTTTGGAAAAACACTTCGGGTTTAAAAGGGTGTCTGGCGAGTGGCCCTTAACCCAGGCCCAGCGACGCCCCCTGGAGACCCTGGATGCGCGGAGAAAGCTGGTCAGCGGGCCAGCGGGCGACCCGAGCTGGGGAACAGACCCGGTGGGGAGCAGCAGGGCTCCGCCGCCCCTCGGCCTGCCTGCCCCCGCGGTAGGGACCCCGTGCCTGAGCACGAGGGCCCCTTTCCCGAGGTCCCGCCGTCCTGCCCCAGAGCCCGCTCTTCCCGCGAGGCCGGCGGCTTCCAGAACCCCAACAAGAGCCCGGTGGGCAGTGAGGAAGCCTCCTGCAGGAGACAGACGCCGTGCTGGGGATGTGGGGTGAACGGGCCCGGGAAGTCGGGGGGACAGGAGCGGCCGCGGTGCATACAAACCCCAGCTGGGCCGTGAGCCTCTGCCCAGACCAGGTGACGGGGCGGTGAGGGGCCGTCACCATGACGCCAGGCCTGGGATCTTCAGTGAGGAAACAAGGCGGCCGGGGAGCAGAGCCCTCTGAGAACCCCGGGCCCAGGGCCAGTGCCACCACATCGGCACCTCTGAGCTTCGAGACCCACGGGACACGTGCTTTGTCTCACCTCGCTCCCGGATCGGGGGAAGTGGCGGCCGTGCGTTCAGTCTCGTTTGAGATGAGAACCACACGGCAGCACCTACAGATGCCCCCCAAGTTTTGATCCCCTCCTCCGCTTCATCATCCGCCCCAGCAGGGGAGTGCCCGCTGAGGTCCTCGCTGCGTCCCGCCCCCCAGATCGGGGTCCCTCCACACGAGGCTTTGCTTACCACCTGGGACCGCCTGAGACCCAAGCTTTCAGGTCGACTGGGGAAAATCTGGAGCCCAGCCCCTCGTCGTCACAACCCGGGGGCCTGCGGCCCCCGGTTGCCGTAGAAACCCCACAGCCTGGGCCCCGTTTGATTTCCCAGCACCCCGGAGCACGGCTGCTACATCTCTGGGCTGGGCTGGGCCACCGTCGCTGCCCTTGGCAATGATCCAAAACCAGCTGGTCGTTTGCCGTTTGGAACAGAAAACCCTGCTGCAGAAGAGACTGTCGGGAGCAGAAGGACCCCAGAGGAAAGAGCTAACGTTTATTTATGACCCTCCGATCGCGGGGCTGTGAGAGCCGTGCTTCCTGTTCTCGTGGTTTCTCGGCAGCCCCATTTCCAGTTGAGAGAGTCTGAAGCCAGCACGCTCTGCCGACGGCCCCGGCCGGCCCCCCGGGGCCTGGGTCGTGACCGAGGAAGCAGACGGCAGCCGCGGCCACCAGGCCAGGCCTGGCACTGAAGTCTGGGAACAGCCTGCCTTCTCGGAGCACCTGTTCAGTTCTCCCCCAGACTCCTGGCCGCAAATCCCTCAGACGCAGGCAGGTGAGGCGGGAAAGATCCCAGAGGGCACTCGTCGGTCCCTCCCATGCCAGCACCTGCCTGAGCCCAGCATAGCTGCGGCGGGTGGAGGTCTGGCTTCCAAAACTCCAGACAGCTGGAGCCCTGACCACGTCATGAGGAAAGGGAGGACCGCTGGAGGCTTCTGGAAGGGATGGAGCAGGAGGGAGCCATTGAACATTTCTCGACAAGTGGTGGCCGTGGGCGCCCAAGTAGCACCCCTGGTGAAGCTTGGGGCAGGGCTGAGGTCACGCAGGGCCTTGTATCAGTCAGCTCCTGCTGCATAACAAACACCTACAAATGTCCACAGCGGGCAAAGTCAGACTAGATGGGGGCTGACCCCAGGCAACCACTTGTGTGTGGGTCTGCTCCTCTGCGGACCAGGGGCCCGGCTGGGACATGTGACACAGCACGGTGATGGCACAGGCCCGGGAGGAAGAACAGAAAGCCTTTCTGACTCTGAAGGCGCAGGTCCGGAACCCGCACCCTCTCCTACCCGTGGCCAACGCCGGCCACACGGCCCTGCGCCACCAGGGCCCCGGATGTGCACGCCTCCTTCCGTGGGGGGACGGTCTCACGTCAAAGAGCTTGGCCACGGGGCAGTGTGAAGAGCCATAGCCTCCACTGCCATCTGCCACGGCAGCCTAAGAAACTCGGACGTGATCCAGGGAGCCATCGGCAAGCCGCACGAGACAAGGGCCACGGTGTGGGGCAGGGGGCTGCTACAGGGCCACCTTGCGAGGGACGGGTGACCGTGGCCTGGCTCCGGAGGGTGAGAGGACAGAGTTTAGAAGCCAAGCCCTCTGTCCCTGGACGCTGCTGGGTGCCAGGATGGGGGGCCAGCCCATGCTCGGGGGTGAGCCCCCGGGTCTGGCTGTGAACTGGGGCGCAGGGACTAGGGGCGCAGAGGCCACGGGGCGGGGAACCCACTGCCCAGTTGCAAGGCTGACGGCCGTCTGCCACTGAGACTGTGTGGGTCCCTACAGAGCCATCCCACCCCGAGGGGACCGGGGCGGCTGTACCCTCCCACGGACCCCCCACCTCACCGGTCCCCCCGGATCCCATGGGCTCCTGCACCGGGCTGCCCGTCGCCCCCTCCTAGCTCAGGCGCCTGACCCTCCAGGGGACTGCGAGCCTGGAGACCGTCCCCGTGGCCTCAAGGGTCAGGCAGATAGACCTTGGCCCCTGCCCATCTCCCATGAGGGAGGAAAGAAGCAGCTGGTCACCGTGGAAACCTGCTGGCCGGCGCCCCCTTGCTCCATGGCCCCTGCAGGCCCGGCCCTAACCCCGTGCCTGCTGCCAGGAGTCCCCAGAGTGGCAGGGCAGGACAAACGTCCTCCAGAGCCAACAGCTCCGAGACCTCTCCAGCGTCTGCTGTGGACACCTGCTTCTCCACGGCACCCCGGGTTTATCAAGCGGAAGGTCCACGGGAGGGAAACCCAAGACACCCCTGTGTCAGGGGCCAGGCTGGCATCCGTCCCGCCCACCCTGGACCCACCACCACGCGCCCCGATCCCCTGCGTGGGACACCTTCGGGACCCCTACCCCGAAAGCGCTCCCTTAGCCAGTGCCCCTCAGCCCACGTCCCTCTAAATAAACTCAGCCACGAGGAGAGCTATTCGTGGCGCGGGCAGGGTGGGCCCGAGTCCTCCCCGGGGCCCCGCTCGGCGTTCTGCCTGCTGGGAGCCAGCACGTGGGGGGTGCGCGGCTGGTCCCGCGGCTCCCGGGTCTGTGGGCGTCTGCACGACTGCCGCCCGGTGTCCCTGAGCTCGCCTGCAGAGCTGCTCCTCTTCCCATCCCCCCCAGAGAACCAGGCTGGTCCCCGCGAGGCCCGGTCCCTCCTCCCCAGATCACGCGGGCCCCGGTTCTGATGGGGGCTCCCGCTGGGCGTCTGGGAGGAAGGCGCTCTCCCCGCACCGGGCTCTGCCCAGCCTCGGTCTCCCCGCTCACCTCGCCCCACCTGGGTCTCGGGCCCCAGCCCCCTGCTATGGGACGCCCCCTGCTCCCCTCTTCACAACCTGAGAGCTTTAGGTTTGGGCTGTGCTAGAGTCCTGGGGTGCACCCCTCCCTGCCCTAAAAAGGGGGGCCGGTGAGAGAGAGGGCCTGCTCCCTGCTTCTGCTCAGCTTGGCGATCCACACGCAGGGCAGGGTCAGAAAAACAGGGAAGGGAGGGAGTGCCCGGCCGTCCCCCAAAACTGGCCCTGCTCAGGGACCCTTACTGCATCGGGGCCGCAGGACAAGGCCCCTGCGCCCGCACAGATAGGGGGGCAGAGGAGGGCCAGGCGGAGGCAGCAGGCCACCGGGGGCTTTCCAGAAACCAGAAGCCCACCCTGCGGGATGCCCACCACCCACCTCCCTGGAGGAGGAGGGGGAGACACGAGGATGGCTTACATCCCTCCCTCGGCAGTGAGCTCACTACCTGTCTGATCTGTCAGTACAGCACGGACGGGCGGCCCTCCCTCTTCCTGCCCCTCCCTCCTGCCCCTGCCCGCCCCGCACCCCTCACACACACGTATGCACACACACCCACACTCACATACTCAGGTGCACACTCCCACTCAGGCATACACACACGTGTGTGCACACTCATGTGCACTCACACACCCACACGTGTCTGCGTGCTCGCACCTATGTGTGCACACACACGTAAGTATCCACGATTGAACACACGTATGCACACACTTGCCCACACTCACAGAATCACACGTGCAGGGCGGGGACAGGGTGGGGGGACGCCGCACAGAGTTCTCAGTCCCTCTACTCACGACTGCCCTGCAGCGATGGGAGACCCGGGCCGCGTTCCTAGGCAGGGAGCAGGGGGCTGCTGGCCCGGCGTCCGCACAGACGGAAGGGGCCCTCTCGGCTTTCCGGTGTCCGGCGCACTCAGATGGCCTCGGCCGCAGCCTCCGCACCCGGCGAGCCCCCGTCTGGCTGCCAGCTCCGCCCCCTTGTCCCCCCGCCCCCCCCCCGCCCCCAGCCGCCACCTTCTCCTGTGAGGTCTGACCCCACCGATGCTGCCTGTCAGAGCGATGGCTCCCCACCGCCTCTGGGACCAGGCCCGGGGGCCAGACGCTGCTGGCCTGGCCGGGCCGTGCCCCCCCTGCCCCCTCCCTGGGCGCCCAGGCTCTGGAAACCTCCTCAGGGGCCTCCTTCGCTCTGGAAGGGCCGGCTCGCTGCCTGGGAATGTCTGGCCCTGGGGTGGAGAACCCGGGGTTTTCAGCTCCACTCAGCTTCCCGGCAGCCAGCCCCCCTTCTCCCCACCCCCCCCCCCGGTCCTCTCTCTATAATGTTTGTCATATTCCTTTAGACAAACGTGTTTATTCCCTGGGAGCCGAAGGGCAGGCGGGAGACAAATAGAGAAGCAAGTGGCCGGTCAGACAGGTAAGGTTCTGGCCAGAAATGAGAGGGAGGCAGGGGTGAGGAGGGGGCACCGGGGTGGGGGGTGGGGGCAAGGGCCGCACGACCGAGAAGACAGTCTGCAGGCAGAGACGGAGGGTGGGGGGCACCGTGAGCCGGGCAGCAAGTGCCAAGGCCCGGGGGCAGGAGCGCCCGGCAGGTGGGAGAGGGCCGCACAGGCGGGAGACAGTAAGTGACCTTCCCAGGGCGCCCGCGGTGCCCGGCCCGGAAAAACACCATTGCCGCCTGGTGGGCTTGCCTCCGCGCTCCCACGTCCCACACGCTTCCACGCACCCATGCACCCGCACGTACACACACACGCACCCGCACACACGTACAACAAACACACGATTCCACACGCGGGCGCACACACAGGCAGGCACACGCACACAAACACGCTGACTGAAACCTTGCACCTCCCTTCCACGTCGGCTTTACAGGCAGATCCGCACACACAGAGGCCACACCGCACGACAGAGCCACTCGGGGGGGCTCAGGATCCACACGCGTGCCCCCTCCACGCTCACGTCCTCCGTGAACAGTGACCCTGACCGTCCAGAGGCGAGACCTCATCGGCCAGGCCACGGGGTGACTGCACAGCCCCCCACGGCATCCAGGGACGCCCCCAAGAGGCAGCTGAACTGGAGCACCCCGCACCCCACACCTCACACCCCACACCCTTAGTTTCTGGACCTCACGTGCTCACCCACTCCTTAACTCGCTGGTTCATTCACTCACAATTCCCTCCCTCCCTCCCTCCCTCATCTCACAGGTCCAGCCCCGCCCAGCCCTCAGGGCCAAGCTGAGGACACAGCCACGCACCAGGCTGGTCCCCAGGCAGTGGACCTACAGGATCAACTGAGGGGAGCTTGGGGGTGTTGACCCTGCGGGGACCAGTCTCCAGGGCAGGCGCTCCTAAGGCACTTCCCGCCTCGGGGAGCTGGCCGCCCTCTCCAGGCCGCTCCAGCCCACAAGCCATTCCTTCCCAGGCATCTCAGGGACATCAGAGCAGCTGTCATCCCAGGCCCACTCTGTGTCCTGGATGGGAAGGCGGGACGTCGTCTGCCAGTGACCTGGAGGCCTGGCACCCAGCCTGACCTCCCGTCCAGGCCGTCACCGCACACCCCACCTCGAGGGGCACGGCGGATGGGGCTGACTGAGCCCGCCAGACCCTCAGGCAGACAGAGGCCGGCAGGGCTGGGTCAGGCCACACCCGCCGGCGGTGAACTCGAGGTGTGTGGTCTCGAGAGCCAAGGCACCTTGGGACGTGAGTGGAAGGGGGCCCGGCCTGACCTCAGCCCACCTTTGTGGACGAGAGCGGCCAAGAGCGGCTGCAGACGCGGTCACCGAGGCAGCTCGCGGACCAGACACGGCAGAAGCGTGAGGCGGGGGGAGCCCACCCCGGGCAGAGGGGCTGCTGTGGGCTGCCGTGTGTCCCCCTCCCCACGTTCCCACGTGGCCGTCCTAACCTTCGGTGCTTCAGAACGGCAGGGCGGGTAAGGCGGGCCTGGGGCGGCCCTGAGCCACGCGGACCCGTGTCCTGTAGGAAGAGGGGATCAGGACACAGACACACAGAGGGACAGCCACGTGAGGACCCAGGGACGAGACGGCATCTACCTGCCGCGCAGGGAGGTCTCCGGGGAAACCGGCCTGACCGTGCCTGGATCTCGGACTCTGGGCCACCAGGACCGGGAGAGGACAC
The DNA here is from genome assembly GCF_018350215.1 of Panthera leo. NCBI lineage: Eukaryota > Metazoa > Chordata > Mammalia > Carnivora > Felidae > Panthera > Panthera leo. Next base: position 202,306,915 of record NC_056682.1, read on the forward strand.
GTTTCTGCTGTTTAAGCCACCTGGGCTGTGGTGCTTTGTTTGGGGGCCGTAGCAGGTTGAGGTGACGCAGCCCAGAGAGGGTGGCACCATCAGAGCTTGGTCTCCAGTGGCCGCGTCACCTCCTGGCCGCGTGGGCTCCAAGTGGTGGTGACCCGGAGCCAGCGGAGTTTTTACTGAGCGACCTGGCCACGCCTGGCCGCTCGGCTCCCTGGAGCCCCCCGATAGGTGCACCGAGACGCAGAGGGGCCCCCGGCCTCTCCCAAAGGGGGCCACGAGCCCCAAGGAGCGGGGAGCCGCGAGCTCCCGACTTTCAGGCCAGACACGGTTTGCACTCGCTTTGCCGGAGGCCCCACCTCCCCGAAGCGGGGCTGCAGCCCTTCCACTGCAGGGGAAACCGAGGCCCGGGAGGGTGACTAGCCAGTTACCAGTGGGGGCGGGAGTGGAGCAGGGCTGGGATTTTAGTCACCCTGCGGCCAGGCCCCTGAGAGGACAGCGTGGACGGTGTCCTCGGTGCCGGGCCCCGGGCCCAGCTCCGTGGACGCCGTTCGGTGCCCTGTCCGGCCCTGCCCACCTCCACCCTCCCGGGGGACATCCCAGGCCGACCCACACCTTCCTGTCACGTTGGGATCATAGAACCATCCAGGAGGCTAGTAAAGACTCATTTTTTCTAAACTTCAATCCCACACCCTGCTTGGTTCCCCGGGGCTTGGGGAACCCCCAGAGGGCCCGGCAGCCTGATCTCACCCCCAGTGGCCGCCTGCTGGGGTGGGAGCAGCGTGGAGGAGGGGGCAGACGGAAACACTGGGTCCCTGTGACAGCGGGCTTCTGGAGTGGTTGGGGTTCTTCGGTGCCCCTGCCCTCCCCGGGCGCTCTCCAGCTGTCCCCAAGACCCTTGCCCTCGGCTCTGCTCCCGAGGCCACCCCACAGCCGCCTGCTGGAGACCTCCTGCCCCCAGTGCTGGTCCCAGCTGTGACCGAAACCCACTTTCTCCCACGTGCCCACCTGACCCCAGAGCACCCCAAAGAGGACGTCCGCGTGTCCTCTGTCCCCCCAGACACCCTCACCACACCGTCGTGGGCAACTCACACAGCCTGGCCTCTGAAATCCCTTATCCCAGGACAGGCCCTGGTTTCTCCCTCGCGGAGGCCCCCACTCCAGGCAGAACTTGCCAACCTCCCCCCGGGGTCAAGCTCTCCCGAAATGTCTCCCCTGACAGACGAGTCAGCCGGCGTCCGGCCAGGAAGCCAAGACTTGGCCAACACGTCCTCATCAATGTCCCCAAGGCTTCTAAGGACACCTCCCCTGACAAGTTAGCACCCCGCCCCTCACCCAGGCCACAGCCATCACTGGGATGACACTCTCCGTTCTCCTCGCTGACTTTCTAGTCATTTCTTAGGGGACCCCGGGGTGAGAGGTCACAGACAGAGAGCCTGGACAGCCTGCGGGCCAAGCCTGCCCCACTCCTCCCACTGTGTGGCCCCTAGGGAGTCGCCTACCCCTGCATGCCTCGGTTTCCCCACTGATGAAACACAGATCATCAGAGTTCACCTCCTAGCATCGGAGGGGCCAATATTTACAAGGTGCTCAGGGAGGCGCCTGGCGCATAACGGAACGGAGGGGATGGAAACCTGGGTGTCTACGGGAGCTCTTTTGCTCCCCCCCAGCCTGTCCTTAGCTCTGGGGCTCAGGCAGCAGGGTGCCCATTCCACACCTGTTATACACGCGCTTTTGTCACCCCCAGGGCCAGAGCCCCAACCTTGTGGGGAGGTGGTGGGGGGTACAGCCGGGCGCACGGCGTGCGGCCGTGACCCAGGCCCACACGACCCACCGCACTGGGACCCACCCCTCCTGCCCGTGGCGTCCATGCGGCCCGGCTTGGGGGTCAGGCCACACTCTGCCGGAGCCCAGGACGGCAGGCAAGGTTGCCGGGGACACAAAGGCCACGTGCCTCTCTCAACGGCTAACTGCCAGGCACACCTGGCAGACGGGCTCGGCTGGTGCACAGGCAGGCCTCGGGAATGCTGACGGGTGGCCAGGCCACCCCGAGGCTGTGGGTGATGACGCGGGGGAGGATCCAGGCTTGGCCCCCCCTCCCCCATGACCTCAGCTGCTCGGGCCCCGCACCCGGGCTGCTCGTTCTGTGCCACCCAGCTGGGCCCCAGTCCTGGGCAACCCCCAACAGTTCCCAAGGTCCACGGGGGGGGGGGGGGGGGGCCTTCAGCTGCCCCGCTCTTCCCTGCGAGCCCACGTGCCACCCCCGATGGTCCCCAGGGGCCCCTGCAAGCCCTTCTTGTCCCTCCCCCCACCGGAAGTCCCAAGGCCCTGCAGGGGTTTGGGGGCAAGTGGGCAAGGTCAAAGGGGGCAGCTGCTTTCAAAGCACTGCCGTGATGGCCAGCAGGACCCTGAAGGGTCACTCCTATGTCCTTGGTGCCCAGCACAGGGTGGGCACAGGGTGAGGGGCCAGGACAGTCACCAGATGGACGATAGATGGACAGATGATGGATGGATGGACAGGCGATGGATGGATAGGCTCAAATGCCCTTCTCATATAGCCAGTGTCACTGCCCTCCAAGGCCCGATGTAGATGGGCTCCTGGCCCAAGTTCCTCTTCTCTCAAAGCTCTGGAGCTCCTGCCCCGCCCCCTCCTCCTGACCTGAGTCCCCACGCCCCTGAGCAGAGACATCAGACAGGGCAGAAAACAAAAAGAGCGATTCAGGGTGGATGCTCTGTCCTTCTGCTGGGTGCCTTTGGGAAAGTACCTCACCCTCTCTGAGCAGCAATTCCCACCTCTGAGCACCCTACTTATTTCTCGGGATTGAGTGAGAGTTAAACGCGACAGCAGACAGACAATCCGACCGGATGAGGGCTTACAAGCAACTCCCAGGCCCGGTCAGGACGCGACGTATAAGGTCTTTCCCGAGCAGCACCACCCCGCGGCCACCTCCTGCCAGCCCGCCCCATGCGTCACAGACGTCAGCCCCAAAGTCTGCTCTTGGCCTGGGGCCTCTCGGGTGCTGTGGGCTGGGCCGCACCCGCGCCTTTACTGCTCATGTTTTGTAGATGAGCAGACTGGCCGAGGGGTTAGCGGCTCGCCTGTGGTCACAGCGCTTAAGGGGCGGAGCGGACTTTGAGCCCCCGGGTCCCCGGCTCGTGAGTGCCTCTCTCTCCGCTGCGCACACCATGCTGGCTCCTTCTCCAAGGCGTTCCTCTGCTTGGGAGGCCCTGCAAAGTTTGATTCAGACGGGTCGCCTTCTCCGGGAAGCCTTCCCTGACTTCCTGTCCCCCACCGGTCTGCTTGGGCGGACGCCTCCTCTCGGCAGGAGCCTTCCAATGCCAGACACCCTGCCGCTGGCTCATTCAACGCTTTCTGCACAGGGCCACGCGCCTGCCCAGGTCTCTGTCCGGCTGGCGCACAGTGGGGCTGCAGCTCCGCTGCCGGTGTCGCTGGCTTCGTCGCGGCTGAACAGCGTCCATCCTCCAGCAGCTATGAGTAAGGCTCTGGTAGCTTCAGCCAAGATCTTTTCATTAGCTCTGTGTTTGTTTGGGCTGTTTTTGCCCTTTTAAAGTAAAAATAGTTTATTTTTAACGTTTTGATGCCGTTGTTTTCTTTCAGGAAGGTGCAAACATAAGAAACCCATGCCTGTTTCTTTTCTTGGCTGCACACGTCCGCGAGCGGCCGCCTCCTCAGACGCCCTGAGGCTCGGTCAGGGCTCTGGGTGAGGGGTGGCGGAGGGAGTGGTGCCCAGGGGCGGGGTAGGTGCTCGGGAGGGGGAAGGAAGCTAGGGACTCACCCCCTGGGGACAAGACTGAGACACAGAGGAGGCCTCGAGGACCCTCCCGGCAGGAACACGGTGTCCTCGGCCGGGGCAGCCTCCCTCCCCCCCACCCCCAGGGCCTCCACGACGACGCCGGCTGGGCACCGATTGCGGGGCACAGCCCCGCCCCAAGCTCACAGGGCACAGGGGGAGACGGAGGGGGGCCGCGGCCGCACAAACGGGTCTGGAACGCCTCCCGCAGGCGACGCTGCTGAGCTGAGCCCCGAAAGGAGAGCAGGAGGCCGGCAGATGACCAAGGCCGGGAAGGAGGCTGCCAGAGGCGCCAGAGAAGGTCGCGGTCAGTGCGTCTGGCCAGACGAGACCCAAAGACTCGCCGGTGCGTCCACCCAGTGACTCGTTTCTCCAAGAAACCGTTGCTGCCCTGTGCCCCTCCCCCACCACGCCAAGGCCTCCAGACACAGACAAGGAGCAGACAAGGCCCTAGAAGGCTCTAGCTGCTTCCGGGCCAGGAAGGGAAACAGGCGGCTCAGGTGGAGGCTCGGGAGAGGGAGGTCTGAGTCCTTCCCGGGGAGTTAGCATCCACCCCGCCACCTGACCCAGGACAGGAAGGAGGCGGGGCTCTAGCCGCCGCTGAGGGTGGGCCGCGGGAGTGCAAATTCCCGGGCAGGGGTGGTCCACACAGGAAGGCCGGCCGAGGCTGGAGCCGGAGTCCCACCCTCACGAAGTCTCCGCGGGGACGGCAGTGACGCAGGGCCACCCCCGCCAGCCCGCAGTCAGCCAGTGACCCCCACCGACACCCGCTGTGCGCCAGGCCCGGGACTCCCGTCCGGGTCTCTATTCCTCCCTTTGCTGCCCCCCCCCCCCAGGAAGGCCACGTGGAGTCTCCGAAGAACCGACGACGACGCCAGACGGCCGTGGATGGTGCTCTCCCCGGAAGAGAGCAGCGGGACGCATGGCCGAGGCCGGGGCCCGCCCCCAGTTCACCAGCTGTGCTGGGGCAGCGGGATTGGATCTGTGACCAGCCCGGTGCCGGCGAGAGGTCTCTCCCCTCGGCCCTCTATCAGCACCAGGCCTACAGTGGTGTTACCCGCCCCAGTGTTCCACTTTCAACCCCCTTCCCGGCACCTTCCCTCCAGGGGCCCTCCGAACCGGCAGCCTGGCTCCACCCCACCGCCGCCTGGGAGCCCCCTCCCCGCACCCCTTCCGGAAGGACAGCCAGCCAGAGTCCTTGTAAAGCCAGGGTCGCCCCCAGCCGCGCCCTGCAGACCACGTCCCGTGGCCCCCGGCTGGGAGGCGGTGGGGACAGGGGGCCTCTGGCCTGGTGCTGAATCCCGACTCTTACGGACAGGCCTGGGCCCTCCCTGGAACCCAGAGGGGCCCCGGCGTCTGGGCGGCCGAGAAAGGCTATGTATGGACCTGGGCTGTCTGCCCCCAGGTGGGCCCCCGCGGGACGTACTGGGCGCCAGGCCACGGCAGGCCCCACCGCGCTCCCACGTGGGGAGAGATGCTAGGGGAGGGAGGCTGGCCGCCAAAGCGTCGCTGCGAAAGGCAGTGAGTTGTCACTCGGGCGACAGCGTCCGTGTCTCTGAAAAGAAGACACGCCCTTTGCCCTTTATGGCCAGTCTACTCTCCGTGGTCTGCCTGAGATGTTATCTCTGGGCCTGGGGCCTGGGTTATATGTCCTCTTCCTTATGACTTCCCCTGAGACAGCCCAACGAGCAGCATTTATGGACCACCTCCTGCATACCTGGCCCTGGGTTAGGGCAGCATTTATGGACCACCTCCTGCATGCCTGGCCCTGGGTTAGGGCAGCATTTATGGACCACCTCCTGCACGCCTGGCCCTAGGTTAGGGCAGCATTTATGGACCACCTCCTGCATACCTGGCCCTGGGTTAGGGCAGCATTTATGGACCACCTCCTGCATACCTGGCCCTAGGTTAGGGCAGCATTTATGGACCACCTCCTGCATACCTGGCCCTGGGTTAGGCAGCATTTATGGGCCACCTCCTGCATACCTGGCCCTGGGTTAGGCAGCATTTATGGGCCACCTCCTGCATACCTGGCCCTGGGTTAGGGCAGCATTTATGGACCACCTCCTGCATACCTGGCCCTAGGTTAGGGCAGCATTTATGGACCACCTCCTGCATACCTGGCCCCTGGGCTAAAAAGAAAGGGGAGGTGCCACGTGTAAAACATGGTGTCTGGGGACCCTGCTAGTGTTGGTGACAGGAGCTGGACGTTGAGATGGCCAGAGGCCAAGAGGCCAAACCCCCAGGCATCTGTCGCTGCTGCCGATGGGAAGGTCCTGCCCTCTGGCCCTTCAGGACAGAGAGTGGCCTCCCTGCTCCCCAAGTACTGACCGCGGCAAAAGAAGACCCTCCAGCCCAGTCCCCCATCAAGACACGTGGTGGGGACAGCCGTGCCCCCCCCACACCCACACACGAGCATGCACACACCTGCTGCGGTCCTGTGTGCACGCGCACGTGCCCGGGGCACACATAGTCACGCGCACACGCGTGCTGAGGTCCTACACACAGGCTCTCCTTGCCGCAATCTTGTGGGAAGTTCCGGGAGACTGTGCCACCCGCCGCATCTCCGCGGTCTCCTTGGCAACCTCCCCGACGCAGTCTCGGCTGGGGTCCCAGAGCCTCCAGGAGGAGCGTGGCCCTTACTACCCTCTGCGGCCTTCCCAGGAGAAGACCTCTCAGGGCCGAGGGGCAGATCTTGGGAGGGTTTCGGGCGCAGCACTGGGGGGCCGCCGCAAACCGCCCGCACCGAACCCGCTCTGACCCCAAAGCACCGCTCGACCCTCTGCGGGCCGAGGCCTCACTGGATCTCAGCCTCTACGAGTCACGGAGCAAAGGCCTCCGCCTGAGCAGCTGGCCCGTGGTGGACCCGGCCGTGGCACCAGGGTTCTGGGCCGGCGGCCCGGAGGAGGGGCTGCTCTGTAGGGAGCCGCCTGCCCTCCGTCAGTGAAGGTGTCAGACGGGCTGAGGCCGGTGAGCCAGAGCCCCGGGCTCGCATCCCGGCCGTGCCGTGCAGGGGCTGGGCGACTGTGGCCACGAACCTCTCCGACCCGCCGACCGCGAGTCCAGGTCCGACTGGGGGAAGGGAGCATCTTTCGGAGACGAGTTCGCCGAGCCAGAAGGACCAGGCTGCGGGGAGCCGGGTGGGATGGGAGATCACGCTCCCGGCCGGACGCGTAAAGAGCTCCTATGAAATGTGAAAACAAACGACCAAAAGCTAACAGAACAACGACAGCAAAGAACAAAAGACGCAAACAGACCGGACACGGAGAGAGAAACGCAGACGGTCCTCCGACATCCAAAGTGGCTGAGCCTCACCTGGTGGGACGCAAATGAAACTTCTTCCCGAGATCCCGCTCCTTGGGGATCGGAGCGCGGCTGTCCCAAAGCCTCACGGGTGCCCCCTCGGCAGGCGTGTGGGGACGCAGGCGGCCTCCCCCTCTGCGGGCAGGGACACGAAACGCTGGTTGATCCGGGGAACGGTTTGTGGCATGACGAAAGCAGAGATGCGGTGACCTTTCAACCCAGCGATCGGCAACTACCCTGAGGACACACACCCAAGCGTGAGACGCGCGAACACGGGGACACCGCCCGGGGTGTCTTCACAACGGGAACGTGCCCGCCGTCCTTCCACCAGGGCCCGGCTGGGGAAACCGAGGTCCACCTCCACGGCGGGGCGGGCAGCAGCCCCAGGAAGGGCTGGGGCTGGGCTCTGTGCCCCGGCAGACGGCTCTCCAGGATGCGGCCCGCCTTCCGTGAAGGCAGATGGCACACCTCTGGGCTTGAGTCTCTGCCTCGGCTGTGACAGAGCGGCCGGACGGGACAAGGCTCCGTCACACGTGCGTGTAAGTCGGGACCCGACCCGAGACGCGGCTGTTGGGCCTCAGACAGGCCAGGCAGGACTGTGGGCCCAAAAGGACGCGAGGAAGCTGCACGTTCTCCCCGCTTTCTGCTGGAGGGACCGTCTGGACCACGTCCGGGGAGATGGGGCCCAAAGCAGCATCGTGGACCCACTGCGCTCTGTCAGAGTCCGGGAGACCGAGGGGCCGGAATCCGAGGGGCAGAGGACGGACCAGAGAGGAGGCTCAGGATGTGCCCGGGGTTGCCTCTATCTTCTCAGCACCAAGCCGCCCGGGCACATGGCAAGGGGAGCAAAGCTGGATCGAGAGCGGCTGCCAGGGAACTGGGGGCCGAGGGGAAGGTCTGGAGGCCACGCGGTGCTGGGAGCCGCTCTCGTCCCGACCGGCCAGGCTCTCCCCCCCCCCCCCCCCCCCGCAGCGAGGCCCCGGCCAGATCCCCCACCTCCCCGCCCCGGCCAAGCTTGCGGCCAAGCATCAGGAGGACCGTGCGGACCGGCCGGGACGATAACTGCCAGGCAGGACACAGTCCAACGGTCCAGACTCAACACGGGAGGGTCCCCAATGTCCAGGCTGCATAGAAAGATGGGACTCGAAGAGTCAGGACCACGCGACCACCCCCCGCGGGGGAGATAACGAACAGGAAACATCGGCGGTGCTGGAAGCCGCAGTCCAGCCCCCCGAAACGGCCGTCACACACACGCTCAACAGCTCCAAGGCGCGGATGTCCACCGCCGGGAACCAGGGGGAGAATCTCGGCCGAGGGCGCGAGGTTCCAGAAAGAACAAAATGGAAATTCTCACACTGAGAAGTATCATCGGGTGAGCTCTCCGGCAGTGGAGGCTGCAGAAAAAAAGGGTTAGTGGACGTCAGACAGAAAGCATCCAATCTGAAGGAAAAGGGGAAAACAGGATTGAAACCCAGAGATTCAGCCCCACGGGGAGCCACGGCCACGTGGCCTCACACAGGCATTCGGTGCCGAGCCCGACTTGGGGTCCGGGAAAGAGAGGAGGGAAAGGATGTAGTAGGAAAAAAATAAGGATTGGAAGAAATAACGGCCCCAAATTTTCCAAACATGATGACAAGTACCAACCCACTAAGCAGAACACACACACACACACCACACCAAGGCACTTCATAATCAAACGCGGAAAACCAAAGCGAAAAGTCAAGTCTTAAAAGCAGCCAGAAGAAAATAAAAACATTTCATGTAAGTGAAAACTAAGAAGCAACTTCTAGCTTCTCGTTAGAAACGACGTGCTATATGGGGCACCTGGGTGGCTCAGTCGGTTAAGCGGCCGACTTCAGCTCAGGTCACGATCTCGCGGTCTGTGAGTTCGAGCCCCGCGTCGGGCTCTGGGCTGATGGCTCAGAGCCTGGAGCCTGCTTCCGATTCTGTGTCTCCCTCTCTCTCTGCCCCTCCCCCGTTCATGCTCTGTCTCTCTCTGTCTCAAAAATAAATAAAACGTTAAAAAAAAAAAATTAAAAAAAAAAAAGAAAAGAAACGACGTGCTATGATTTGCATGCACATCCCACCAAAATTCACGTGTTGAACCTAAACCCCCAAGATGGTGGTCTTAGGATGGGGGGTGCCCTTGGGAGGTGTTTAGGTCATGAGGGTGGGCACCCAGGCCCCCCGGTGCAACGGAGTTCTTGTGAGAGACCCCAGAGAGCCCCTCGCCCCTTCGGCCCTGGGAGGGCTCAGCGAGATCTGTCTATGAACCAGGAGGAGGGCCCACGCCCTGATCTTGCTCTTAGGAAAACCTCTAAAAAGTTTTTCAAAGAGATATAAAATAAGTCAATAGGAGACAGAATGAAATATGAAAAATGTTCTAACAACTCAGAAAAGGCAGGGAAAGAGGGGGGATAAGAAAAAACCAAATGCGATCAACAGTCTTAAGTTGTGCGCCCCCTGAATGGGGAGTAAAGGGACCCTCCACTCATGAAGGACTCTTTTTTCTTAAAATTTATTTATTTATTTTGAGGGAGAGAGAGAGAGAGGCAGGGGCAGAGAGAGGGGGACAGGGATCCAAAGCGGGCTCTGAGCTGTCAGCACAGAGCCTGATGCGGGGCTTGAACCCAGGAACCGCGAGATCATGACCTGAGCCCAAGTCGGACGCTCAACCGCCTGAGCCCCCCAGGCGCCCCACTCGTGGACGTCTCATTCGTAACTTCCAGCTCACAGAAGACCGGGCACGAGAGCTTGCTGAACAACACCAGGAGGGGACGCACGGTGCAGGGTGGTGTGGCCATTACCGGAGACAGCGGACCCGGCCCTTCCCAAGTAGAAGCTGGGCAAAGGGCAGAAGGACACTTCGAGCCTAAAACTTAATCGGGAAGGAACTCTTCTAGATTGAGGGCACGAAAGAGACAACCAAAGGACCCAGGGCATGATCTTGGTTCAAACTAACAGCCATGAAAGAGACTTGGGGACACGGGGGACGCTTTTCTTCTGGACAGGACATCAGACGCTACGCGGGAAGTGATTGTTAAGCTTCTCAGGTGGGATCATGGAGCCGTGGTCCTGGAGGGAACGTCCGTCCTTTTAACAGACGCGGGCTGAGGGACGAGGGGTCGAGTGTCACAGTGTCTACGGCCCACGCCGATTCGTCCCGCCGCGGTTAGAGGACAAAGGAGAGAAAGGACACGCGTGGCAGCTTGTCCGGTCCCTGGGCCCAGGCGGGGGCGCTGCAGGTGTTCATCGTGCTACCCTCCCATGTTATTCTTCCATGATGAAAATGTTCGTAATTAAAAAAACTCCTGCAGTTATCCAGACCAGATTTCCAGGAGACGCAGCCATCTGGTCCCCGGGCCTGCGCCCAGAAGCAGGGAGAGCGGCTCGGCAGCCACCGCGGCTGTCCCCACGCACTCCAGGCCACCACCGCCACGTGGGTCTTTATTGCCCGAGCCCCAGCATGCCGCGCACCTGCCCATCAGCTCTGATTGTCCTCGAGGGATCCGTGTGGTTTACTCACTTCACCCTAATCCGATCATTCTGTCCTTGGACCTCAGAGGCGAGTCGGGGACCCAGGATGACAGACTCGTCGCTTTGGAGTGGGCAGGAGGGGGCGAAGACGCCAGAGCCCCCGGGGGCTGCCGGCAAATGGCTCCAGAGCACGAGGGATCCGCGCCAGGGCAAGCTAACGCTGCAGGAGCCGCACGCGGAGGTTGAGGACTGTCCTTGGTGACATCTGGAACCACTGGAGCATGCCTCTCCTGAAGCTGCCACTGCCTTTCGATTTGTTTTTAATTGGAGAGAGAGAGAGAGCATGCGAGCGAGAGGGGCAGAGGCAGACAGAAACAGAGACAGGGACAGAGAGGGAGAACCTCAAGCGGGCTCCGCTTTCCGTGCACAGCCCGACCCCGGGCTCCATCCCACGACCCTGGGGTCACGACCTGGGTGGAAATCAAGAGTCGGACGCGAGCCCCCGAGGCGCCCCCCGAGCCGCCCCCACCGCCAGGCTGGTGCGTCGCAGAGGCCAACGGGTTCCCTTACCTGCACTCACTTGCACCCGAAAGCACCCTTCTGTGCTACCCAGTTCTACAGGGGAACCTTCCAGGACCTCACTTACAGCCTTCAATCAGGACACCGGTTTGGTGCGTAATCCCCAAATCTGTGTCTTGCCTCCCAGGCCCCAGGAGTGTAAACCCTAAAAGGCAGGAAGGGGAGGGCGGGTGCAGGCCGGCGTGCCAACGCCACGGAACCGTGAGAGCTGGCGGCGTGCAGACCGGCTGTCTGCAGAAGGGAAGCCAGACGCTCCCCCGCGTGCAGAGCCAGGGGAGGGCGAACGAGAACCACAACAAGATATCGCTTCACGCCCACCGGGCTGGCGAAAGTTCAAAACGAAGATAATACCAAGTGCTGGCAGGGATGGGCTGCGCCTGGAATGCATGCACACCGCGGTGGGCGTGTAAATTTGTGAAGCGCACGTTGGAAGGCACGGGGCACAGACGCGCACACGTATATGCACATAGCTGTGTTATTTGCATGCGTGTGGGGGGTACGTACACGTGTATAGACGGCAAGATATCGGCAGCCGGTGGCTCTGCCTGGAGGGCATTCAGGCGATCGTGGTCCCGTTCCCTCAACTTTCCTGTTTGCTCGAAAATGCTCGAAAATAAGCCGGGGAAAATAAACTAGAAGAAGGCCGGTGGGGGGAGAAAATTCTACGCAGAACCAGTGGACAAATAGCACGAAACAGAGCAGAAGCTTCCAACTTAAGTGAACCAGAAGCTGCGCTAAATAGAAGTGGACCGGGGCGCCTGGGTGGCTCAGTCGGTTAAGCGTCCGACTTCGGCTCAGGTCACGATCTCGTGGTCCGTGAGTTCGAGCCCCGTGTCGGGCTCTGGGCTGATGGCTCCAAGCCTGGAGCCCGCTTCAGATTCTGTGTCTCCCTCTCTCTCTGCCCCTCCCCCATTCATGCTGTGTCTCTCTCTGTCTCAAAAATAAATAAACGTTAAAAAAAAATTTTTAAACAAAAAAAAAAAAAATAGAAGTGGACCAAGCTCCAGTTAAAAACCCGACATTCGCGGGGCACCCGGGGGACCCAGTCGGTTAAGCATCTGTCTCTTGATCTCAGCTCAGGTCTCGATCTCGGGGTCATGGGTTCAGGCCCCGCGTGGCGCCCCGCACTGGGAGTGAAGCCTACTTTAAAAACCACAAACGTTTGCAGGTGGAAACGGTCGGCTGGAGTTAGAAAAGGCGAACCGATATCCAAAAGATTCTGCGCGCGGCATGCATCGGGAGCATTCCCTCCGAAACGACTCTGGGTCACTCGTGTGACAGAGGCCACCTCCAGACACAGGGAGAGCTGGGGTGGAGGGAGGGGCGACCCTCCCTCACCCTGCACGTGGCACCTCTAAAGTTCCCTGGGCTTCTCAGTTGACTTTACAAGGGAAGAGTTCCCAGCAGGCGGCTTTGGTCCTTTCCTTCAAGTCAAACCTTTGTGGGTTCCTCTTCCTCTCACTTCACCTCCATGTGTGCTCCCTGCTGGCCTGGAAAAGCTCACTACCTAAGACATTGCTCGGGGCCAAAGGTCAGGAAAAGCCAGGCACCTGTGGAATGCAGCCTGGAAATTCACCTGGGAGGCTACATCTAGAAGTTTAGGGCGCCGTGAAGTCTGACCCGGAAGTGCAGGCACACCAGGGAACGTACACCCGGAAGGACAGGTGCACCAGGGAAATTACACCCGGAAGGACAGGTGCACCAGGGAACGCACACCCGGAAGGACAGGTGCACCAGGGAACGCACACCCGGAAGGACAGGTGCACCAGGGAATATACACCCGGAAGGACAGGTGCACCAGGGAAATTACACCCAGAAGGACAGGTGCACCAGGGAACGCACACCCGGAAGGACAGGTGCACCAGGGAAATTACACCCGGAAGGACAGGTGCACCAGGGAAATTACACCCGGAAGGACAGGTGCACCAGGGAAATTACACCCGGAAGGACAGGTGCACCAGGGAAATTACACCCGGAAGGACAGGTGCACCAGGGAAATTACACCCGGAAGGACAGGTGCACCAGGGAAATTACACCCGGAAGGACAGGTGCACCAGGGAAATTACACCCGGAAGGACAGGTGCACCAGGGAAATTACACCCGGAAGGACAGGTGCACCAGGGAAATTACACCCGGAAGGACAGGTGCACCAGGGAACGTACACCCGGAAGGACAGGTGCACCAGGGAAATTACACCCGGAAGGACAGGTGCACCAGGGAAATTACACCCGGAAGGACAGGTGCACCAGGGAAATTACACCCGGAAGGACAGGTGCACCAGGGAAATTACACCCGGAAGGACAGGTGCACCAGGGAAATTACACCCGGAAGGACAGGTGCACCAGGGAACGCACACCCGGAAGGACAGGTGCACCAGGGAACGCACACCCGGAAGGACAGGTGCACCAGGGAAATTACACCCGGAAGGACAGGTGCACCAGGGAACGCACACCCGGAAGGACAGGTGCACCAGGGAACGCACACCCGGAAGGACAGGTGCACCAGGGAAATTACACCCGGAAGGACAGGTGCACCAGGGAAATTACACCCGGAAGGACAGGTGCACCAGGGAAATTACACCCGGAAGGACAGGTGCACCAGGGAAATTACACCCGGAAGGACAGGTGCACCAGGGAACGTACACCCAGAAGGACAGGTGCACCAGGGAACGTACACCCGGAAGGACAGGTGCACCAGAGAGTCTGCTCCTGAAATTGCAGGTGCAGCAAGGAATGACTCTGTGCCCAGCAGGGCATGGGCCCCAGGGACACTGCCTGCTTCACCTGGGGACATGCCTGGGCTCTCTTTCTAATTTCACAGCGCTCGCAGGATTCAGCTCATCCCTGGGCTGGCCAGTCACACTCACCTCGGAAGCTGCCTATTCGGAGAGACACAGGAGGCTGGGTCTGGCTTTCTGCCCGGTGGAGGGGACCCGAGAGGCCCTGGAGACCGAGGGGCCCCTTCTTTCCAGGGGCCCTGAATTTTCCGGGCCGCTGCTCCCAGGCTTGTGTCTCTGCCCCGTCTCAAAGTTGGCCCCACTGCCCCCACACGTGGCCAGGAGGTGAGGCTCCCCCACAAGCACCCAGCTCCACGGGAATGCGGCCCTGGTCGTCTCCAAAGACTGAAGGACGTGGCTGGGCGGGGGTCCCAGCTTTGCTGTCCCGAACCCGCAGAAAACTCGCCACCCCTCTTCTCTGAGCTGTGATGTCCAGGACACCTGGTGCCCCAGGGCGGGTACCTCCGTTCCGCCCGGAAGCTGAGACTGAGGTGGGGCCACAGGTGCAGAGGGGAGAGCCTGCAGGGCCCCGGCCTGCGCAGAACCGAGTTCGAAGCCGGGCTGCCCCGCGGCCCACGGACGGCAGGAGGACTGTTGGACTCCACGTCCATGTTTATGGCGTGGCGATGATGATAGGTCCACGTCCCGTGCCGTTACGGGAAGTGAAGAGGGGGAGATACAACTGACGTTTCCGGCCGGGCAGTCGCGGCTACGGTGGGACCTCCCTGCCGCGCCCCTCGTCCTCACCGGCCTCACCGCCTGAGCCAGGTGGGCACTGAGGGACCATCGTGAGGCGTGCGGCTGCCTAGCTCCCAGGGCCGTCCGGGCCGTTGTGAGCGCAGGTTCCCCACGATCGAGGGAAGGAGGCCTTTCCCTGGACGACTCTGTGTGCCAGCGTCTCCTGTTTTCCTGCGGTGGTGCACTCGAGCCCCCATAAAATACAAAAATATAAACACAATATAAAAACAAGATACAATGTCGTGGGTAAGATGTGAACATTTTCTTAAAAGTGACGATCCACTGGTGGGAAACCTTCTTCCCCGTCACCGGAAACCAGACGTCCTTCGTCGGGGGTGGGGGGCGGGTGGACGCGCAGTGGCCCGTCTGCCGTGGATACAAAAGAAATCGCAAGATAAACCTTAAACACTACCCCGGGGAAGCCAGACTCAGCCGGCTACATGTCACGTGAGCCCGTCTCTGTGACATCCTGGAAAGGCAAAATGATGGTCACGGAGAAGGGAACCGTGGGGACTCGGGGGGACAGCAGAACGGCTCTGTTTGGCGGGGCGGCCGGACGCACAGCTCGCTGCCCCCGTCCGAACCTGCAGGATCGCGCCCCACTGTCCCCATCAGGTCCGGCGGCCGAGACGAAACACCCCAGGTTCGGGGCTCGAAGCAGCCGAATTTTGTTTCTCACGGTTCTGGAGACCAGAGGTCTGAGGTCGGGATGCCGGCCGCCGGGTTCTGGTGAGGGCCGCTTCCCGGGTGGACACAGCATCCTCCCGCTGTGCGGTCGCCTGGCGGAGACGCGGAGAGAGCTCTCTGGTGTCTCTTCCCAGAAGGGCACTGACCCTGTTGGATCCGGCCCCACCCTTACGAGCGCTTTTCATTTTAATTACCTCCGCAAGGACCCTGTCTCCAAACACTGTCACCCGGGGGGTGGGGGGCTTGGGCATATGCATGGGGTGAGTGGAGGGCCACCCCGGAGCGCATTTTACCGTATGCAAATTTCTTTAATTTAACCACCTTACCAACTTCCCCTCCCTCCACTCCCTTACCTCCACCGAGAGAGCAAGGAACTGAACCGGACTGTCCTTGCCCTTGTCCGTGGGCAGGAGGGTGAGAACCCACGACCGAGACTGAGACTTTGGAACCACAAGCCAGCCCTTGTGACGGGTTCACAGGCTGACCTCACAAGACTGGAGGGGTCCGTGCAGGGCACTGCGCTGAGTGAAATAAGTCAGACAAAGACAGATGCCGTGTGATTTCACTTACACACGGAATCTAAAAAGTAAAACAAAAACCAGACACAGAATCATAAGTACAGAGAACAAACTGGGAGTTGCCAGAGGATACGGGTTGCAGGCATGGGCAGAGCAGGTGGAGGGGATTAAGGGGTACTAACCTCCAGTTATAAAATAAGTCACAGGGATCAGAGATACATCGCAGGGCGTCTGTCACGCTGTCCGGTGACAAATGGGGAGCACGCTTGTTACGGTCAGCACAGCACAACGAAAAGAACTGCCAAATCACTATGCTGAACACGTGAAACGAATGTAACACTGTAGGTTGACTACACTTCAATTAAAAACAAACTCACACAGTCCAACAACTCACATCAGAGTGGAGCTGGGCTGGCAGGCCTCTAGGCACCCGGCAGAAGCAAACACAAATCTCTCCACACCCCGGGATCACCACCAACTTGTACTTTATCTAGTGATGCCCCTAGAGTAATGCAGTGCACAGCCTGCACAACTGTATGCAGCCCCCCCCCCCCACAGGCCTACTTCATCTTAGGCTTCAAAGAATTACCACAAATGAATTTCACTTCCATGAGCAGCTTATAATCAAAAATGCCCAAATACACCAGGAGAAAGGCCCCCTGAACTAGAATGGGCAGGAGGGAAAAAACACAGCAGGCAGACCCTTGAGGACTTCAGATAATGGCATCGTGAGCTACGAACAACGAGAAACCAAAACATCAAAAAGATTTGAAAAATAACCCTGGCCGAAAGACTCGTAGATGGAAAATATGTAACGATGGAGATGCACACTTCATGGATGCATTTTAATCGCAGACGAGACACAGCAAAGGAACAGATGGAGAATCTAAAGACATCGTCCTGACCGCTGTGTGGCGAGTCACAGAGACAGAAGGCATGTGACAGAGAACAAGAGAAGGGGAGCTGGCGCAAAAGCTCTGGCATTCATCTACTTGGACCCCCGGCAGGCGGGAGAGGATGAGGCAGAGGAGACGTGAAAAGAAAGTGGCTGAGCACAGCGGCGTAAGATCGTGTCGTGGAAAATCCCAAAAGAGTCCATGAATAAGGCATCCGAATTAATCAGTGAAGTTGGCAGGCTCGCTGGATACAAATCAAAACACAGACATCTATTACCTGCTGTATGCCCCCAACAAACACTCAGAAATGGAATCTTTAAAAAGACACTGCGTTAGCTTTCCGCCCAAACGGAGCCCACAGATGTGTGTATAGAGAGAAAGGTTTATCTCAAGGAATTGGTTCGCAAGATCGTGGAGGTTTGAGAAGTCCAGAATCTGCAGGCTGGGAACTTGGGAGTCCAAAGGCTGTCTCAGGCCTCCCTTCTCCATGAAGGAGATCAGTGTTTGTTGTATCGAGTCCTTCAACTGATTGGATGAGGCCCACCCCCCATCGTGAAGAGGAGTCTGCTTTACTCCGAGTCTGTAGATTTAGATGTGGATCTCAGACAAAATGCGCCTTTCACAGAAACATCCTGACCCACTATCTGGACGTCACGGCCCAGCCAATTGCACGCATAAAATTAACCATCACAGATACCATTTATAAGAATGCTGATAACACGGAATCTGTAGCAATGACCCTAATGTGCGAGATACGGAGGGGAGAAAATGAAACTCTGTCACCTGTCACTAACGGAGGCTTGAATCAGCGGAGAAAGAAAACAGGTGTGTGACCGGAAGACCCAAAAATATCGTAAAGACATCAATTTCCCCCACAAGTGATTTGTAGGGCCAGTGCAAGGCCATCAACAATCCCCAGTGCCTGTGTGCACACGTAGAATTTGACAACCTGATTCTAAAATTTCCACGGAATTACAAAGCACCGGGAAGAGCCAAGACACCCTTGGGGAATGACCAGGAAGAAGGCTGGGCCCCACAGATCCCAGCATTTCCCGGAGACAGTGAAGAACACCAACAGCAGGACCGCGTCCCTCGCCTCCGGAGATCAACGGAGATGGGGCAGGTTTTTCCTGACAAGCACTTTGGAGACCAGACCATCCACAGAGGAGAAACGATCCCTCAGCCTCCTGCTTCACTCTGTCCACAAAGTTCAATGTCAGGTGGATGAAAGACTTAACTGTGAACCACAAACCCACGGATTGTTTGGAAAGGCATGTGGGGGGCGGGGGGGGGGGGGGTGGAAATGACGTGACTTCAGGGTAGGGAGACGTTCTTTTAAAATTTTTTGTTTAATGTTTTTATTTATTTTTGAGGCAGAGAGAGAGCATGAGCAGGGGAGGGGCAGAGAGAGAGGGAGACACAGAATCGGAAGCAGGCTCCAGGCTCTGGGCTGTCAGCACAGAGCCCGACGCGGGGCTTGAACCCACCGGCCACAAGATCATGACCTGAGCCGAAGTCGGACGCTCAACCGACTGAGCCACCCAGGTGCCCCATGGTAGGGAGACATTCTTAAGCAAGACACAAAGGGCACCCTGTAAAGAGAAAGAGGAATTAATTGGGCCACATCAAAACGGACTACTTCTCTCTGTTCACCAGACCGCACACAGGACATGAAGGCGCAGACCTCGGTGGTGCCCGAGGAAATGCGCGTCAAAATCACTAGGTTCCCCAAAACGTTAAAATCTGACAAAACGAAGCGTCGGCGGGGACGGGCAGGGACCGTCCGTCTCATCAGGGGCCGGGATGCCACAGCGGTGCCTGCAATTCAGAAACTCAGTCCACGGTCTCCGTCGCGTGGAAGGTGTGCACGGCGCGGACGCGTTTGCGGCTCCAGGGCACCTGTCACGCGTGCACCGCAGCGCTGTTTGGGAACGCGGTGCGGGCGTGCGACCGAGCGGCGCGAGCCCGGGGAGCGGGACCTCAGCGGCACGCGCCCCCGCGCAGCCCAGCCAGTGGCCGAGTCCCCGGGGTGGGGAGTCAGGTTCCGGGTTCCAAAGCTGGGGGCGGGGCGGGGGGCGGGGCTTCTTGGGAGCGGCGCCAATCCCGTGTGTCCAGAACGCACTTCACTTCCCTCCTCCCCTTCCTGCCCCCCTCCTCCCCTCCCCCTCCCCCTTCTCCTTCCCTCCCTCCCCTCCCCCTTCCCTCTGCCCCCCCCCTTCTCTTTCCCCCCCACTTCCTCACTCTCTTCCACCCTTTCTCTCTCTCTCTCTGAAAACTCCCCTCCCAGGGACCCTACCAACCACATAAGCTGGAGCCTGGCACACAGTAGGCGCTCAAGCAATGCTTTCTCCCTCCAGCCAGTGCATCTGCTCTGCACACAGCCACTAAGCGCCTACCACATACAGGCTCCAATGACCCAGGGGCCCTCCTGGGACCGTCCCAAGCAGGTGGCCTGAAGGCGGGCAGAGGGGCCAGGCAGCTCCAGGCACGGGACCAGCCACGGGCCGTGGGATCGTGGGAGGGCAGCTGGAGCTCCCCGTGCCACTAAGCCTGGTGTCCTTCAGGAAGGGGCGGGCTGGACAGGGGGCTTCAGGCGAACCTGGAGCAGACGGAGGTCACTGTGATGCGAGGGAACACAGGGGCCCCGGGACCCAGGGAGTCAGGCCAGACCCTTCAGGGAAGACGGCTGACCCACTAGGACAAGGCACGAGTTGTCACTGCTTCATCAGAGAGAGCAAACAGGCCATGATCCCCGACACGGGGCCGGCACCTGCCCCTTTCCCGCAGCTTCTCTGCCTGCCGTGTTCCGGGCGGGGACCGCAGGGCACGCTGCCCGGCTCGGGTTCCCAGGCCAGCTCACTGTCCCAGACCTGGCTCCTGTCGGGCCCTGGGGACGCGTGAAGGGCATGGGCACTGAGCGGCATTTGGGGATGGCCCCAATGCTTGACCGGGCTCCCCTGTGGCAGCGGGTCTGTGCACGATGGAGAGCTGCCCCTCTTCATCAGGTCACGGTCACCACGCTCCTGCTCCCGTGACGGCTGTGGTTTTACATCTGTGTCCATCGCCCCCGCAGACCACGCACTCCACGAATGCACACCCGTGCCGGGGCGCCTGGCCACGCCCCACGTGCGCCAAGCCCACGGCCCTCATCCTGAACCAACGTCACACGGCAAGTAGGGGGAGGAGCCGGATTTACATTGGAAGCCTTGGCACGAGGTCCCAGGCACCTACCACTGCACTCGGGATCCCAGATCTTTGTGGGGGCAAAGCGGCCCAGTGAGGGGGGAGGGGCAGAGAAGGGGACGGGGCCCATGCCTCCCAGCGCTGAGATGCCTGTGGGTCCAGAGGGAGCTCCTTTGGGTTGTAGATACGCTTTCTAGTGTCGTCTACCTGGTCCTTTAGTAAATAGTTATTGGACGGATGGATGGATGGATGGACGGAGAGACAGAGGGATGGATGGATAGATGGATGGACAGACGGATAAACAGATAGAGAGATGGATGGGTGAGTGGATGGATGGATGGATGGATGGATGGATGGATGGATGGATGGACGGACAGACGGAGGGATGGATGGATAGATGGATGGACAGATGGATAAATGGATGGAGAGATGGATGGGTGAGTAGATGGATGGATTGGTGGATGGATGGATGGACGGATTGATGGATGGATGGACGGACAGATGGACGGACGGACAGATGGATGGATGGATGGATGGATGGATGGATGGATGGTTGGACGGATGGATGGACAGACAGATGGACAGATGGATGGATGGATGGACGGATGGATGGATGGATGGACGGATGGACAGATGGATGGATGGACGGACGGACGGATCGATGGATGGATGGATGGATGGACAGATGGATGGATGGATGGATGGATGGATGGACGGATGGATGGATGGACGGACAGATGGATGGATGGACGGATGGATGGATGGACGGACGGATGGATGGATGGATGGACAGATGGATGGATGGATGGACAGATGGATGGATGGACGGATGGATGGATGGACAGACGGAGGGATGGATGGATAGACGGATGGACAGATGGATAAATGGATGGAGAGATGGATGGTGAGTAGATGGATGGATTGGTGGATGGATGGATGGACGGATTGATAGATGGATGGATGGATGGATGGATGGATGGATGGATGGAAGGATGGACAGACGGATGGATGGATGGATGGATGGACGGATGGACGGACAGATGGATGGATGGATGGATGGATGGATGGATGGATGGACGGACAGACAGAGGGATGGATGGATAGATGAATGGACGGACGGATAAATGGATGGAGAGATGGATGGATGGACGGATGGATGGACGGATTGATGGATGGATGGATGGATGGACGGACGGACGGATGGACGGATGGATGGATGGACAGATGGACAGACGGATGGACGGATGGATGGACAGATGGATGGATGGACGGATGGATGGACGGATGGATGGACGGACAGACAGAGGGATGGATGGATAGACGAATGGACGGACGGATAAACGGATGGAGAGATGGATGGGTGAGTAGATGGATGGATGGGTGGCTGGCTAGGCAAGTGGATGGTGAAGTAGTGACTAAATAAGTTTCTAGTCTAGCAGACCAGTGTCCCTCTGAGGTCCCGGTCCCAGTCCTGGCTCCTCCGCGAACTTGCTTTCTGACTGCAGTGAGCGCCTGCCCCTCCCTGGGCTGTTCCCCGGTCTGCTCCGTGGTGTCATGGCGTAGATGCGCTTCATCAGCTGTGTCCGCTCCAGTCCTCCAGCCCAAGCCCGGGCGCCTGGGACTCCACCCCGGACACGGCCCTTGCCACGTGGGGCCAGGGTCAGCAGCTGCTGCCAGACTCCTCTCTGGGGACAAGCTCAGACTCAGAGAGAACGCTCTGCTCTCTGGTGCTTGCCATGGAAAACCTTCGCGGCTTGTTTTTCTCCTCCACTGATTAAGGGAGAGACTCATAAAGTGACAAGCGTCACTGGGCCTCGCCGCTGGCCGGCTCTGACTTATTCTCTGACGTTTCCCAAGAGCCGACTAACCTTTCCTGCCACAAATAGACGGATGTGGGTCCCTTGAGGCAGTCTGGCCTGCACAGGCTCCTGTCTCAGGGGAGTCGGGGACCCAGGGGACACAAAAGGGAGGCGGATACTGATAATAGTCAGGCAAGAGGGCAGACTGTTCTGTGGGGCCAGTGAGCACAGTGGGGGCCTCTGGGGGAGCCGCAGGAAAACAGACTCCTGACAGAACGATTGGCTCTTGGAAACCTCTGCCTCGTGAGGTGGTGAGCTCCCCGTCCCTGAAAGTGTACAAGGTAAAGCCAGTCGACTACCCAGCAGGCAGGTTAGAGAGTCCAGGGGACAGCGAGTTCTGGGCATTGCCCCCAGATCTCCCCTCCCTCTGCCCCTCCCCATCCCCTTTCTGCCCCCTCCCCGTTCCTCTCCCCCTTCTGCCTCCTCCTCCTCCCTCCCCCCACCCCCCTTCTTCTCCTCCTCCTTCTCCAGCTCCACCTCCCCAACCACCTTCTCCTTCTCCCCCCCGCCCCCGCCCCCACAACTACCAGGGCTCGGCCAATCCCTGCCACATTCCCCACCCGTCCCTCTTTGGTGACGGAACAACAGCCCCTACCCCGGACGTGGCAGGGTTTGACTCTGTCCCCAAAGAGAAGGTTCCCCAAGGGCAAACGCTTCACAAGCCCAGCCACACGCAAGGCTTCCGGGGGAGGGGCGGTGGGCGGCAGTGGAGGACTGCTACGTCTGGGCTCAGGGGCGCGGGCCCAGCCGGGCCACTTGGGGAAGCCTCCGTCCCTCTCTGAGCCGCAGGTCCCTCCCCTGAAATCGAAGCCAGCCTGTCTTCTGGGGAGCACCGGGAGGGTCAGCCAGGCCACAGCCGGGACAGGGCTTTGTAAGCCATAGGGTGCCGTCACCTGCCGGGCCAGGCCCCTCGCCGTCGGGTCGGGTTCCCCGTGAGTGGAGTACGCGTGCCATTCCGACAGGCCGTGATGCGGATCCCCGGCCGGGATGGCCCACGTCCCTACGATTTTCATGATAAGACTGGAGACGTGGTCACAAAAGTGCACAGGGGACCCCAGGGGCTGGTGCCAGCCATGCGGGCGTGACCCTGGGCTGGTGGCTGTGGCAGGCCGGCTGGCTGCGCCCTCAGAAGTGTGCCGGGCAGGTGCAGGGACCCGGCACACCCCCTCTTCCGAGCGTGCAGACATCTCCTTCCCGGCGTTAAATCTGTCTCTGCTGAGGCTCCCGCTCTGAGCCCTGCCTAAAACCACAGCGGCCTGGAGACCAGAAGCTTCCGTGCCACCCGCCCCCCGTCCCCCCGCCAGCACCCTTCAGGCACCAGCATTTCCCCGCTGGGCCCACCCTCACCGCGTGGGAATGAAATACACGAAGGTGTGTCGGGCCCTCAGGTGCTGGGTGCTAAGTGCCAGGCAGGGAGGGGCGGGGGGGGGGGGCGAGCGGTGGCCGCGCTGTCCCGTCCCGTCACCCGCTGCGCCTTCTCAGGTACGGGCTGTGTTCCAGGGTCTGTGAGCGGCAGACACCACAGTGGATACAGAGCGTCAGGCCTTGTTGAAGGAACACCCCTAAGAGGTGTTGGGGACAGAAGTGTGACCTCACTCCAAGGGTGGGTCGGCTGGAAGGGCTGTCCTCCCTCCTGTCTGCAAACCTCCGCCCGTCCCTCTCTCCCTTTCTGTGGATAGACAGATGACAGATGATGAAGACAGACACATACATACGGCTGAAGAAAATTGCCCAGAATGCAGCACAGAGAGGCAAAGAGAGAGAAAGTGCGAGAAGCTGAGAAGCCTGGAGCCAGCACATCCCAGGGTCCAAGGGAAGTTTGGAAGTGTGAGCAGTTATGCACCTGCTGGGGGGACCCTGTGAGGGAGAGGGATCCCCCGGTGGTTCAAGAGTGCAAAGTCCACCTCCGACTTGGTCCTGCCTCCAGATGAGGGCACTGCCCTCGCGCCAGCCCGCCATTGGTCAGGGGTGACCCCCGGGGACATAAACCCCCAGCAGGAGCCACTCCCGTGGCTGGAAGAAGAGCCCCGGGGGAGCCCCAGGCACAGGGCAGCTGGCAGAAGGCCTGTAGGAGGAGTCATGAAGGGGAGACAGGGGTTCGGGGTGGGGGGAGCACTGGAAAGGGAGGCAGCGATCCCCAAAGAGCCTGAATATTTTAAAGATATGAATCCCATGGAAGGAAGGCTGAGAAATAAAAGTAAATCCAAGTCCAGATGCATCAGAGCGGACGGGAGACCCATCAAAGACAAAGGGGAGGTTTGCCCAGGCTGTGGTCAGTGCTCCCCACGCCCCTCCCTGCCCGGCTCCTGCCTCGAGGCTCCATCCGTCCTGGGGAGGGGCACGGGGCAGCGGCACAGACAGACAGGCTGTGGGAGCAGAGCAGGGGCAGTGTGGGAGTTGTGGGGTCACCCAGGCAAATGCAGGGGTCCCCATTTCACGTCTGTCCTGCTCCAGGCCTCTCTCTCCACCAGCAGAGAGGAGAACTGGCAGTCGCAAAATCACACGCAAACCACACATAAGCCACGACATGCAAACCACGTGCAAAAGAGGGGAACAGCCAGAACGGACTGGGGTCCTCAGTCACAGCCTGAGTGCTGGGTACCCGGAGCCACAAACCCCAGACCACAAGCCCCGAGGGCCACCAACACATTCTGCACCCACAGCCCGAGGGTCCCATCACAAGGAAAACCTTCCGACGTCACAGCCAGGAGGAGCTTGAGGGCCAGTGGCTGGAGGTGTGCGTCCTGGACAGGATCCTGGCCAGAAAAGGACATTAGGGAAAAACAAAGGAAATCTGTTAATAATAGCACGCCAATACTGGCCCTTAACTGGGACAAATATGCCATGCTAACAAAAGGCAGTAATGGGGAAACTGGTACGTGGCGAATCTCGGCATTATCTTCCCGATTTTGATCTAAATCTAACCTTTTGCTAAAACATAAAGTTTTTTCTTTTCAGTATAAAATAATGCTTTTCAAAAGTCAACAATCCTGTAAACAGTCTCCTGCTGGAACCCTCTGGTGGGTCCCCCAGGCAGGGAGCCCCGCGGGCCTCTTCAGCCACAGGCGCCCCGCTCTGCCCACCTCCCTGCTCCTGCGCAGGTGGGCGCACTGTCTCCCCCGTGGGCACCCCCAGGAGCTGTGCCCAGGAGAGGAAGCCGCCGCTGGAAAGGCCAGCCTCCGAGGGTACCACGCGTCTGCTGGGGGTGGACACAGCAGGCAGAGACCTCTGCCTCCCCAAAACCTCACCCGGCGGCTGAACCCCAGCTGTAAGAGCCTCTGGGAACGGTCAGAAAGGCCACCAGAAGGAGGCTGGCCAGGGCACGAAGCGGTCACGCCCTCCCCTGTGTCGGGGCCTGGCTGACATCCTCAGGAGAGACACACACATCCCTGGGAACCTGCTGCAGCGGCCCCAGCCCCTTCCGCGGGACTGCGGGGAACAGGGAGCTTGGATAAGGTCACTGGGGACTTTAACGCAAAAGGCTGGGGCTTTGGCTTTTCATCCTTGACAGCAAGAAAATGGATTTTCACATAACGCCTCTGACCAGTAGTTGGTGGGATTCCATCTTGGAACTATTTCCATCCAGAGACGTGTTTGTGGAGGCTGGACGCCTCCATGCTGTTACGGAAGGCTCTGTGTTGTCGCTGCACGACCTCTTCCACGCAGGGGACAGTGGGGCAGACACAAGGCGGGGGCACAGATCGTCAGCCCCGGTACAAAGGGGCCTCGGGGCCGGCTTCGCTAACCCTGGGAGTGAGCCCGCACTGCGAGGACGCTGGGGACACAGGCAGGTGGTGTCCCTCCCAGCAGACTGCAGCGGTGGTGGTGGGGAACTTGGGGCCCTTCTCCCCAGCTCCCGAGGCTCCCTCTACGGAGGAAAATGGGTCACTCTAATTCCCGCCTCTGCTCCCTGTTCTCATCCCACCCCCATGCATTGGTGAATTGGGGCGGGGTTCACCCAGCTGCTCAGCCAGCGACCGCACGCCGTCTTATGCTGGGGTGGGAGGCCCACCTGGCCTTCACACTAAGGAATGTTCTCTGACCAGCCTCTGTCGGGAGTAGAGGGCAAACCCACATGGTGACCTCTGTAGCTCCCTTACTTTCAATGCAAACATCAAAAAATACATTTCACAACTGTGTTGGTACAAAGATGAACATAATCTAAGCTGGATTGTGTTTTCTTCTGCTTTTAAAAGGATTTCAAACGTTTCCGTGACCCTAAAAGTCTCATGGATGCTGGCACTGAGCCTGCTTCACTTGGGGAAGAAATCAGCCTAGTAAAAGTTTTGAGGTTTCCAGCTACTGCTTTTTTGACTCATTTCTCCATGGGTTCAGGATGCAGAACAGAAGAGCAGGCTATTTACTGAGCCCCTCAGGGACCTCACAACTCTCTATCCCATCTCACTATTTTATTTCTTTTACATGCTTCCTACCATTGGAGACCAGCTGCTAATTGTCTGTTCCCCCCAGCAGAAAGCCCAATACAGAGTATAGGACCAATGGATATCCTGAGTAACTACTGGGCCCCCAGCACCTTGGCATGGTGGGTGATCTGTAAATGACTGCTGAATGGATGGGGAATGGGTGGAAGGATGATGGATAAGTGGATGGGTGAGTGGATGATAAATGGATGGATGGGTGGATGGTGAATACATAGACGGATTGATGATGGATGGTGGATAGGTGGATGGCAGATAGATGGATGAATGGATGGATGGGTGGTGGATGGATGGATGGATGGATGGATGGTGGATGGACAGATGAATGGATGGATGGATGGGTGGTGGATGGATGGATGGATGGATGGGTGGTGGATGGATGGATGGATGGGTGGTGGATGGATGGATGGATGGATGGATGGGTGGTGGATGGATGGATGGATGGGTGGTGGATGGATGGATGGATGGATGGGTGGTGGATGGATGGATGGATGGTTGGGTGGTGGATGGATGGATGGATGGGTGGTGGATGGATGGATGGATGGATGGGTGGTGGATGGATGGATGGATGGATGGGTGGTGGATGGATGGATGGATGGGTGGTGGATGGATGGATGGATGGATGGGTGGTGGATGGATGGATGGATGGGTGGTGGATGGATGGATGGATGGATGGGTGGTGGATGGATGGATGGATGGATGGGTGGTGGATGGATGGATGGATGGATGGGTGGTGGATGGATGGATGGATGGGTGGTGGATGGATAGATGGATGGATGGGTGGTGGATGGATGGATGGATGGATGGGTGGATGGGTGGTGGATGGATGGATGGATGGATGGGTGGTGGATGGATGGATGAATGGATGGATGGATGGGTGGTGGATGGATGGATGGATGGATGGATGGGTGATGGATGGATGGATGGATGGGTGGATGGATGGATGGATAGTTGGGTGAGTGGATGGGTAGGTAAGTGGATGAATGGAGGGAGGGAGGGAGGGATGGATGGTAGATGGATGGATGGTGGGTGGATGAATGATGGATGGGTGGATGGATGGGTGGTGGGTAAGTGGATGGATGGATGGATGGTGGAGGGAGGGAGGGAGAGAGGGAGGGATGGTAGATGGATGGACGGTTGATGGATGGAGGGACGGAGGGATGGTAGATGGATGGATAGTGGGTGGATGAATGATGGATGGATGGATGGATGGACGGATGGATGGATGGGTGAATGGATGTTGGGTGAGTGGATGGATGGGTAAGTGGATGGATGGAGGGATGGAGAGAGGG
The DNA here is from genome assembly GCF_018350215.1 of Panthera leo. NCBI lineage: Eukaryota > Metazoa > Chordata > Mammalia > Carnivora > Felidae > Panthera > Panthera leo. The sequence continues at coordinate 202,334,468 of NC_056682.1, forward strand.
AGGGAAGGAGGGAGGGACGAATGGGCGGGTGGATGGAGAGATGGGTGAATGGATGTTGGGTGAGTGGATGGGTGGGTAAGTGGACGGATGGATCGTGGGGTAAAGCACGGCACCTAAGCAATCGCTGTCAGTCCCTGCATCTCAGCCCTGGGAAGAGCACAGTGGGAGTTTACTGAGTGGTGATGGGAGACCAACCCAGGCATCAGAGGGACTGAGGTGACCCCCAGGGCCTACCCCCAACACCCATCCTTGGGGCTGCCCCAGGCTCTTCCTGGGTGGTGCCCACAGCTTTCTTGCTCCCGTTTGCTCTCACTTCCTACCAGAAGCAGAAATTCGGGGTTGACAATGACACAGGGCCACACCTCAGTGTGGACATCTGCAGAGCCGACCGTGTTCATTTCTGCCGTGCTCCTGGGAAGCTGGACGGGGGTCTTGTGACTCCCCCCCCCCCCATAGAGGGTCCTTCTCCAAGTGCCCACAGCTCTTCCCACGTGTCCCTCACGGCCGTCACTCTGTGCGGGGACCCAGCCTCCTCCTCAGGGCCCGGCTCAGGCCTGGCACAAAGCAAGCACTTGCACAGGAAGGGATGAACGGTCCCCGAAAGCCGGAGACTTTACACAGTGACGAAAATGTTCCTGGGGCACCGCCATGGCTTCGAAGGTCTAGGAAGAGAAGGGGGTTCTCCAGGGCGACCCCAGAAGCTACACGTGCAGCTACGCCCACCAGCACAGGTAGGTGGCACGTTTCCACCATCACGACGACGGTGTAAACGGCGTAAGGGGCACAGGGCAGGTGCCGCTAAATGTGCACATCCTTGTCACCCGTGGAGGCCAGAAAGTGACACAGCAGTTATTTTGCCACAAGGAACAGCCCCTCGTCTCCAACGCCCCCCCCCCCCCAGCATCCCCTACTGGGTCCACAAAGTGGGCACGCCTCCCTTTCCGAAGCACCAGGAGGTGGCTCGTGGGCTCCTCGCTGCCCCAGGAAGGACTGACCGTGGCACTGGCTCAGTCCCCAGGCCGTCCCTGCGGACTGCCTGCCCCAGGCTGCTTCCCCCGCCCCCATGTGCGGCAGGTAAGCTTGAGTCTGCCCAGGAAAAGGCCAGGTAAGAAGGCTCTCGTTATCACTAAGCTCGTCTGTGTGTGTTTTGGGGGGCTGGGGGTCCCGTGCTGAGCCCACCCTTATCAGTGATAAAGCTATCCTGTCCTCCATCTACCTGTCTCCTGGGCCTTACTTCTCAATCTGTCCAAACACAAGGAGGAGAGGGAAGTAATTCTCATAAAACCCGCTCAACAGCTGGTGGGGAAAAGAGCCTGCCCCTGAGCAGGTGCTCTGTCCCCAAACCAGGGGGCCCCTCCAGCCAGACTTCAGTAGCTAGGGGTGGTTTGCCAGACAGACTGGCCATCGTGTGACTCACAGAGAGCCACCGCGTGGCCCCCAGGCCCGGGGTCCCAGGAGTACCGGGCAGACACTAAACCACGCAGACCTGGGCTGACCCACCACTTCCAGCTGTGTGACCTCGAGCAAGCGCCTTTCCGAGCCTCAGTTTGCCCCTCCAGTAGGAGCGCGGTCACGATTATGGTGACTGCCGACAATAACGTATCCATTACGCTTTGGCTTGGCTGCTCGTAATGGACCCATCACAACAAAAGAGACACAACAGGATAAAAACACGTTTCCTTCCTAAGTAAAAAAGCGTGAAGGTGACCGATTCAGGGTGGCAGCTCCACAATGGCCTCAGGGACCCAGACTCCTGCCATCTGGTCCTCCCCATCCTCGGTGCACGGCCTCCATCCCCAAAGCCACTTCGCGGTGCAAGATGGCTGCTGGAGCTCCAGCCATTTAGGCCGTGGGACGGGCAGAGACGTTTGGAGAAGGACAGGACGGAAAAGCATGCCTTCTGCTGGTTCTGTCCCAGGGACCCATCTCATGGTCACTCTAGTGCCTGAGCATGTCCCACGGGCACTGCAGCATTGACTGAGAAAGAGAGCCCCTCCCCTCAGATAGTTGTCATTTTGCTTGGTTATTCAAAGACACCTGAAATGTCTAGTTAAACGCCTAGGTTTTTTCAACGTTTTATCCTGCAAATCTTCCAGCGTGCAGAAGAGAAGAATCATTCGCTGAACACCCACATGCCCTACACCCAAACTGTCACCCCTTCTTAAACTTACTGTATCTCATCTCTGTCCATTTGTCCATCCCTCTCTCTACCCATCAACCCACCCGATTTCCGTCTCTAAACAATTCGGCACGCGTTATCATTTCCTGGAGTTCAGCCTTTACTAGAGTCTACAAGCAGCGACCACGCCAGCTTTCTGGGGCCTCGGTTACTAAGTACAAAGTGCTTGAACAGCCATGCAGAGGCAGGGGTCCAAGGTCAAGATGTGGGCAGGGCTGATTCCCGCCGAGGCTGCCCCGGGCCTCTCCCGGCTCCTGGGGGTTCGTTCCTGGCTTGTAGATGCATCCCCTTGAATCTATGCCTTCATCCCACACGGTGTTCTTCGTCCGTGTGTCTGTGTCCAAACGTCCCCTTCTTATAGGGACACCAGTGGTACAGGACTAGGCCGCACTCTGCTTCGGTAAGACCTCGTCCTAGCTAATTACACACGCAAAGACCTATTTCCAAATGATGTCACGTTCTGATGTGCTAGGGGTTAGCACTTCTACATATGAATTTGGGGGCACACAATTCAACCCGCAATGGGACAAATATCAGAGTGCAAATAAGAGAGTTTTGACAAATGCAAATCCCATGAAGATACAAAACATGACCGTCGCCCTGGACGCTTCCTTCGGGCCCTCCTGGCCGGTCCCCGCCGCCGCGAACAACAAAAATGAGCGTGCCCTCCGCTTTTCTGTGGAACTCTGTGTGGTCTCCCTTTGGAGCTCAAAGGCATACTGGAATATTCTGTCCCAAGTTTCATCAGCTCGTGGCAATGCTCATCTGGTGAGTTTTCTGCATCTTGACGAGTAGCGCTCCTGGGAAAAGTGGAGGTCGTGCTCGTTTTTGATGCTCACGTCTCTTTGTTTTTTTAATTTTTTTGGTGTTTATTCATTTTTTTTTTTAATTTTTCTTAACGTTTATTTATTTTTGAGACAGAGAGAGACAGAGCATGAATGGGGGAGGGTCACAGAAGGAGACACAGAATCTGAAACAGGCTCCAGGCTCTGAGCTGTTAGCACAGAGCCCGACGCGGGGCTCGAACTCACGGACCGCGAGATCGTAACCTGAGCCGAAGTCGGCCTCCCAACCGACTGAGCCACCCAGGCGCTCCTGGTGTTTATTCATTTTTGAGAGGGGGAGGGAGGGGCAGAGAGACGGGGAGACACGGGACCCAAAGCGGGCCCCAGGCTCCGAGCTGTCAGCACAGAGCCCGACGCGGGGCTCGAACTCACAAACGGCGAGATCACAACCTGAGCCGAAGTCGGATGCTTAACCGACGGAGCCGCCCAGGCACCCCTGTTGCTCATATCTGAACAGGAAGGAGTACTCGAACACCAAGGCCACATCCTCCCCCAAAGTGTGACCACTCAGAACAAACGCTTAAACTATTACTCAAGAAAGCTTCCTTGAAATAAAGGAAGATGTGTGTGCCCTGTTCTTGGGTGGCCGGCCCAGAATGGTCAACGGCAGGACCCCGCCACGGAGAGATGCACCCCAGCCGCTAACTCGGGCAATGAGCGGTGAGCCCTGGTGCTTCCCTGGCCACCTGCTTCCAACCCGCGAGGGGGCTGGGCAGGGAGAGAGCGCAGGTCCAGGCCGGGCCTGCCCACACTGTCGCGGAGCGAACTCGGACAAACTCATGGTAAGAGAAGCCAATAACTCGAGCCACCAGGTCTTGGACGAGACGAGGGGAGAGAGGTATTTCGGATGCAGCAGCTGGAGGGCGTGCGGGGAGGCGGCGGGCTCGGGCCTTAACACCCGACCTCTCTGCCCACAGGATGGACGCTATTTTCCTAGGGGAGAGGTTCAGGGGGCACGGGCAGGAGAGCAGGCAGGGAGCGTGGTCGCAGGTGGGGCCGGAGGCGTTCAGCCCGTGACCTGACCGTGGGCAGGAACAGGGACGTTGGGTGTGGTGTTCTAGGCCTGCTGTCTCTATCAGGGCTTTTCTGGTGGGGGTTGGAATGTTCCAGTCCCTGCCTCAGGGAAGCAGGATAAGAAATAGCCACGGGGTGTGTGGCTGGGCGAGAGGGCTCACTGACAAAATTCCTGGACTTCTCAGGTAGAGACATAGCCCTCCGGGGGCATCTGGGTGGCTCTGTCGCTTGAGCGTCCGACTCTCGATTTCGGCTCCGGTCACGATCTCACGGTTCGTGGGATGGAGCCCCACGTCCCCACGTTGCACCCCATGATCTCGCGGTCCGTGGGTTCGAGCCCCGCGTCGGGCTCTGTGCTGACAGCTCAGAGCCTGGAGCCTGCTTCCGATTCTGTGTCTCCCCCCTCTCTCTCTGCCCCTCCCGCACTCACGTTCTTCTCTCTGTCTCTCTCTCTCAAAAATAAACATTAAAAAAATTAGACATGGCACACAAGTGCATGTGGTCCAGCAACGGTAAGCCAAGGCACCGGGGAGACACGGGGCTCCTGGCCAGCTCCGCCGGATGAGCCGTGGGTCAAAGGACAACGAGCGGACAGGCGGAAGCACGTTCCAGACGGAGCTAGAGCCTAGGAGAGCAGAGGAGGGAGGGGCCAGGAGACACAAGCTGGGCGCCACCCCTGCCTGCACCCAGACAGACACGGCCCCCAAGCAGAGGGGGGTAAGTGGAGGCCCCTCCCAAGGACTGCCCCGCGAGACCACCACCACCGCGCGGGCAGAGCGGGACATCACAGCTGTTGGCGCCAACCCCCAAACAGCAGGAACGGAACCCCCTTCTGGTCCAGAGACCTCGCCCCCCACTTTAATCCTGGGCTCTGCCCCAATCCCTCCCCGTGTAACGTCCCAGACACATGAACTCGGGGCCCACGGGAGCCGAAGGGACCAGGACCCCAGCATGGAAGGACCCCTCCCCCACAAGCTCAGGGTCCCCTGCCCCAAACCCAGTCATCACCGCCCGCAGACCGGCCACGTCTTCCTGGGAGCAGGGACAGTGAAGTGCCCTGGGGGGGTTCCCCCAGCAGGGGTGGGCTGCAGGCTCTGAGACTGCAGGTGGGGGGGGGCGCCTCGCTCACGGCACGCGGGGCCACACGCTTACCATGAGTAAGGAGGAGACGCTCGTCCGGGGCCGCGGAGGGGCCCCCAGGCTGGCTGCCACAGCAGCCTCCCCGGGAATGCTCGGTGACAGGGCTCTGGCGTTCCCCAAGCCACCAGGAGAGGGAGCGTGAGCAGGGGCCGTGGACAGAAGAGGGGGCAGCAAGGCCTCTGCGCCCTCTGATGGGAGACGTACGCAGGCATCATCTTTGGCCGGCTGGCCTGGGCTGGGCTTTTCCGGTCGGGAAAGAGGGTGACCAGGCAGACCCCAGAGGCAGCCCTGCAGGGCCGCGTCCTTCCCCCGGGGCCAAGAGTGGGGGCGCAGGGCGGTTCCCAGAACTCAGCCAGCTCTCGGTGGGGAAAGGCCCGATTGGTAGCGTTTGCCTCTTTCCGGGGTGTAGACTCCCACCAAAGCTGATCAGCCAGTAGTGTGCCACCGCTCTCCGTCGGCTTTGAACCCGTTAGCGAAAGGCTGGAAGGAAAAAAACCTGCCTCTACAGAAGCCTGCCTATCACGGTTCATAGACCCACACGTGCCCAGCTTCCCTGGCCCCTGGCACCATGTTCCAGAAGCATCCACCCGGCCCGTCCACTGCAAGGGAAACAGAGCTGTCTTCCCCGGGGGCCAGGGAACAGAATTCAGGCAGCGAGCACAGGAGCCCAAGGTCCCCCCAGCACCAGGGCCTGCCCCCCCCCCTTCCCTCCAGCCCCTCCGGCCTTCCCTCCCAGGCTGTTCTCACTCACGGGTCATTGGAAGGGCACAGGCAGGGATAGGCAGGGGGCCCACCCACCCCCGAGGGGTCCTGGTGTTGCCCTGGAGCCTCCGCCCAGCCAGGAGCTACATTCCCCCCCACCTCCCAGCTCAGTCCCTCCCTGACCTGAAGCTACTCTGGAGAAACCACCCTGCCTGCCCAGACCCCCCCACCTCAGGGCCCCTGATGCACTATTTACACTTAAGCAGCTGGTGTGGCACAGACGGGAAGACATCCCAGCCCCCTTTACAGATGGGCAAACCGAGGCCTGGCTGCAGAGCCGTGGAGAACAGAGCCCACACCTGGCCCTGCTCGCAAACCCCAGCCCTGCGCCCAAGGGCAGTGCAGCGGACAGGCCGCGGACAGGCCGACACACCCTGACGGGGAAGCCAGGCCTGGAGGCTAGAGCAGGCAGGGAGACCTCTCAGCCCTGCCTTGAGTGTGCTGTAGCCCAGGGGGTACCGGTGGGCCTGGACGGACCTCCACCACACCCTCATCCTGCTCCCCCTACAACTGCACCTCCTGGCCATCCCGCAGTCTGGTGTTACACTTAATTCCATCACCCCTGGAAGACCTAAGAAGGCCCCGAGACCTCCTGAGGGTAATTTTCTTTCCCAATTAGCCAACTGCTATGTTCTGAGAGATCTGAGCAGCTCCCCCTTGTCAGGGTCCTGAACCAGGATCTCGAGGCCCAAGCTCAGAGGGTCTCCAGGACCCGGGGCACAGCCTCTGGCCGAGCAAGTCCTGGGGCTGGGAGCGCAGGGGGCTGGCAGCCGGCTGGGCTGGCGGTGGGAGGAAAGTTCTGCCCCCGCCCATTTTCCTCGCCTGTAAAGTGGGGAAAGGTAACTTGCTTTCTGAATTCCCAGAAGCTGAGAGCACAACATAAAAATCGTTTAGGAAGGTCGAGTTTCCCCACACACAGGAACCATTCTTGGGCAGAGTAACTGGGATTCAAACCCTGAGCTGTGTGCTGTTGGGCCGGCCACGGAAGCGGACACAGCCCTCCCACCTGTGAAATGGGACCTTGTCCCGCCACCACACTCTCCCCCGCGGGAAGTCAGACTGCTTCTGGGGCCAGCAGGCCAGGCGAGTGGCCAGAGCACCTCCAGCCTCCAGGCCCTGGGACCAGCCACGCCTCGGCTCGGCACGGGGGCTCCCCAGCCCGTGCTCCTGCTGCCGTGGCCACAGCCGGACGCTTAGCGGTGTCCCTTGCTCTACCCCTAGAGATCAGCAGCACGGCCTCCACCCGAATGCAATGATCAACTCATCTCCAGGCGATGACACCTGTCCGCTGGGGCAAAACTGCCCCCAGTTGAGAAGAAATGATCAGGAGCCAGACGGTCCCGTTTACCATGTCTGACCCCTTCTGCAGCCTGGGGCATCTCCAGCACAGTCCTGGCCCAGCTCGGCTCCTTATGACCCCTGTCCAGCGTGTTGCGGACACCTGGCAAGGGCTTGGCAAGGAAGGAAGGGAGGCGCACAGGGAAGGTGGCCACCTCCAGGCAGGATCCCAGGACAGCCACTCCCACGTGGCCCAGCTGGCAGCGGCAGGCACAGGAGCCAAGCTGGTCTGGGGCTCCTGGAGCCGACCCAAGGCACCCTCTAAAGAAAAGAATACAAACCTATGGAAATGAAGCCAGGCATCAGAGTGGACGTCGATTCAGAGTCAGAAAAAAAACTAAGACAACTTCCGAGTTTAGAAAACCCAAAACATGGGGCGCCTGGGGGGCTCAGTCGGCTGAGCGTCCGACTTCGGCTCAGGTCATGATCTGTGGTCCGTGAGTTCGAGCCCCGCGCCTCGGGCTCTGTGCTGACAGCTCGGAGCCAGGAGCCTGCTTCGGATTCTGTGTCTCCCTCTCTGTGTCTCTGTGTCTCTGTGTCTCTGGCCTGTGCCACATCTCTGTCTCTCAAAAATAAATAAACATTAAAAAAAAAAAAAGAAAACCCAAAACATACAAAACGTGGAGGGAACGGCGTCTTTGCATCAACGAGCCGCCTGATCCGTCTCTATAATCCTTTGTCCTGCCCTTCTTGGCCACATGTTCTCAGTCATCTCGGCGTACGACAGTGTTGCGTCACGTTCCACGGAAGGAACAGAAACAGGGCCGCAGTTGCGTTTCTTCCAGCGTGGCTGGTCGAAGCGCGCTGTCTCTCCTGCGTGGTCGGGACGTGCAGAACGCAGCGCCCGGCCCACGCCCAGCCTGGATCTGACGCCCACGCGGGAGGGTCCCGCTTGCGCAAAAAGGCGTGGTGCGTGGCGCATTGTTCCGGCCACGGCGCTTCCGTTCTGACCAGGTGCGGCTGCGCGCCGGGCTGCTGACGCCTGCGCACATCCGCAAGCTGCGTGCTCGCCGCGGGGGGCACACGGATGTGCTCGCCCCAGCTCCCCATCTCCGCCCTTGCCCCGCGCCTCCAGGTCGTGATGCTGGAGGGGTGTCCTGTGCTGGGTCTTCATGTATAAAGGTGACTGCGTGGTGACACAGAGGTCAATGCCGCTGAAAGGTAAGCTCAGTGTCACAGATCCCTAGAGAAGAGAGGCCTGAGGTTCCGAGGGCCGTGGGGGGGGGGGGGGGGGGGGGGGGGGGGGGGGGGGGGGGGGGCAGGCTTGGAGCAAGTGCTTTTCACGGGAAAGGGAAGGTAGGGCAGGGGAACCACTTCGGATTGGCCAGGTAAGTACTTCCCGCAGGCTCTGCGCATGGGGCTTTCCCAGTCGTCGCTACTCGGCCCCAGGGTGACACGGACCCGAGAGACGGCAGCTTGGTGCGTGTGTCCCTGGATAAACGGGTGGGTCGGGAACGGACTCTGGATCACGAGGGAGGCACCTGTGCGAGAAAACGCAGCAAGGGAGGGGCTGCGGGAGGCCTGCTGGCGGGGGAGGGGCGCTTGTGGTCTTCCCTCCCCCCCCCCCCCCCCCCCGCCTCCTCCCTCCCCCCCCGCCTCCTCCCCCCCCCTCCCCCCCCGCCTCCTCCCTCCCCCCCCGCCTCCTCCCTCCCCCCCCCCGCCTCCTCCCTCCCCCCCCCGCCTCCTCCCTCCCCCCCCCGCCTCCTCCCTCCCCCCCCGCCTCCTCCCTCCCCCCCCCGCCTCCTCCCTCCCCCCGTTCCTCCCTCCCTTCCCCCCCCCCGCCTCCTCCCTCCCCCCCCCGCCTCCCTCCCCCCGTCTCCTCCCTCCCTTCCCCCCCCTCCCTCCTTTCCCCCCCCCACCTCCTCCCTACCCCCCCAACGAGCTGCGCTCCCCTCCCCAGACCACGAGGACGCTCAGGCACCAAGGAAGGTTCGCGCGTTCACGTGTTGACCGTCTCCGTAGACACCGAGGAAGCGTTCAGAAAACGTGATTTCTGCGAGAGCGGCCGAGCTAGAGGAGGGGCCGCGGCTGGGCCGGCGAAGGCCTCTCCCGGGAACCTAGAGCGCCGGTCCAAGTTAGCGGGGAAATGTCGAACGCGTTCCCTCTCGGATTGGCAAGGAAACCAAGAGGCCCGTCGGCGCCCGCTGCTCTCCGACGTCAGCCCGGATGCGGCGGTCGGCCTGCGCGGCCAGACAAAACCGCCTTTGCTCTCCGGACGTGACCGCGTGTGTGTGTGTAAGAGGCGCTAAGGAGTCTTGGGAGAAGTGACGATCGTTCGCAGTGGGTTCGGCAAAGGCGGGGGATACAAAGTCTATGTGCAGGACTCAAACTTTATCTCTATGTGGTAGCAACGCTGTTGGGAACGTAAAGTTTCATAAACAGATGTCACAGCAGCAGCGAAAATATCAAAAATCTAGAACTAAGGTATAAGATCACTACCAGGAAAATTACAAAACATCACCAGAGACATTAAAGGAGATCTAAAGAATTGGAGAGACCATGTTTGTGGAGTAGAAGACTCGATACAGATTCTCCCCAAATTCATTAATTTGCTCCAAATCAATTTATAGAACCACAGAAATTTGGGGGGCACCTGGGCGGCTCAGTCAGTTAAGCGTCTGACTTCAGCTCAGGTCATGATCTCACGGTCAATGAGTTCGAGCCCCGTGTCGGGCTCTGTGCTGACAGCTCAGAGCCTGGAGCCTGCATTGGATTCTGTGTCTCCCCCTCTCTCTGCCCCTCCCTGGCTCACACTATGTCTGTCTGTCTGTCTCTCTCTCTCTCTCTCAAAAGTAAATAAACATTTTAAAAAAAATGAACCAAAGAAATTTCTATCCAGATCCTACCTGAGTTTTTGTGGAACTTAACATTCTGATTCTAAGATCTACATGGAAATACAAATTCGACTCAGCAAACATTTATGGTTCCTGGTACTTGGGATACATCAGAAAATACACTCATCAGAGACCCTGCCTTGTGCAGGTTTCGTCCCAGCAGCGAGACCCTCGAGGAACATCACCCCAAGAAGCGGCTTACCCAGCATGGCCGAAGGGTAATATAATAAAGACTTTGTGGAAGATGAACAGCGGGGCAGGGTGAGGGGCAGGTGGGCTGCTGGGGGTGCGGGGGGTGGGGGAGAGTTTGCCGAACTAGCAGATGGCTGAGGGGGACCTCACTGAAGGTGACCTTTGCAAAGCACAACAACAGCTCAAACACAAAGCCAGGAAAGGTGTGAGAAGACATGTTCCTGTGGATGCCAGGGCACGTCGTGAACCCTCATAATCAAGACGGTGTGGGGTCGCTGTGGGAAAGACTAACAAACAAGCAGAACACAATTGTCTGCGTGGACCCCTGATTTAAGACGACGGTGACACAGCCCCGTGGTGGGAAAAGAGAGGGCATCTCGGTAAACATCACTGGGACGACAGGTTGCGTGTGTGATGGGGGATGAGAAATTGTGCTCCCACCTGAATCCATCCTCAAAAATGCATTCCAGCTGGATTAAAGACCGAGCCATAAAAAGCGAAGCATTCAGAAGATAACATACAAGAGTGTATTCATGATCTTGAAGTAGAGGTTGGTAAACCAACGAGAAAAGGCAAAAGCAACAGGGGAAAACTAGAGAGCCCTCGGGTGGGATCTTCCCGGGGGGGAAATCCAAATGGCTGGCCGGGGTGAGCCAGCGTGTACCTGTATCATGGCCGGAACTGTTAGCGAGCCCCCTGGGAACTGCAGAACCACGAGGTGGGGACGGCCTGAGGACATCAAGGGCCGGCGGGAACGTGGGTCGTCCGTCCTTTGACCCCCTCGGGAAACTCTGTTGCCCCATCTGCTGAACCCGAGGAAATGCAAACCGTGTGACCCAGCAAGTCTATTCTATGTGAACTCTCCATACTCCGACAAGGCACGAGCTTATACAGGCCTGTCCTTAGCAGCATTGCTGACAGTCGCGAGGTCGGGAACAAGCCAGACGGCCAGCGGACAGGGTGAAGGGAGTGCAGTGTGTTCCCCAGGCCGAATGATGTCCGGGGGCCACGAGAGCGCAGGAACCAGCGCTGCTCGGAAGGTGGGTGAGTCTCACCGACGGGACTTTGACGGAGGAAGAAAAACACACAAAGGGCACACGCGGCACGATTCCATCTCCATAAAGAGCACCCCTAAACGGTGCCACCAGTGGTGTAAGACTACAAAGAAGGTGACAAAAAGCCACTACCAGTTACCGGTTACCGGCAGGAAGGGGAAGGCGGGGCTTTGTGGTGCAGAGGGGGTGGCGGGGGCCGGTGGCCTTCTGTAACTTTCTTAACCGGACTGGAGCAAGGGCCAGACCCTCCCTGGAAGGCAGGGGTCCTGATGCAGTTCACGATCACTGCTATTAACGCTTTCACCTGCGCCCCTTGGGGGGCCCTCAGCGGGCCAGCGGCCAGGCATCTCCACTTAGAGACCAAGACTCAAGTGTCAGCGCAGAGCACTCTCTTCAAGGTCCGGGTCTGGGATCCACAGCGACTCCCTCCATCTTGAGACGACAGCCGTCAATACCAGCTGGCAACCACTTACAAGAACTTGCGTTTTCCTGCCTACTTGCCTTGGGAGGGGAGCCCCGTGAGGGCAGAGAATCCCGTGCCTGACACACAGGGAGCGCTTGGCAAAATCCGCCCTGAGGACGAACAGGCTCCTGGTTTACGGCAAACACCGTAGAAGCCGGACTTAGAAACGGGGTGCAGCGGGGCAGGAGGAGGTCGGAGAGAGTCGCCACCGTCACGCACCCTCGCCTGCCGGGTGACATCGGCCGACGTGGGTTCAGATCCTGCCTCTGCACCTGTATAGCTGTTTGACCGCCAACAAACAACCTCCCCTCCCTAGACCTTCATGTCCTCACCTGTGAGCTGGGGGGGGCAGTCCCGCCCTCACAGGATGCTTCCCAGCAGGGTACCAGACACAGCCCACCGCTCGCAGCCCACGCAGCCCTCACTGCCTCCCTCGTGGGCAGGAGGCCGGCGGCCCCGTCCCCATTCAGGAGACGGCCACACGGCCCCAGGAAGGGGTGTGAGCTTCCTGAGACCATGCACACGTCCCTCCCTCCCGTCATCATGAAACGAAGTCCCTTCCCCACATTCCACAGCTCGTTGAGTCAGGGCCTTGGGCACCGGGCTGCTTCGTAAAGCACTGGGCGCCCAGGTGGCGGCGGCCGGGGCACCGAGCACAGGTTCACCCCGAGACCCGGCGGCACAGTGGGGACCTCGCGGCGTGGTGGGCCGGGGGGGGGGGGGGAAGGGGGGCGGGGGGGCTGGGCCCAGAGCCATTTCAAGTGCACCTCGCATCACAAAGTCAGAGTCACACGAAAGGACCTAAGTATGTGCCTCCCTGGGGGAGGCTGGTGCGCAGAGGAGGGTGAACTCTTATAAGAACGTCAATTTTTTTAAAGCCTATTTTCAGTGATTGCTGTTCTGCACCAAGTTTCAGCCTGGTGGGAGTTTCATGTCGGAACTACGAAGTGGGCGTTTATAGCGGACAAGTTAATTGTCCTTGTGTGGGGTGAACAACCGAGCGATATCCAGGTACCCGGGTGGGGTGCTTCCCGGCTCGGTCAGCACAGGATGCTCCAGGGAGGGCGAGGGGCACTGGTGCAGGGGCCCAGGGGAAGACGGGGGAGGGGTCCCCACATCCCCTCCACAGCTACCTGCCCGGGGAAGGCGTCTCCAGGCCAGCCCCCACCTCCTTGGGAACATGATGCCTGAATGGGCAGAAGCACCGGGTGCAGGGGGAGTGGGGGACCGTCTGGAGCCTGGAAAAGGAAGCTTAGAGCTGCCAACCTCAACCAGCCTCCTTTGGCCAGCAGATCCCACTTGAGTCTCTCGTGGGCCCGTTCTGGATCTGAAGTGGGTATGAGATCTTCACCATCCATTCCTTTTTCCATCGTCACCAGGGATGTGGCACCTAGTTTTTGACAAAAGGCAGCCTATTCTAGGACTGAGCTGGGAACAAGGGAGGAATTTATCCTTCATCCTTCCATCTATCCATCTGTCTTCTGTCTTCTGTCTTTCCATCAATTTATCCATAGCCCTTCATCTATGCATCCATCCATCCATCTATCCACCATCCATCCACCCACCCACCATCCACCACCCATCCATCCATCCATCCATCCACCCACCCATCCATCCATCCACCCATCCATCCATCCATCCATCCATCCACCACCCATCCATCCATCCATCCACCCACCCATCCATCCATCCACCCATCCATCCATCCATCCATCCATCCATCCATCCACCACCCATCCATCCATCCATCCATCCACCCACCCATCCATCCATCCACCCATCCATCCATCCATCCATCCATCCATCCATCCATCCATTCTTCCACCATCCATCCACCACCCATCCATCCATCCACCATCCATCCATCCATCCACCATCCATTCTTCCACCATCCATCCACCACCCATCCATCCATCCACCCATCCATCCATCCATCCACCATCCATCCATCCACCATCCATCCATCCATCCATTCTTCCACCATCCATCCACCACCCATCCATCCATCCACCCATCCATTCTTCCACCATCCACCACCCATCTATCCATCCATCTACCACCCACCCTTCAATCCTTCCATCCATCCGTCGATCCATCATCTACCCATGTATCCATTCATCCATCATCCATCCTTTCCACAAACTTTCACTGAGCAACAATTCTGGGCAACGGGAGACAGAGATGCAGGAGAAACAACTGATCTCAGAGAGCACACGGTCCAGAGGAAAGAGGACGCAGACATAGGCACAAGACAAAGATGCAAAAATGGCCAGCCTGTGGTCCACATCCTGGGGGACAACTTGGGTCACTGGTCTGAGGAACAGAAGACTCAAGGAACTGGACGTTGTTGCCAGCAGTGTTTGATGCCCGCCATGGCAGCTGGCAGGGGAGAAGGTGGACAAAGGGGGTGATAAGCGGTAAACACGTGGTGAGGGGGTCAGCAGTGGGTGAGATTGGGGTGTGGTGAGTCCCAGCAGCTGAAGTTGCCGAGGCTGGGCACGGGGCAAGTCAACCAGACAGAGACAGGGTGGTGACTGCTGAGTGGGTGCTTGAGACTGTGTTTAGGGAGCAGGGAGAATTCACGGTCACAGTCACAACGCCTGGTGTGTGGCCATGAGAGTGGGCGACTGGCATAGTTGGGGTTCCAGAGGAGAGCAGGCCAGGGTTGTGGAGGGATCACCCACCTGGGGATGGAAACCACCAAGGACCACAAAGGGAGAAGCATTAGAGAGAGAGCAGTGCTGTTTTTGAAGGACCAGCGAGCACCCGTTTTCCGTTAGAGCAGGGTCAAGGGCACGTTCCGACAAAAGGTTCAGGAAAAAGGGATGTTGCTCATGGCTGGTCATCGGTTCAAGAGGGCACCATGGAAGGTTTTAGGGGCTAGGGAGTGGTGGGACAAGGGGTCAGAGAAGGGGGTATCCAGAGCTATAGGGCAAGAGCTGGCCTGGGGGACTTGAACTTGACATCCAGAGGGAGAAGGAGCAGACCCAGATCAGTCCTCGGGTCTGCCAGGCAGATGGCAACACGGGCCTCACTCCTGCCGGGAGCCAGCTGAGGGTGACCTTGCCACAAGGCGCCTCCTGAAGTCATGCGTTTGTTTTGCTCAGAGAGACGTCCTGCAAGCGAGCTGCCCCTGCTTTAGCAGGTGACACATTCGGCCTGGACGCACCTCTTCCTGCAACACAGGAAAGCCTAGCTGTCTGTCCTCCTGAAAGGCGGGGGCCCTCGCCCTGGGGCTCCCTGGCACCATGTTTGTGTCTGGACATACGCCCCTTCACCCTCACTCGGCTCCACCCGGAGCCGTCTGCATCCAGCCTGGGCCACGGGTGTGGGAGAAGGGTGGTTGTGCCGCTTGAAGAAGGCTTTGGCTCTACTGTGGCTTCTCTCTCCCTGCGAGTTTTAGGCCTGGTCTCCATTTTTTTTTAATGTTTTTTTTTTTTTTTTTTTTGAGAGAGACAGAGACAGAGTGCAAGCAAGGGAGGGGCAGAGAGAGAGGAAGACACAGAATCGGAAGCAGGCTCCAGGCTCTGAGCTGTCAGCACAGAGCCCGACGTGGGCACATGAACCGTGAGATCATGACCTGAGCCAAAGTTGGGCGCTTAACCGCCTGAGCCAACTCATTTGCATATCTGGAATATCTTTATTAAGAGACTCTTGTTGATATTTACATACTTTCTTGGTAGTGTGGCTGGGTATAGAATTCTAGGTCACAGGTCGTGATCCTTCAGCAATTTAAGATTCACTGGAACTGTTGCTATCAAAAAGTTGCTATCAAAAAGGTTATTTTATACCGTTTACTGATTTTTCTCCTCAAAAGCTTATGAAATTTTATTTTTGCCTCCAGTGTTCTGAAATGTCACATTAATCTGCCTCAGTGTGGGTCTATTTTTATTCATTGTGAAAGTCACTTGATGGGTCCTTTCAACCTGGCAACTTCTGTCCTCTGGATCTTGAAATTTGTCTCGAATTATTTCTTCAATAGTTCTACCGCTCCTCACTTTCTCTCTCCTTTCTGAAACTTCTGTTAATCAAGCTCCAGGTCTCCTGAATTGGAAATCTAGGGTTTCTTCTTGTCTATTCTTTTCCTATCTGTCTTCTCTTCATTCCTTCAATCTCCTTTATCAGAGATTTCTTCAATATTATTTTCCTATATTCTACTTGGGTTTTTATTTCTGCTCTCATGTTCGTAGTTTCCAATAGCTGCTCTCGTTCTCTGAATTATACATATTTTCCTTCTAAGACATCATATGTTACATGTAATTCTACAATTGCGTGTGCGTGCATGTGTGCGTTCTGTGGATCTCACACCTTCTCCTGTCTCTGTGAGGGTAACAATAGTCATTTTTGCCCCTTTTTTCTCCCTGCATGGTTTTTGTTTTCTCTTAGTTGTTCTGTTGTTATTGCCTATTTGTTTTAGCCCCTCTATCTGTACGTGTCTCTGCCTCTCTCTTCCACATTAGGAGCTGTCCTTAGATTTGCACGAATCCTTAGCTGACTGCCCATGACCCTGCATGCTTGCATGAGACTTGTTGACGTAGGACCTCTCAGCGTAGAGTGATCTTGGTGGGACCTCGTTGGGTTAACTCTGCTACCAATATCTTTGGTTCTTTCCTATTGAGATGGTCTGACTCAACAGAAACATTTCTTCTAATCTCCGATCTGGAGGCTGAGGACCCAGCTGAGCAGGGAAAGAAGACAGGAGCCTCTACAGTCCGCATTCAGGATGATTCAGTCCCTGCTGTACATGTGCACGTGTGAATTTTGTCGTAAGAGAAACTTTATACATAATGAAACCACAGATCTTAAACATACAATTTAATGGATTTTCACGAAAAATACACCCCTCTAACCGATATTTCAATCAAAATATCAACCATTTCCATCACTCCAGAAAGTTCTTTTGTGCTTCCTTCCAGTTCATCCCCAACCACCCACCACCCCACCATAAGCAACTAATGTTCTGATACCTAGTATCATAGATTATTTTTGCCTGATCTTGAACTTCAGAAAACGCAGTCATATCCAGTGTTCCCTTTTGTTTCTGGCTTATTGAACTCTTCATAATGGTAAGACCGGTCCATATCACGTAGCAGTTCGTTTTTCATTTTTTTCTTTTTTTTTATACGCGTCTACCACAATTGTTTAACCATTTTCCTGTTGGTGGGCGCTTGAGTTGTTTAAAATCTTTGTCTGTCATGAATAAAGCTGCCAAAAACATTCTTGTACAGTCTTTTTATAGATACATGTTTTGATTTATCTTGGGCAACTTAGGAGTGGAATCGCTAGGCTTGATGTGTTCTTTCCAGCTCAGCTCTTTTTTTAATTAAAAAAGATTTTTTTTAAGTTTATTTATTTTGAGAGAGAGAGTGCATGCGCATGAGTTGGGGAGGGGCAGCGAGAGAGGGAAAGGGAATTCCAAGCAGGCTCCTTTCTGACACGGTGCAGAGCCTGATGCAGGGCTCCAGCCCACAAACCGTGAGATCATGACCTGAGCTGAAACCAAGAGTCAGATGCTTGACTGACTGAGTCACCCAGAAGCCCCTCCAGCTTAGCTCTTAACTCAGGCAAAGGACTCAGGGAGCAAAGCATCCTGATGGGAACCGAAACTTCCCCTCAAGCAATAGCAGCTGCCCTGGGGCTAGTAAGACCCCTCCTTTCCTCTCCCCCCACCCTGGCCACTGACCCCAAGACAGTGATCATCCTGACCTTCACTGCCCAGCCGCATGGACCCACCAACCTTTATCCCACATTTCCTCATAGAAAGCTGGCTGTATCTCCAGCACTTTGGAGACAGTGTTTGAGCCCCTCGTCCGCTTTCTTCCAAGTGTTGTCCTCCTGCAATAAATCCCTTTCCTGTTTCCCCACCACTCAGCTCTCTGCCTTTGGATTTTGTCAGCAGCCGAGTGGCCAAACCTGGTCTGTTTGGAACCCCCCGAGTCGGGTGCTCTCACACCCCTGCACCCCGGTTACAAATTCATAGAACTGAGCCAATTGGATTGGGTCATAGAATAGGTATTTAATTGTATAAGGAACTGACAAAGGGTTTTGCCAAGGGGTTGAGCAGTTTCCACTCCCGCCGGCAAAGTATGAGAGCCTTAGTGGATTCATATTTTTCTCAACATACGACGTTGTGAACTAACTAATTTTGGCTTTTCTCGTGGGCATGAGGCAGTGTGCTGAATACTAGGGATACGGGGGAGAGCGTCCTTACATTCTTTTTAAGGTGAAAGTGCTCAACATTTCCCCAATGAAGTATGATGTGCATTCTGCATTTTTTGTAGATGCCCTGATTCAACTGAGAAGGTCCCCTTCCGTTGCTAGTTTGCTGAGTGGTTTTATCGCAATGAACGGGTATTGGGCTCGTCGAGCACTTCTGCTTATTTGTGAATGTTACCCATTGGGTTTTTTCTCTTTTATTCTATTAATAAAGAGAATTACATGGACCCATTTACAAATATGAAGCCAAACTTCTTTATGTACTGTGGAATCCCATTGGCTAATATTTTGTTACGCATTTTTGTGTTCGTGTCCGTGAGGAATGTTGGTCTGGAGTTCTTTTGATCAGACTTGTATTTTAAAAGGCTAATTCTGTGGGCGCCTCGGCGGCTCAGTTGGTTAAGTGTCCGACTTCAGCTCAGGTCTTGATGTCACGGGTTCGTGAGTTCAAGCCCCGTGTGCTGACAGCTCAGAGCCTGGAGCCTGCTTCGGATTCTGTCTCTGTCTCTCTCTCTCTCTGTCCCTTCTCTGCTCATGCTCTGTCTCTCTCTGTCTCAAAAATAAACACTAATAAAATAAAATAAAAGAAAAGGCTAATTCTGGTTGCTGTATCCAGAACAGGACTCCTCAGGAAACAAGGTAGAAGCAGAGAGGCCAATAAGGAGATCTTGAATCTATCCAGATGAGAGGCGGCTCAGTAATTAGGTGACTTGGCAAGTCAAACTCCATCTTGTGGCCTTCACTCATCAGTCTGTGAAACAAAGACGGAGTACAAAGGAGTTGCTTATAGAAAGCAGGGTAGGGCAAGAAGTTATTAGCAAAATAAAAGAAAGGTTTGTTTCAGGCAAGGTCACCTTCCCTTAGGCGAAGGGCTGGTGTCTTACTACATACTTGATCTCAACATCCTTTGGAGGATGGAGTTTTATTTCACTGGTGCTGACCGGAAAATTCCTGGCTGGCCAGTTGAAACTACATTTCTGGGGGAGGGTGGAACTCCAGTTAGGTTAGATGTTCAGCCCTGGTTTGGTGACCTGGCCTACCACGACTCCATTTTCGATCTGAAGTTTTCGTGTTAACAGAGGTGGCCATATGATTGCTTCTAGGCAGTAGAACGTGCGCAAAAGTGATAGGCCTGGCTCTCCGACTCCCTCCCCTGTGATATCCTCTGTGCGCTCTCCCCTCGTGCCCAAGGGGAAGCGATCTTAGAAGCCCCGTGTTGACAATGGGGCAGCCTGGGTCCCCTTATCACCACCCAGGGGACAACTGCCTGTTGATCAGTCTCGAGCAGGGAAAAGAAAAAACCTCTATCCTCTTGGGGCCTTTATGCATTTTGGAGTTTGTTATAATAGCCTAAGGTAAGTAATAAACAGGATAAGTGCGTTAAATGCTAACAGCAGCTGGAACTTGCGCTCTGGCTAGAATGGAGCACAGGGACTGAATTTAACCTTTGTTGGAAACAAAACTGAACAACTGAACAAGACATACGAAATGATTGCTCCCACGATGCTAGGCATCAGGCGGGAAGGGTAGCAAAGCACTCCTTGACCGTGACCCTTTGGGACAACACAGGGCCCAATTGTAAAGTCCCGGAGGCAGGATTCCTCCCAAGAGGCCCAGGTACTCTCCACCCCCTTCCTTTGTCCTCCTCTTCCCTCCTGTGGGGATGTCCTCCCTTCAAGGCACAACACTGCCACCCTGGGAGGCCTTTCAGGTCCTTCTTAGCATATGGGTTCACCTGCCCCTTCTCCAAGCCCCAAAGCCCCTAGCTGGTGCCCCTACTCAACCACCTACCTCAAGCTACCCGAGGGCAGCGGCCTGAGGTTGGCTCCAGGGCACCACCCAACCCCGACACGCGGGCTCCCTAGGGTGAACTTTGCTGTAACAGGGTGGGGAGAAATGAAGCAGGTACACACGCATCTCTAACACAGAAAAAGTGCGCGGAGTTAACTGTTAGGGATGCAGTTCAAAGACACTGTTGGGGTGCAGGCGCTCCCAAGTCTGGGGAAAGGCTTCGGCGGGGCGGGAATGAGAAGCCCAGACACCTGGACCGGCCTGGGACTCAGCTTGCCTTCCTCTGTCGAGTGAAGGAGTGGGCTGGGTGGTTCGAAACGTCCTGACCGCCAAGCAGGGGCCACCTTCCAGGAAACCCACAAGGAAGGCTCCCTGTCAATGCCGCTGACACGGGAACATATCTAAGGTTTCAGCCAGACAGGGTCCCCGTCTCTGAACTGTCTACTCTCCCTGCGGAGCAGATGGGACAGGGGCCCGGGGCCATCCCGGAGTCCGCGGCGCGCGTGGTCAGGGCTCGACCCTCACTCAACCTCGCAAACCCAGGGAGGGCAGCCCAAGTCGCACTCCGCCTAAGCACGGGCGCCCGGCATCACGAGGCCGCGGCGTGGTTGTCTAGGAAACACTCACGTGCCCCCGCAGGGCTTCGCGGGCCTCGTAGTCCGCCGGCGGCCTCGCCTGGGCCGACCGCACAAGGAGGGACTACAACTCCCAAGAGGCGGCGCGGCGGGGGCGGGGCCGGCGCGCGGCGGGGGCGGGGGCGGGGCCTCTTGGGCTCGAGACTGGGGGTCTCGGCTGGCGGAGGAGGAAGATGGCGTCGTCAAGGCTCGGAGTCGGGTCGCGCGGGCTCCCGCCGCCGCCGCCGCTCTCGCTGCTGCTGCTGCTGCTGCTGCTGCTCGGGCCCTGGCCGGCGGCGGGCCACGGCGGCAAGTACTCGCGGGAGAAGAACGAGCCCGAGCCGCCGCCGCAGCGCGAGCCCGGCGGGGAGTTCCGCATGGAGAAACTCAACCAGCTGTGGGAGAAGGCCCAGCGGGTGAGCGGCGGCCGGGACATCTGTCACCTGTAACCCTGGGGCCGCGGGGCCGGGGCGTCCTCTGTCTCCTGCGACCGAGGGGGCCGCAGCCCGCGCTGGCGCTGTGATTCCTCCTTTGGCACGCAGATGCCATGGTTGGGGTTGGGGGGTCCTTTGGGAAGACCCTGAAACTCCCTTCCGGTCTTGGGAGACCCGACCGGGGCACTCGTGCTACATCATTCCACCTCGGTGTCTTGACTTTCTGTGAGACTGTCCAGTTCCCGTTGGAGACCAGTGCTTAGAGCTGTAGCCTGGGGGATGGGAACCAGGGTACTTCTGTCCACCGCTGTGGTCTTGTGACATCTTCCAGTGTTGCAAGACTGCAGTGGGGGTGGCCGAGGGCTGTCCTTGGAGCTTTGGGGTTGAGCGGAGCCCTGGTGGGTGCCTCTGGGCAGGAGCCACATGCGCACTGATCCTCTGTGGTCGGTGTTGGCCCTGCTCAGGGGTGCCTGGTGGCCCGGTGGGGGGACACGGGACAGGATGGGGGGGGGGAGGGGGACACATCCTGAGCAGACCCACAGAGTGCCAGACCCCGTTCTGAGTGTTCCTATCGGGTTCTTATCCTGGTCTTGTGATTAAAACGTGTTGAAGCCTTGTCCTCAGAGGTGGGAGGGCTAGAAGGGGAGGGGAGATGGAGTCTCCTGTCCCCTGTTCTCTGCACACCACATTCCTCTGCTGCAGGTGGGACTTAGGAAGGGCAAGCTAAGGTCTCTGTCCTGACAGCAGCTCAGAAGCTGGCAGACCTCCTTGAATGGTGCCCTGCACACAGTCACTTCTGGCAGAGGTTTGAGTGGACCCTGGTTCCAGGTGACTTTTTTGCCCCTTTATTGAGATATGACTGACGTATGTATTTAATGTACACATTTAATGTATTCATCTTGCTAAGTTTGAAGTTAGGTACACACCTGTGAAACTATCCTCCCCACGTATGCCGTAGACATATCAGTTGTTTCTGATGAGTGGCTTTCTTCCTGTGTGTTTGCTTGTCTCTTAATTATTGATGATTTACTTACCTGTTTAATATTGAACAGGTTCTGTTTTGCGTTTGATTTTCTGCTAACTAGTTCTTTTCCATGTGAGGCGTTAACATTTAACTAAGTTGAAGAGAGTAAAACAATCTGGGGAGTGTGCCAGCTGTTTGCATATGAATTCTTTTCCTTTTCTCCTCTTTTTTTGAAACTTTTTTTCTGGAGTGTGGTGGGTGCGGCCAGAGGGAGAGAATCCCACGCAGACTCCAAGCTCAGTGCAGAGTCCGGCGCGGGGCTCGATCCCATGACCCTGGGATCGTGACCCGAGCTGAAATCAAGAGTCAGACCCAGCCAGCCGAGCCACCCAGGTGTCCCCCTTTTCCTCCATTTCAGTAGGACTCGATGCTGCCGTGTCTGGGGCGTTACACGTGGCACGTCCCACACTGAACTCAACAGGCCTCGGTATTTGGGAGGAAGGGCGGCACCAGATCAGAACTGATCTTTGTGAGATGCAGCGCGTGATCCAGGCCCCCAAAGGCTTCCAACCTGAAGCGCAGTCACACGGGGCGTGACCGTAACGCACAGGTGGGCCCGAGTCTGCAGCTCATGGGGCTCCTGGCCGGATGTAGGCCCACTGATTCCCCCCAGGGTCCCGGAGAGGCGGACAGATGAGAAAGTAGGAGGTGAGTGGGGACCACAGCGGAGCCGGCTGGCGGTCAGAGAGCACGCTGGTCCTCTCCCCCTGAAGTCCCCAAGAGGAACGCCAGTGCCATTGCACCATCCACACGGCACTGGACCGGGAGCCAGGCCCTCGCCGTCCTTGGCCGTGGGTCCCGATGCACACAGCCCTGCGCTTGCAGAGGGGAGACCCTGTGGGTGCCTGGGCTTTGGTGCTGTGTCCTCGGCCTGGGTGGACTACAGGCCTGCCTTTCCCAACTCCTCACCACCCAGCGCCCGATGTGCCCTTCCTGGGAAATCGGTGTGCCCCAAACCGTTGTCCTGTTCCTCCGCCCCGGGAGCCACGCAGGTCAGGCAAGGCTGCAGCCCCAGCTCCCCAGGGGCCTGGCGTTCTCCTGCGAGTGTCCACAGAGGGCATCCAGGTGACCACGGGGCCTGGGATGGAGCCCGGGAGGGCAGGCGGGTGCCATTTGAGGAGACTAGGGCATCTAGGTGGGGGCACACCAGAGGCTTTGAAAGGAAGTGTTTTGGGCTTGGGAGCGGTGGTAGGGGTGTGGGTCCCGGGGAGACTAGTGCCTGCCCCAGGACAGCCAGCAAAGGAGGTGGTGAACCCACAGAGCAGGATCAAAGAAACTTCTAGAGAGTTGGAAGAGTTTCCTGCCCTAGGCCCTGCCATTCATGTGGTGCCATCTTCTTACTCCTGAGGAACTTTCCCTGGCTGTTTTTCAAGCTGGTGGACGGGGCCTGAGCTGACAAGTCCCCGGGAAAGGCGGGAGCAAGCTCTGGGTCTCCTCTTGGCCTCCCTGGGGGTTGGGCTTCTTTCCGGAGCCTCGGGGCCACTTAAGACAGCCGCGGGGCTCGTCCCGCCTCACCCCAGGCTGGGTCAGGGAACAGAGACACAGCACCGAGAGCCTCTTGTCGTTGTGGCGTCATTAGCGAGTGGCTTGCGGGTGGGGGCATCCGTGAGCCTCGTTCACTAACTGGTTTTCTTTTCATGTGGACGTTGTCCGTAATTTAGTGAGCCGGTCCCCCCAGTCGCGGTTTATTTTCTATCCTAGTTACATAACACAAGGAAAAGGGAAAGGTTTCCTCCCCGTGCTCTGCATTCTGTCCCTGCATCCCCCCACCCCCGTATCGGGGGCCCCACGGAGGCCCCCAGCCTCCGGGTGGGAGGCGGGGCGTCCTGGTGCAGGAGCCAGCCCGTCGCCGGGGTGGTGTCCTCAGGAGGACTGGCAGCCCCCGGGCTCAAGCCGCTGGCGGTGGGCAGGCCCTCACTGGGCGTTTCTAGGTCATGCCATGCAGTGGACATCTGGTGAGGCTGGCGAGGCTCCGTGTGCGAAGGCCAGTGGTCCTCGTCCCGCAGGGCGGCAGTGCCCTGAGGTTCTCGAACGGGAGCACGTGGGACGTGTTGACTGCCCGGGACCCTGACTCCTGCTGCTCGTGTCTTGTTGTCTCCTGGCCACCCTCTCTCGGGTCGCCGTCTCCGGGGCTGTCCTGCCGGTTCTTCCTGTGGCCGGTTGTCCGAAACCTTCTGCTCTCGTTCCGTAGCTCCAGCTCTCCCCCGTGAAACTGTCCGAGCTCCATGCAGACCTGAAAATGCAAGAGAGAGAGGAGTTCGCCTGGAAGAAGCTGAAGGCTGAGGGCCTCGACGCAGACGGAGAGAGAGCAGCCAAGCTCCTCCGCAACCTCAGCGGTACCTTCCTTTCCTTTTCTGTGTGGGGGGAGCCCTGGCCGCCGATTCTGACGTGGTCCGGGGCGGGTCCTCCGAGGAGCAGCCTTCAGCCGTGGACACGGCTGCCGGGCCGTTTGGGGAGGCTCTCGGCAGATTGCGGGGAGAGTCAGGGCAGGGGTGCCCGGACGCGTTGGCACTCGGCGGCTGACGGCCCCGGAGCTGCGTGGCCTGGGAAGGAGGCCGGGGCCACCGAGTTGCCCATGGTCACCAGGCAGAGTCCATAAGGAGGTTCCCGGAGTCTGGAAGGTATGGGGAGGTAGATTTCAGGTCTGTACTGAAAATAATTTCTTTTTTTTCTTTTAAGTGTATTTCTGTAATTTGAGGGGGGAGGGGCAGAGAGAGACAGAGAGAGAGAATCCCAAGCAGGTTTCACGCTGTCCTCACAGAGCCCAACGTGGGGCCTGATCTCAGGAGATCACGACCTGAGCCGAAATCGAGAGTTGGATGCTTAACCGACTGAGCCCCCCAGGCGCCCCAAAGATAATTTTCTAACAGTTACGGTGGAACGTAGTGAGCTGCTTGCTGCAACTATGTATTCCAGAAGAGACAGCGGGCGTCTGCCTCCGTCTCCCACTGTGCAAAAGACCTGTATCCTCGGGGCCGAGAGGTCACCTTCCTCCTGTCTGGCATGACTCAGCTCGCCGCCTGCATGCCCCGGGTGCCCCACATCGGCTGTGTCTTGGGGTCTGCTTCCGAGCTGACCGGTCTGCTGTCACTGTAGCAAAGAGCAGAGAGTAGGAGTCACGTCCCTGTTCGCCTGCTCGCTCCCGAGCCTGGAGGCCAGCGGCGCCCTGGCCTGTCAGCTGCCCCGGGACGTGGGCGCCCTCGCCAGTCTGAGCCTGCTACAGCTCCCCACAGCGCAGCGCCGGGGCGGGGACGGTCGTGGCTGCAGGGCCGTATGTGGCCGGGCCCGGAGGCTGCCCGGGAACGCCCCCCAACCCCTCACGCTCGCGGAGCCGGAGGCTGGCCTGGAAACACGTGGAATGCTCGTCCTCTGTGGAAACAAGAGTCCTTTCTTGAGACCAGGTGTTCTGTGTCCACTCAGGTCTCTCTGAGGTACTTCCTGTCCCTACTCACAGGTGACAGAGGCTCAGAGGGTAGGTAACTTGTCTGTAGTCACAGCCGTGAGCACCGCAGGATTTGAGGGCAGGGTTTTCTGACCCAGCTGGTGATGTTTACCCAGCTGCCCTGCATCTCTTAACCCCATGAGACCCCTGTGGGTTGTTTGGGTCGTACTGTGCATCTGCTTCTGCGGTGAGGAAAGCGGTCTAACTGCTGCTTTACGTGTGGCCGCACTCGAACGTGGCAAGACACATAAAAGGCCAAGGCAAGGGGCGCCTGCGTGGCTCAGTCAGTTGAGTGGCCGACTTCAGCTCAGGTCATGATCTCACGATTGTGGGTTCGAGCCGCGTCGGGCTCTGTGCTGACAGCTCGGAACCTGGAGCCTGCTTCGGATTCTGTGTCTCCCTCTCTCTCTGCCCCTCTCCCACTCACATTCTGTCTCTGAAAAAAAAATAAAGATTAAACAAAATTAAAAAAAAAAAAACCAACCCAAGCTGAGAGGACACTAGGCATGACTGCCCCCGGCCAGTGTTTGGGGGGCGGCCCCCCAGGGCCTGACCTGGAGCTATCAGCAGGAGAGAAGGCACTGGAGGGCCCGGGAACCTTCGTACGTCCTCCTTTCTGGAAGGAAGCAGCCCCCAGTGGATGGCGCAGGGCTGAGGCAGGAGAGCGGGAGGGCGTAGAAAGGTGGGCCGGCCCCCCGGCTCCCTCCGGCCTCCGTGGCCTCCTGGGCGTGGCTCCCAGTCCCGGTGGAGCCATCTGTTTCTGCGCGGGTGGCACGGGTTGCTCACATGCTGAGGTGATGTGGTTGGAAGGACTCCTCGGACCGGCGAGCTGGAGGCCTCCCCCTGCGCAGGCCGCTGGCCGCATCCTAGAGGTGGCCCGGGAGCCTCCGCGTGCCCTCAGTTCCCCCCCCCCCCCCCATCCCAGTGCCATTAGCACAGCTGATGCCACACCTGGGGGACCACAAAGTGCAGTGTCAGACCAAGACTTGAGACAGGAAAGGGAGGACCAGGCATAACCGGATCTGTCCCGGGCTCGCCGGCCTCGTGGTCACCCCGGCCTTGCACCAGCACCTTAGGGAGCAAACCACACTGGACCCGTCGCCTTGTCCAGGCCGTTGGTTTTGACGGAGGGCCCTCCTGTCCCACGTTGAGTCCTGGACGGGTGGGTCCTGTTCTGTCCGCTCTGCTGCCCGGCCCTCACCATGGCCACCACAGTGTCCCCCGGTGCCCGACGGGGACGTGCCAAGGCTCCAGCGGCCTCACCCGTGAGGTGGGCTTCCTGGTCCACGGGGCCTCTTCCGGCTTGAATGCTTGTCTCTGGCTCCACTTCATGCTGAACCCAGCACTACTGGAATCCAGAACCCTCTGCCTTCCGGGGTGCTGAATGCAGCCTGAGACTCACGTGACCTGTGTTCTGAGGGGGTCCGGTGCGGCGTCCCCGCTCGGTCCTGGGAGGCTGGGGCCAGGCCGAGCCCAACGACATAATTCTCCCTCCTTCCCCGTCGCTCCTTCCCGTGCTCGGGGGCTATTGCGACTGCCCTGTGGCCGGGTGTGCGGAGCCTGGGCCCAGGGTCCTCTCGGCGCCAGTCGGCCGGTGGCCGGACGGAACACCTGTGTCTCTCCTAGTGATCCTGGCCAAGTACGGCCTGGACGGCAGGAAGGACGCCCAGGCCGTGAACAGCAACTACCTCAGCGACACCGCCGAGGACGACAGCCTGGGAGACCCCAAGCTGGAGAAGCTGTGGCACAAGGTACCCCCTCGGGGCTCCCCGAGAACCCCAGAACGTGCGCCCTGGCGTTGAGAGTCAAGGGGAGCTGCTGGGGCTGCCTCTCTCTGCATGGAAGCTCATTGAGAGGGACTCCTGGGGGGCAGTGGTTTCTTCGTGGACCCATGAGGCCTCCCTGCCTTCCTGGGCCCCCAGCCAGGGAATCCCACGAGCCGTGTAGCTGCCGGAGTGAGGAGAGCGGGCCGATCGCTCGTGAACACCCGGGCTCACGCGTGACACGGCTTTGTGGTTTTCTGTGTCCGGCTAGTTGGGGTTTGAGCCTGTGTGGTGTCTGGTCCAGAGAGCTGTGCTCAGCGCGGGGCGGGCGTGCCGGGGCGGTGCTCACCCCCTGTGGTCTCCTGAGGGGGGCGGGAGTGGGCAGTGCGGGCGGTGGGACCGGGCGGTGGCCGGGGCGAGTCCCTCCACTCCTTCATCCCCCAGCTTCTGTCTGGACTACAGTGAGTGGGGCCAGGAATCGGGGTTCTCGCGCTAGTCCCTTGTCCTTGGTCCGAGGGGTGGAGCCGTGCAAGAGCAGGGGGAGCGGGGGTCTGCTGTGGCCACTGTGTCGCCTCGGCCCGTGGGGCAGGTGGATGGCGAGGAGGTGACTGGCCTGAGGTCCCTCCCCGGGGATCCTGCCGCTCCCGCACCTTTGGTGACCGTGACCCCTCTGCTGAGCCTGGTGACGTTGCTTTGTATTTTCCCGCCGCGTCCCCTGGTCGGACGGTCATCGGGGCGAGAACGGGCCGCACACTTGGCCCGGGAGCCGGGGTCCCGCCTGGTCTGAGGGGCCGGGCGGGGGCGCGGGCAGGCTCACAGAGCGCGCTCCTCCAGGCGAAGAGCTCGGGGAAGTTCTCCAGCGAGGAGCTGGCCAAGCTGTGGCGGGAGCTCCAGCACCACAGGGAGAAAGTGCACGAGTACAACGTCCTGCTGGACGCCCTGAGCAGAACCGAAGGTGCGCGCGAGACCGCGGAGCCACCCCTGCACGCGGTCCCGCCCCGCCCCCCCCCCCCGAAAGTCAGCAGCCCCCAGAGTTCCCGGAGGGCCACCGGGGTCGGCCCGAGTGCGCCACAGACGGTCCTTCCTGCGGAGGGCGGTCCCGGGCAGCGGGCGCGGCGCGGCCAGCCCCTCACGGCTCCTGTCCCCGCAGAGACCCAGGAGAACGTCATCAGCCCGTTGGACGTGAGCCGCGTCAAGGAGGACGTGCTGCACAGCAAGCACGCGGAGCTGAAGGACAGGCTGCGCGCCATCAACCAGGGCTACGACCGCCTGCGCCAAGTCAGCCACCGGGGCTATGGCGCCGAGGCCGGTGAGCGGGCGGGCGGCCCCCGGTCCTGCGCCCCGTCCCAGGGTCCCACGCCACCCCTCTGCGTGCTCCGCCCCCGCGCTGGTCCGCCCGCCCACAGTCCGCTCCCGCCCACGCCCCCCGCCTCAGCCCGCGCGGCCGGCCGGGAACCCTGCCTGGGTGCCCCTTTCCCCAGGCTTCTGGCTCGTCCGTGTGTTCTCCGTCACGGGCTCGGGGAGCGTCAGTGTGGCAGGTGCTTTCCTTGACCTGCGGACGCGGCAGGTCGGGGACTCGGTGCCAGGTCGGGAACATGGTGCTGGGGCCGCCCACGCGGTGCGGGTAACTCTGACCGCTCCTCCCCGCCTGAACCACTCCCTCCCAGGAGGGACCCGGCCCAATGACTCTGCTTCCCCTGTGGTGCGCGGGTCCTTCGAGAACACTCCCCGCGAAGCCCGTTGAGGGCCCAGGGCAGGAAGGGTCCGCTGAGGGAGGGGCGGGCGGCTGGGCCTGGCTTGCTCCGGGCTTCCTCCAGGGCTGGAGGACAGGTGACTGGCCCAGCAGGGCCCCATCGCCATGTCTGCACAGGAGTGCTGGCTGGGGTCAGGGCTCCCTTCCAGGTGCTTGGTTTTGCCCTGGAGACAGGACGGGCAGTGGCCTGAGTTTCAGCCCAGAACCGTGGGTAGCCTGACACAGTCCTGACCCAGAGGCCCCAAGACTCCCGCGCCCTCTCCCCCGACTCCTGCCCGAGGTGGCTGTGCACCAAGGGAGACCCTCCCTGTCAGAGGTGCGGGTTAATGCTCGTGCGCAACCCGGGGCAGTGAGAGCGTCGCCAGGGCCGCGTGCTAACGGGGCCTTGGAACGCACGTGGGAACAACGCTCAGTGTGCTTCCCGAGGACACCGGACGCACGCGTGTCCAGACGTGCACGCTGCCCCGGGCATCATGGGGGGTGCCGCCGGAGTCACCCGGCCTGCTTCTGCCTTTCTGCCAGAGTTCGAGGAACCCCGAGTGATAGATCTGTGGGACATGGCCAAGTCCTCCAACTTCACTGAGAAGGAGCTGGAGTCCTTTCGGGTAAGCAAGGTGCAGGGAGACGCCGGCTCACGGTACCTGGTAGCACCTTTTAAGCTTTGGGCTGGCGTGGCGAGACTCTTCCCCGCACCGGGATTGACACAGGCCAGGGTTTTCACAGGTTTTTTTCCCTGTTGTCCCCCGCGCCCCTCACCGTGCTGGCTGGCAGCCATGTGGGACCTCCGTGTTCACGTCTGGACAGCGCTGGCCTCCAGGGAATGGAGGGTCCGGCTCAGCTTTGGGTGTGCTGGGTCTGAGGACAGAGGGCTGGTGAGGAAGCACGCGGGTCACGAAGGCCGGGAGGAGAACGGCAGACCCTGCCTGTGGCCCTGGCAGTGGGCCCAGGGGGAAAGGCCTTTGGGTTCCCTGAGTGTCACCTCTGTGGGTCATGCTGTGACCAAGCCGCCACAGGCCAGCGGGTCGGGCATCAGAAGGGCACAGGCGAGAGGCCACCGTTCGCTAGGACAGGAGCCTGGGGGTGTGGGGCTCCGAGTAGGGCCCGTGGGGTGAGAGGTCATTCCGAGATGTGGGCCCTGGAGGCCGCTGCTGAGCTCATGTGTGCGGGGTGGGCCCACAGTCCCGGGGTCGGGGAGGGCAGAAAGGGGGGCCTCCGAGGAGTCCTCGGCAGGCGGGAGAACCAGGACGCTACGGCAGCCGGAGACGCAGCAGGGAGGGCGGCGGGTGCCCAGCAGAGGTCCCTGTACCGGCGTCCGTCTGCAGCTGGGTGGGCAGGCCCGTCCTTGTGGAGCTCGGCCCAGTTCAGAGGGAAGCATGTTGTTGGCTCTCGTGGGCCCTGGGCAGGGCGCTTGGCCCCCGTCTGGAGGTCCCGAGGGGTTGACCAGTTAGCCGAGATCAGGATGTGGGGGATGAGCCAGCGAGCCTGACCCGAGAGCGCTGTGCGGGCAGGAGAGGCAGGAAGGGCAGTGTCGCAGAGCCTTCCCAAGCTGGTGGCTGCTCCAGAAGGGACAGATGGCCACGGGGACAGAGGAGAAGACCGAGCAGTGCAGTCGTGGTCGAAGCCCAAGCCCCAGGTGTCAGGCTGCATGTGGGGTCGGGGCCAGAGGGAGCCAGATGCCCGGCAGGTTCCGTTCGCTGAGGGCAGGGTGCAGGTGCCAGGTGTGGGCAGGTGGCCCGCGAAGGCCGTCAGGTTGTGGCGGGCGCCTCCGCCCGTGGGCGTGCTCCCCTTCCACCTTCCCGATCAGGTGGCAGTGGGGATGGCCCCCTGGAGCTGCCCCGTCAGGCCGCACGTGGAGGGGCTCGGTGTGTGCGCCCTCAGGGGGCAGCCCCCTGCTTCCCGCGCTGAGCCCCATCCCCAGCGGGACCGGGTCCGAGCCCCAGGCGGGCGGCTGCCGCCCATGTTCTGGGGCAGCGGGAAGGTCTGCCCGGGGAGTCCGCTGGGGGACAGTCGGCTGTTCGAATGTTATTCTAGGAGGAGCTTAAGCACTTTGAAGCCAAAATT
This sequence comes from Panthera leo, assembly GCF_018350215.1. Taxonomy (NCBI): domain Eukaryota; kingdom Metazoa; phylum Chordata; class Mammalia; order Carnivora; family Felidae; genus Panthera; species Panthera leo. Next base: position 202,365,388 of record NC_056682.1, read on the forward strand.
GAAAAGCACAACCACTACCAGAAGCAGCTGGAAATCTCTCACCAGAAACTGAAGCACGTGGAGAGCTTCGGGGACCAAGAGCACGTGAGCCGGAACAAAGAGAAATACGCCATGCTGGAGGAGAAGACCAAGGAGCTGGGCTACAAGGTGGGCGCGCGGTCTGCGGGGGGCCGGCAGGTGACCGTCACGTCCGCACCAGGACTGCGGCCTCCCGGAGAGCATCCCTTCCCTGGCCCCGCGTGTGCACCGCTTCCTCCTCCACGGAGGCGGGGGGGGGGGGGGGGGGGGGGGGGCGCGGCGGGGTGCGCCTGGTGGGGGCACCTGCTGCCACCACACACCTCCCACCGGGGCAGGGCCGAGCCCTCTCCTCTGGGCCTGTTTAGAGCCAGGGACACCTGTGGACCAACTCGTACTCTCGATCGGGTGACCCTGTGTGGGACGTGAGCCAGGGCCCGCGCGTGTGGGGCCGTGGCTTTGGCACATTCGCGTGCTCGCGGCAGGGGGTCCCCCGAGAATCTGGTGTGGTGCGTGTGGAGGCCTCGTTTGGTCTCATGAGGATGGGAACCGTCCCAGGGCAGCGGCAGGTGGCCTGAGCAGAGTGAGGTCACTCTGGGGCCAGTTCGGTTCCCGGCCGGTGACCTACGAATCACGTGCCCGTCCAGGCACGGAGGTTGGGCTCTTGACAGAGGAGAGCCCCTGGGTCAGACTCCACAGGAAAAAGAGGCAGCAGGGCAGTGTGGACGCTTGGAGGAGGGCTCGAGCCTAGGCTGTTCCCAGGACGCATGGAACACTCTGGAAACAGATGGGATGGGTTGTCTCTGGAGGGAGGGAGGAGGGATCTTCTTCTGTGCCTCTGAATCTGGAGCCACACGGTGTCCTACCTGTTCACACTCAAAGTTTTAAGTGAAACAGGGCAGAAGCGGCACCGAGCGCGTGTGTGGGTCTGTGCCTGCGTGTGGTGCAGCGTCGGGGAGGAGGCAGGTGCCCGCGGGGGACGTCGGTTGCAGAGTGACGTCGCGGGGCGAGAATTTGCGGAGGGGAATCCGCTGTCATGGGGGAGGGCAAGCGAGCTTCGCCGCCGTGGGAGAAGGGCACGTGCTGGGTGGGAAGCATGCGGAATGGACTCCGTGGGGCTGGGGCCGACGGCGGGTTCCCAGAGGGAGCCGCTTCTGAAAGCAAGCGGGGTGGACGACGGATACGTTTCTCTTGTTTTTCGGGGCGATCTGTCTCCCGCTGCGTGTCGTTAGTATTTGGTGGTGGTGTCCCGGCCGGTGTTCGCTGCTTTTGGGATTTGGTTTTGGCCGTTTCCGGATGGGTGCAATTGTAAGTTAAAACAAGCAGGGAGCCCGGGAGTTTGCACTTTGCAGACTGCGCGTGTGGTTGCCGGGCGGATTGCCGCTGGGCTCACGCTGTGCCCTCGTTTCCAGGTGAAGAAGCACTTCCAGGACCTGTCGGGCCGCATCTCCAGAGCGCGCCACAACGAACTCTGAAGGCCGGGGAGGAGCGGGGCGCCGGGCGGGGTCCGCCCAAGGACGGGCCCGGGCGCTCCATGGCGGCGCTTGACGCGCACAGAACCTTGGAGGAGGCGTGCGGGGGACTGGCCGGGCGTCCGCGGTGCGGGAGGACGGCTCCGACTGCCCGAGTGCCCGACGGGGGCGTGTCGGACTCGTGAATCTGCCCCTGGAGATGCCGCGTCCGGAAAAACGTGTCGCGGGATTTAAATGGTCTGACGTGATCTGACGCGTCTTGGTGGTCTCACTGCACCTGCGTCTTGTTTCTTTTTTGCCCCCGCACCTCACTCCCCGGCTTCTCCGTTACGTGATGTGGGAGGGGCCCGGGGCCTCAGGGCCTCAGGGCCTCAGGGCCCCAGGGCCACGGTCCCCCTGGTTTGACGATTTGGAGTTGAGTTGGGGGTGACCTGGCCCAGGCCCGCTGGGGGCTCAGCCGGCACCTCCCTGCCCACCTCTGTGGCTGGACTTGGGAAGAGCCCACGAGCCCACGGGGCCTCCGTGTCCAGCACGAGTGCCTGACTGTGTCGGGGGTGATGGCTCTGCGGGACCATTCTCTGGCCTCACGGCCGACGGTCCACACAGGGACCTGACACGCTTCTCAGAGCTGAACCTGGAAGAGGCTTGACCCCAGTGCTGCCCCGCGGCATCAGCCACATCCGGGTCTCAGCGGGAACCCTGGGGTCCGCCAAACAGTCCATCCCTTTGGCGGTCACTGCGGGAAGAGTCCAGTGCAAGGGTGGCGTGCCAGCTGGGTGTGTCAGGACACGGTAAAGCTGAGCAGGGGGGTGGCCCCACCACAGGCTCCTGCGTGGGCCACTGGGCGAGGGGCGGGCCTTCCTGCTGTGCTCCCCCGCCCAGGAGCCTCACCCCGGGCCCCTGTCGTGTCTCCTGACCGGGTCTGCCGGGGTGGCCCTCCCAACACTGCGCACACGGCTCTTGCCAGGCCTGACGGGCAGGGCAGGGCAGGGTGAGGGACGGCTCAGGTGACGGCTGAGGCCCAGAGAAGGGCCGGTCGCCAGGCCTCCGCACTCCAGGCCACACACATTCTGAGCGCCCCTGTGTGGGGTGCAGGGCCCAGGAGGAGGTCGGGCCCAGGACATGGAGGCAAACAGAATAGGACCTCTGACTCAGTTTACCATCCAAGAAACCGACTTGAGGGAGCTCTTGGCCTTCAGTCAGAGGTGCCAGAGAACCAGACGGGTCTTCATGGTTTGTCGTTGCCTCTGCCACTGGAGGAAGCCGGTATGTGTCGGGCCCCAGGCCGGGCCCAGGAGTCCTCCCGAGTGGGTGCTCAGGAACCCAACCCCAGGTCCACAAGTGGAGATGACCCACCACACTCCTCTCCTACAGCTGACCACATGGCCCCCCCACATTCATACACCAGAACCTAATTCCCACGGTGAGGGTGTCAGAAATGGGGCCTTGGGGTGATCAGATCACGAGGGAGGAACTGCACACAGGACCAGGGTCCTTGTAAGAAGAGGCCCCAGAGAGCCCCCTGGCCCTCCACGGTGCGGGCACGCAGCAGGAAGTCTGCGTCTGTGGTCCAGGAAGCAGGCCCCGCCAGAACCCCGTTGCCCCCACCTTGATCGTCACTTCCGGCCTCCAGAACGGACAGACGCCTGCTGTTCGAACCACCCAGTCTGTCTCTGACCCAGGCATCGCTTTCTTGATTCAGTAAAGCTGGGCTTCCCTGTTTGAACTTCATGGGCAAGAAATGAGAGCGCAGTTGTGTGGGGTTGGGGGCAGTGTGGCTTCTAGCTGGCGTGTCGAGATGCAATCGTATCATTTCACGGAAGCGTGTACCTTTCCGCTGTCGCGTAGTAGTCCGTGGTGCGCTTGTTGGACGTTTTGGAGTCGAGTTGTTTCCGGGTCTGGGTGGTAACACAGGCTGGGAGCCCCGTGGTGAACGTCCCCGTGTGCGCATGCGCCCTGCAGGCTTCTGGTGGTAGCGATGGTCCCGCGGGATGCGTTCACCTCCAGCGTGCAGGACGGCCCCGACTGCTTTCGCGGTGCCACTGGCCGGCAGGAGGCCGCGAGAGGCTTGGGGTCCAGTCTACTGGACGTTCTGGCTGCGCGTTGGAGGGCTCCGCTGGCGGGGTGGCCCGTCCCCGGGGTTTGGTTACTTTTCGAGCGCCGAGGAGGGGGCGCGCGCACCCCGCAGCCCAGGCGCGCGTCGTTCTGCCCCGTGTGCGCTCACGGCCGCAGATGCCCGAGGACGAGCCCCCCGCCCGCGGGCGAACCCGCCTTTCTCCCCGGAGCTCGCTTCTGCTTGCGCTCGACCGTCCGCACACGGAGCCCGACCGCGAGGAGGCGCTTCGCTGCGCGTGTGCGCTCCGTCCAGCGGTGCCCTGCCCCTGACCGCACGCCCTCGGCCGCTGAAGGGCGGGGCCGCTTGCTTCCTTACGTTCCAGTGCCCTCTTCATACAGGCGTCTTCCTCTTTGTTTCCTGGGTTGGTGCCTTTGTGAAAACTCAAGTGACACACAGGTGTGGCTGCTTCTAGACTGTCCTCGTGCTATCGCCGTCCCCATTACGGTAGCCTTAGAACAAGGCTTGGAATCAGGGGGTGTGCGTTTCCCTCCTGTTTTTAAAGATTCATTCCGGGTCTTAGCATTTCCATGTGTATCCTGGAGTCAGCTTCTTGGTTTTTGCAAAAGCGACTAGAATTTTGACAGGGATCACCTTGAGTACGCGGCTCGCTCTGGGGAGAATCGACATCCCGGGAGCGAGTCTCGAGCCTCTCGCGTTGCGTGTACCCCGTTTATTTAGCCGGCCCTGTGTCTCTCTGTACACAGACGCTGCACGTTTTCATTACATTTCTCCCCGCGTGTTCTATACCGAATGCCACTGTCTGTAGTGTCTCCTCACCTCGGTTTGTGGTTTTCATATAATGACCTCACGCCCTGTGTGCCGGATCCCCGCGTGTCGGCGCGCCCTCTCGTGTCGTTTCTCCCTGAGCGCCATGCCTTCGCTTACATGTACCCGCGAGGGACACGGGCCCGTGGGCCTTGTTCTTGCCGCGTGAAGCGCGTCACACTTGCTGTCACATCGGACTGAGGCGAGCCGGGAGCGTCCCTTGCCAGGCTCTGCCGTGGCCGGCGCAGGAGTGGCATTCCTTCCCCCTTGACATGCCCCAGCCTTCCTGCTGGAGCCTCCTGGGCCCACGGTGTCCCTGGTGCCAAGAGTTTGATTAAGAACTCGGTTTTTAAGGCTAGATACAGGGCTGTATCTGAGCAATTTTATCTGAGTTGTCAAAACAGTTGGCGTAAAGTTGTCCCCTTGAT